>NW_016107347.1:8093022-8100326 GCF_001604975.1 Cebus imitator | reverse complement strand
AATATCTGTCGGTTTAATGGCATATAACTTTCAATTCAGTGATTCCCTGTCTAAAAATGTAGCCCACATATAAGTTCACATGTACAAAATAACATGGTCAAGAACCATTGCAACATTCTTTACAGTGACAGGAGCCTGGAAGCAACCTAAATGCATTCCATTAAGGGGCTGGTTAAGTACATTTTAATACATATTCAGAGTAGAACACAGCCACGAGGAAGAATGCAACAGCTCTCTATATACCAATATGCAATGATATCCAAGATGTATTATTAGAGAGAAAAAAGGTACTAAACAGTGTAGACTATAATATTTTAATATAATGTTTTATATTTTAAAAAATGTAGGCTGAGGGGAGATACCGTAAAATCATAGAGTATCTCTGCAAGGTTAAACTATGGATAGCATCAGTTACTTTCTTGGAAGTAGGATTGGATAACTGGGAACAAGGATGGTAGATAAGCTTATTTACTACTGCATAGCGTTTTGTGCCTTTTGAATTTCGTACTGTGTCCATGAATTAGCTTTTCAAAAATAAATAATTTTGGAAAAAATCCATAGGGGTGAAAGAGGTCTAGGGAGATACTAGAGAGAGAAGAGCCCAGACTGAGCCCTGAGTACCCCTCAACCTTTAGAAAGTGGGTAGGATTGGCGGGGTGCAGTGGCTCATGCTGTAACCTCAGCACTTCGGGAGAAGCGGGCAGATCACGAGGTCAGAAGATCAAGACCATCTTGGCTAACATAGTGAAACCCTGTCTCTACTAAAAATACAAAAATAATTGCCAGGTGTGGTGGCACGCGTCTGTAGTCCCAGCTACTTGGGAGGCTGAGGCAGGAGAATTGCTTGAATCTGGGAGACAGAGTGAGACTTTGTCTCAAAAAAAAAGAGAAAGTGGGTAGGTTTGGAGGAAATAGCATAGAAGAATATATCTTTACTTGATTGCTCAAAAGTCAGGTAAAAAAGAGGAAAGCGATGATCAGAGGTGCGCATAGAGGTAGTTGGATATGATAAAGGAAGCAGCTTTAGTCAGGTCATGTTGCCATAACCATAGCGGGGTGGGTTGAAGAGTAAATGAGAGCTGAGGAAATAGAATATAGACACTTGAGGAAACTTGATTATGAGAGGGAACAGAGAATGGGGGCAGAAGCTGGAGGGATATTGGGGTTAAGGGAGGGTTTTGCTTTTGTTTTGGAATTGGAGATAGTAAAGCATATTTGTATGCTAGAGATGCTGGAGGCAATTCCTCTCCACTGGAGAGGAAAGTGAGGATACAGGAGAGGAAAAGAGGAGATGATCCAGTACGAAAAGCAGAGGAATAAAATTATAACCTATATGAATGAATGAATGAATAAATGAATGAGATGTCCCTGAAGATTAAGACAGAGGGTAAGATTCAGAGGAGTAGTAAAACATTACTTTTAGTAAGAAAGAAATGAGAAGCATTGGATTGTTTTGCATTCTTGTAAATCTTACTAATGTCTGGCTTATAGAAGGCACATGGTCTTATACCTGCTTCTATATCCAGTCTCTTGAAATAGCACATGATCTATACCCTTCGGAAGATTTCACTGTAAACTTAGGAGAAGAAGAGTACATCTTAGTATTGTAGGAAGATGGTTTGACCTTAGGGAGCCTCTACCTTGGACCATATTTTGAGAACCTCTGTTCTAGCCTAAAGCATATTAGGAAGCCATACTAGACTGCCTTTTCTTTAAATTTTTAAAATTTTTATTTTGGATCAGGGTCTCCCCCTGTTGCTCAGGCTGGAGTGCAGTGACATGATCATTACTCACTGCAGCTTCAACCTGCTAGGCTCAAGCAGTCCTCCGGTATTACCAACCCAAGTAGCTGGGACTCAGGTGCATACCACCAGCTCTGGCTACTTTTTACATTTTTTGTAGAGACAAGGTCTCACTATGTTGCCCAGGCTGGTCTCAAATTCCTGAGCTCAAGGAATCCTTCTGCCTTGGCCTCCTGAAGTACTAGGAGTACAGCATGAGCCACTGCACCCAGCGTAGACTGCTTTTTATGTTTAAATTATGTGTTGTACTTAGAAGGTGAGGTGATTAAATCTTTGATAAAATTTTGATAAAAATGGTTAAAGTTTTCGATGTGATTATATCTTGAGTTGCCTTTGAATAATAGAAGCTTAGTAGGAAAAAGAAGTTTGTTTACTGTAACTCTTTAGCTCAAGCTAAAATAGTATATCAGATATTCCTCTGAATAATTTAAGTGCAGATAATCTCAGTCCACATTCTTACCCTTGCTTTTTAGGCAATAATGTACCAGACCTTGTTTTAAAGCTGTCTAACAAACCATCTTCTGTACTTTTTTTCACTTACTTAATGATAAATATGTATTTTCTAAAATGTGCTTTTAGATAAATATGTATTTTCTAATATGTGCTTTTAGATACCTTCAAGATAAAAGTAGGTAATATCTGAAAAGGATGAGTGGGCAATATTTTCCAATGGAGAAAGTAAGGCTTTAGAATCAGGAAGATGTATATTTGAATTTCAGCTGGCAAATAGGAAGAATAACTATTTCTGGGACGAATGTGATATTTGAATGTGATTATAAATTAAAAGTGACTAGCTCAATGTCTGGAACATAGCAGACATTCAGTAAATTTAAATTTCCTTTTCTCTTTTTTTATCCACCACAATTTAGAAAGGCTTTTAAAAATTTAAGCCAGAAGCTGCTTGCAGTCCCAGCTACCTGGGAAGCTGAGGCAGGAGAATCTCTTGAGTTCAGGAGTTCAAGGCCAGCCCAGGCAACAGAGCAAAGATCCTGTGTTTAAAAAAAAAAAAAAAAAAAAATTAGAACCTTCGTCACTCCATTAAGGGCAGAGGGCATAGTATAAAAGTTATTATAAATATATAAAGGGGCAGTAGGAGTTTAAATATTGATAATATTTTATTTCTAATTCAGATATGTTATTTGCATCCTTGTATTTTAAAAGTTAAAGTAATTAACAGTCTATTGTCAGCATCAGTATTGATGACAATTTTTAACATGACTACCTCCTTTCATAATAAATGTACTCTTAGTTATGGATATGTCCTTATATTGAAAGATAATAATGATGTTATATTTTACATTTGTGTGTTTACCCAGAATTTTCACATAATTTCAATTAATCATTATAACTTGTGAGGTTAAGTAACATTCAAAGGAGTTATTTCTTTAACTTTTTAATATTTCTCTTGTTTCTTTTTTTTCCCCATAGACAGTTCAGTTTGTTCAGGGAATTTTTGTTGAAAAATATGACCCAACAATAGAAGATTCCTACAGAAAGGTAAAATGTGAAACTTGTACACACATGCTTACAAGTAGTTCCTTATAATGTTAAAATTTGATTTGTGGATTTGCTTTTTGAAAATAGTTTTGAGAAATGATACAGGTATTGTGTATCTATTTTTAAAAGTTTCATCAAGATAGAATATTTCTTACAGAATATTACTTCGATATTCAGAGCTCTGTATTCTGTTACTGATTAGTGATTTATTTGTTCCTTAATGTGGACATTTTCCTGGTGGGGAATTTTAATATAGAAAAAAATGCATATAAATAGTAGGTGTGTTTTCAACTTACTCTTTTGTTACCAAAAATTAAGACCATCTTTATGCTTGAAGTTATCCAGTGACCGAAGATTTTTATTTTTGCTTAGCTTTATAAGTTTAAAGATATTTAATCTGTAGACTACTAAAAAATTAGAGTCTGTTTAAGAGTATAGTTGGGTTACATGCCATACATTTGTCCAAACCCATAGAATGTACAATTAAAAAAGCAAATCCTAATGTAAACTGTGGACTCTTGGTGATAACGATGTATTCATGTAGGTTCATCAGTTGTAACAAATGTACCACTGGTGCAGGATGTTGATAGTGGGGTGAGGCTATGTATCTGTGGTGGCAGGGAGTATGTGGGAAATCTCTGCACCTTCCCCTCAATTTTGCTGCAAAACTAAAACTGCTGTAATAAATAAAGTCTATTTAAAAAGGGGAAAAATAGGTACTTGATCTTGACAAAAAATATTCTGTAGAAGACCAGCTAGAGTTGTGGAAAATTTTCATTATTTTATTTCTCAAATATATTGGGTGGGGTAGAGTTATAAAAGACTAGTAGCCAAGGATATATTTTAAAAAGGTTAAACTTTAATAAGAAATAAATGCTTTTGAAGATGTTTTTAGAATTTACCTTTAATAATTTTGTTGAATTAATTTGTTAGTTCATTAAGCACTACTAGCAGAGCAGCTTCACTGTCTTCAAATTGGAAACAAAATTATGCTCTAGATACATCGAGAAACTATAGTCCTAATTGATTATTGGTTGAACATTCCCAGTTACAAATTTTGCAGATTACCACACTTGTCCCATAAGTGGTGGGGTGGATGGGTTTATGGTCCAACCGGTGGTGCTCCTCATTAATGTCTGATCAGACACAGAGACATGCTTCTCATCAATGTCTGATCTGACACAGAGGCAGAGTTAAAAATAGTCTTTAGTTAGTACATTTATTTTTAGAAGACAGTGTTGTTCTACTGAAATTTCCCCAAAATAAGTTCCTAGTTAAAGCTTTAACTGCAAAGCAAGATCTGTACCTAAAATTCTAAAGGACTAATGCTTCTTAACCCCTTTATTAAAAGTTTTCTAAACAGCTGATAGTCGACACATTCTTTAGACCAACCTTCTCTTCTTTTATAAGACCAGTGAGTAAATGGAACTCAGTGTATAAAATTTCATCTCTTATATAGAGCTTTTCTAGAAAAGTGCCTTTTTCTTAAAGTCTTGAGGACTGTGTGAGCTCAGTGCTATTTATTTTAGTACTCCTGTGTTTCTTTTATGTCTTAAATTCAAATTTTACTATGTATGTAATTTTCTGCATATTTTAGTAAAATTTTAACCACTCGAACATACTAAGTTGGCAAGATTTTCTTTACCCCAAAGTCTTGTGTGCATTTTGAGCCATTTAATATTTTTGTACTTTGTTTTATTTGGAGATAATATAAATATACATAATACTTTTTTCTGTTGGAACTATACTTGTTTGTTGAAGTTTTTCTTAAATTTCAAAATATGACATTTGCCTTTAATAAGAACAAATAAGAATCATTACAGAGGTCAGAAAATATCTAAACTCAGCATTAACCATCATGGCTTCTGTAATATTAATAGACTGTCCTTCAGACCTCTGTTCTTTATTGTGGTACCAAGTTTACTCCCAGCCATTATAGCATATTGTTGGAGAAAGGCTTTGTATTTGTTAATAGTTGCTTTGATAGAAGAGGTGGGAAGAAGACAGAATGACATTTCGATGTACTTTTTAATTTTTTTCTTTTTTTGCCCCTACAGCAAGTTGAAGTCGATTGCCAACAGTGTATGCTCGAAATCCTGGATACTGCGGGGACAGTAAGGATGTTTTCTCATTTTTTGATAGATTTTAATTTGTGAGCAAGTTTTGTCATCTGAATAATTGTGAGTAAAAGTAATTCTGATTAAGAAGAAATTACCTGAATGTAGGGATTCTTAAGTGTGTGAAATCAACTGTGATGTAGTTAATGCTCACATAACACAAAGCTCACCTAGACAATCTCTGTGTTGGGTTTCTTCCTACATTGAGGTAGGGATTATGCTATCAGTGATCTTTTTAAATGTATTTTAAATTTAGAATTTTAGTTAATATTTGTATTTCTGTGGATTTAAATAAGACCTTGTTTCTTGGCACTGTAGTCATTAATTTTTTATAATTTTTTTTTCACTAGCATTTTGACATATCAAGGGGCTGGTGACAGATATGTGTTTTCTGAGGAAAGCAAAAGTCTTCCTCAGAAGATTTAGGATTATTTTGAGCCTCCTTTTTCTAATCTTTAAATGAGTATAATGACATTAATATATTATAAGGTGTTTGTGATAAGCAAATGAGATAATAATTATAAATCATTTGGCATAATGCCTGTTACACAGTATGGAATTGTGTATTTGCTTTTATTCTTCTTAATCTTCATTAATATCATCACCTTTATTTATTTTTTTGAGATGTAGTCTCACTCTGCTGCCCAGGCTGGAGTACAGTAGCACGATCTCAGCTCACTCACTGCAACCTCCACCTCCCAGGTTCAAGTGATTCTCCTATCTTAGCCTCCCGAGTAGCTGGGATTATAGGCGCATGCTGCCATGACCGGCTAATTTTTTGTATTTTCGTAGAGGCGGAGTTTCACCATGGTTGCCCAGGCTGATCTCGAACTCCTGAGATCAGGCAGTCCACCCGCTTCAACCTCCCAAAGTGCTAGGATTATAGGCGTGAGCTACTACGCCCGGCCTTATAATTTTTTATTAATAATGATGGTTTCCAATTATACTGCCACACAAAATACATACATTAAGCAATCTTTGCTTTTCTTTATTTTTCTCCATACGCATAGACTTGATGCATTAGGCAATTCCTAACTTTAAAATGGATGAGGTTTTGTTTTTTGTTTTTCTTATGAGACAGGGTCTTGCTGTCACCCAGGCTAGAGTGTAGTGGTGCAGTGATAGCTCACTGCCGTCTCCTGGGCTCAAGCAATCCTCCTGTCTCAGTCTCCCAGGTAGCTAGAACTACAGGCATGTACCATCACTCCTGGCTAATTAAAAATAAAAATTTGTAGAGGTGGGTTCTCACTGTGTTGCCCAGGCTAGTCTCTCAGACTCCTGGCCTCAAGTGATCTTCCTGCCTCTGCTTCTGAAAGTGCTGGGATTGCAGGTGTGAGCCATTGCGCTTGGCTGGTGAGCTTAAATGTTATAAGTTGTTGACAATTCAGCACAAAGTTTTTCACTATAATTTTTATAAATGTTGGAAACATTTCAGATAGTTCAAAAAAGCATGTAAGCAAATTGGAGTGATTATATACAACAATATAGCACTAATTATACTATATTTTTCCAATCTTTTTTGGGAAAATAGATCTTAACTCTTATCAGGGAGCTTTGCCCTCATAGCAAACTTCTGGTAAAGGCCTTCTGAAACTACATCTTATATCAGCTGAATCAAGCTGTCTCTCCCTCTTCCCACCCTCCTGCTCCCTAATGTTTTTAGCATCTGAATCAGCAAAATTCCCCTTTGTTTCCAGAAACCCCAATAGCTAAAAAGAATACTTTCGGGCCGGGCGCGGTGGCTCAAGCCTGTAATCCCAGCACTTTGGGAGGCTGAGGCGGGTGGATCACGAGGTCAAGAGATCGAGACCATCCTGGTCAACATGGTGAAACCCCGTCTCTACTAAAAATACAAAAAATTAGCTGGGCATGGTGGCACGTGCCTGTA
>NW_016107347.1:8089224-8092798 GCF_001604975.1 Cebus imitator | reverse complement strand
AGTGTACAGGCATGCATTCTTCTTTCTCTGTCCAAATTGTAAGAAGGAAGTTCTCCATCGCAGAGATCTTTAATTTGTGCTATCCAGTATTGTGTCTGTCTCCCATTGTGGCACTCAACATGCTGTTATAATGGCCTGTTTGCTTGTCTGTGTCCCCAGTGCCTTGCATAAAACTTTGCAAACAGCTGCTGCTCATTAATCTTGTCAAAATCACTCCTTACTCTGAAGATTTTTGCGCGCATGCTCTCTCTCTCTCTCTCTCTCTTTCTCACTGCTTCAGTCAGAATTCTTAGTGATTTTACTGTCCGTGTAGAATCTATATGGATTTTTATAGATGATCTACTACCCTGACCTGGCCTGTCAGTTCCTCTATGTCCGCCGTACTTTTAAGCCATTCATACCATGGTTTTACCCTAGAGTATGTGATTACCAATAACCATAATACCTCCTTAATCTAATTTCCAAGCGTCTTATCCTCCATTACTCACTACTTCTTTCTTTATCCATCTCACTTCCTCTTTTTGTTTTGTTTTGTTTTGTTGTGACAGGGGGTCTCTCTGTCACCCAGGCTGGAGTGCAGTGGTATGAACATAGATCACTGCAGCTTCAAACTCCCAGAGTCAAGAAATCCTCCCACCATAACCTTCTGAGTAGCTGGTGCTACTCCAGGTGCACACCACCACACTTAGCGTTTATTTTATTTTTATTTATTTATTTTCATAGAGACAGGGTCTCACTATGTTGCCCAAGCTGGTCTTGAACTCCTGGACTCAAGGGATCCTCCTGTCTTTGGCCTCCCAAAGTGCTGGGATAACAGATGTTAGCCACTGCACCCAGGCCATCTCATTTCTTTTAGTGCCCTTCAACTTCATTGCCATCTGTAGTCCATTTATCCTAACATCTTTTTATTATCTTTTATATCTTCAACCCCCTCTGCAGATAGCTTCAGGTTCACGGTCCATCATTTATAATTCTCTTAAATATATCCTCAACTCCCTTGACTTTTCAGCAGGCGTTGACTCAGTTCATCACTGCCTTTTACTGTAAAACCTTTATTCGTTTGGCTTCCAAGAAACAATACTTGCCTGATTTTCTCCGTCTCATTGGTTACTCCTAAGTCTCCTTTCCTAATTCCTCTTTATCTCCCCTACCTCTTACTGTTGGAGGGCCTTAGGGTTCAGTACTTGCACTTCTCTTTTCTAACAACACTGCTTTGAAGATCTTTAGTTGCATGGTTTTAAATATAGTCTGTATGCTGATAAATACTAACTTTATAACTCTATCTGTATTAGGCCATTTGCATTATTGTAAAGAAATACCTGAGGCTGGATAATTAATGAAGAAAAGAAGTTTAATTGGCGCTTGGTTCTGCAAGCTGTACAAGCGTAGCTCTAGTATCATCTGCTTATGGTGAACACCCCAGGAAGCTTACAATCATAGTGACAGGCAAAGGGAGTAGGTGTTTCACATGTCAGGAGCAGTAGCAAGAGAGAGGGGGCCACACAATCAGATCTCATGAGAACAGAATTGTGAGGATAGCACCAAGCCATTCATGAGGGATCCGTCTCTGTGACCCAAACATCTCCCAGAGGCCCCACCTCCAACATTGGAGATTACGTTTCAGCCATAAGGTTTGGAGGTGACAGACATACAAACTATATCCCCATCTCTTATTTCTTTTCTGAATGTCAAACTCCTATTCTAACTGCCTCTTCAATATTTCTTTTTGTATGTCTAAGAAGCATCTCAAACATAACACGTCCAAACTGAACTCCTGATACCCTTTCCCTGACCTGGGTCTTTCCAATCTTTCCCATCTCAGTCAATAGTACCCTTTTAGTTTGTTATGCCTGAAACCATGGAGCCATCTTTGACTGCCTTTTTTGTTATATTCTGTATACATCCAAACTCTCAGAAAACCCTATTGGCTTTACCTTTAAAACTTACCCAGAACTCAACTACCACCGCTAGAATCTAATGACACTATCTATCTCAGTCTAAACAGTTGTCATCTCTCAGCTGGATTATTTCAACAACCTCAAAACTGATCTCCCTGCTTTTCTTCCTAACACCCTTCAGATTGTTCTCAACACAGTAACCATTATAATCCCATTTAAATGTAAGTTGGATCGTGTCTTCCTCAGCTTAAATTATGTGTTAAACTCAGAGTACAAGCCAAAGTCTTTATTACATTTCCCTAAAAGGTCCAAATGAGATCATCTTTCTCTCTGTTCCTTCTCTGCCTCCACCTCCTGTACTCACCTACTAGGTAACAATGTTTCAGTGAATCCAGCCTCCTTACAGCTTCTCATATACTTTAGACATGTTTCCTTTTGGGGCCTTTGCATTTGCTCTTCCCTCTGCTTGGGGTACCATTCCTTCACATAACCATGGAGCTTACTCCCTCACCTCCCTCAGATCCTTGCTGAGATATTACCTGTGAGGCCTTCTCTGAGCTATAACATTTATTACCAGCTTGCATACTTGATTTTTGTCTGTCTCCATGTACACTCCTCCAGGGCAGAATTTTTTTGCCTCTCACGATCACTGACAGTATCCGTAGGGCTACAACAGTGTCGGTAGATATTTGTCGTGAATGAATGAAACTTGCAGAAACTTGTAGAATGTCTTTAAGAAAGAGGTTGACATTCTCAAAAGGAGAGGACACCAACCACAGCAGTTCTGTAAGGACTATTCTTAAACTGGATTTTCAGAACTCAGGTTGCCTGTATGTTTATTCTTTTGATTTATTAGGAAGCAAAGACCATAATCTCTAGAGAACATCATAGAAATAGTATTGCTAGTATTTGTAGCACTTACATTTATAAGTAAATTCATTTATTATATAAATATTTGGACAATGGCAGAATTTAATTGGTTACCACAGCAGTGCAATCCCGGAATACAAAAACTTAATAAATGAAGAATCCAGGAAGCTCCCAGTTTTTACATCTTTCCCAGAAAATACCCTGGCAGCAGTATAAAAAGGTTAGCCATATTCCTGTGGCACACCAAAGACTAGAATTTGAAGCTGGGGAAATGATTGAGTGGTAGCATAGCTAACTCCCTGGAATACAAGAAAGAGTTCATCAGCCAGGGTAGAACAACCAGAACTATTTTAGATGTAATAGACAAAATAGAGGTAGTGGTCATGGGGAGCAAGGAAGCCAGGACAGCAAAAAGCTTAAAAAACCTTGTGGATTTAGGTATTTTTTGTTTAATGCATCCAAAGGTAAAAAGATCTAAAATGTACTGTTTATTTAATATAAAGACCCAAGATACATACATTTTTAATATTCTACCATATGTGCTTTAAAAATAATATATATAAAATCCCAAAACTTTTTAAACATAAGATTTTGTCTTGTATTAACATTGGTAGTTACAACATACAGTAATGATGGTCACCAAATAAAAGGAATAAAGCTTAAAATTAAAACAATTTTAATTTGGCATGACTGAAGCACAGTGACTGAATTTAACAATTAGTAAATGTAACTAAAGGGTTTAGATAGTCATTGCGCTATTATCACATCTTTTCTAAAGGTTTCAAGTGAGGGGGGGAATGAAAATA
>NW_016107347.1:8085393-8089178 GCF_001604975.1 Cebus imitator | reverse complement strand
TTTTTCGAAATGAACTTTCACTCTTGTTGCCCAAGCTGGAGTACAATGGCGTGATCTTGGCTCACTGCAACCTCCACCTTTCAGATTCAAGCAGTTATCCTGCCTCAGCCTTCTGAGTAGCTGGGACTATGGCTGTGCAGCAGTATGTCTGGCTAATTTTGTATTTTTAGTAGAGGCGAGGTTTCACCGTGTTGGCCAGACTGGTCTGGAACTCCTGACCTCCGGTGATCCGCCTGCCTCGGCCTTCCAAAGTGTTGGGATTACAGGCATGAGCCATCACGCTGGCCATGAACAAGCTTTTATAAAAAGAGTTTATTGACTATGAAGATGATAAAGTCTTGCTCTGCCATGAGAATAGAAAAAGAAAGATGATAAAATCTGCTGGTAGAGATATCAATGCTGGATGATTAAGTTATAGTTCAGTATTGGTCTTATAGCTCAGATTGTTTATACTTGGGCAGTAGTTTTGTCATAAATTTGCAAATAAAATTATTTAGGATCAAAATTAAGATCTGTTTCTAAAAAATTATATGCAGTTCTAAATCACATAAAAGCAAATTAAAATGGTTAAGAATTCCTTTTAATTCTACAGTTTATTGTCATAGGTGTCACCTAGAAGTCACCTAGAAAAGTTGCTAGAAACTGTGTTATGTCTTGTTTTCTGTCAATACAGCAAGGAATAAAAAATGTAGCTCACTTGTAATTATTCTATTTTAAATTGTTCTAGTGTACATTCAAGAAATTTTTTATTT
Source organism: Cebus imitator (assembly GCF_001604975.1). Lineage (NCBI taxonomy): Eukaryota > Metazoa > Chordata > Mammalia > Primates > Cebidae > Cebus > Cebus imitator. The sequence continues at coordinate 8,088,426 of NW_016107347.1, read as the reverse complement.
ATAATTGCATATTTTTTATCATAGGAGCAATTTACAGCGATGAGGGATTTGTATATGAAGAATGGCCAAGGTTTTGCACTAGTATATTCTATTACAGCTCAGTCCACGTTTAATGACTTACAGGACCTGAGGGAACAGATTTTACGGGTTAAGGACACAGAAGATGTAAGTATTTTTTTTTCTTTGTAAGATGTACTGCTGTCTCTTTGTGGTCAAATAAAAAAGTGCCTGTTTTCTCTATCAGTAGAGGATTTGGAAGCTATCTACCGCATGCCTGACAGAGCCCGTGTGACCAAAAATATTTTTAACTTTCAAAATTAACTTAGAAATTATGTGGTGAGATGTTTAGAAAATGAGGACATATGTGATGAAATACCCATTGTGCGATGGGCTAAAAAGTGCAGTAGAGGAAAAAGAGGTGTCAAAGAATACTTCATAGAAGTGGTACCCGAGTCGAGCTTTGAAAGGTGGTAGTTATGTCAGAAACAGTGTTCAGAGAACGTTATTAAGATCCATAATGGTGTGTTTTTATTTCTAAAATTTCATTGGTATAATTCTTACATGCAGTTTTTTTCCTTTAAAATTATGTTAAAGATTTTAGTTAACTGGATTTAAAAAAATTTTGTTTCAGAAATCTTGTCTTAATTGTTGAATAGCATTGTTTTTGTGGTCGTGTCTTTTTTTTGGCAAAACAAAATGTGTATTTCATACATTTATCTCAGTTTTGAACCACAGAGAGTTTCTTTTCAGTTGTATAAATCAGGTTTTAAAATTTCAATTGTACCTTTCTGGTTTTGTTTGTACTAATTATTAATGGGACCATATAAATTTTCTCCAGGCACTTAACCTTGGATAATATTATAGGCAGGAGGGATTTATAAAATATGACTCATAACCAGCTGTAACCAATGAATGGTTTTTTTCCTTTTAATGACTAATTTATCCAAGAGAGTTTTGTTTTCATAGGCAATTATGTGCAGATTGAGCTCTGGTAATGTTAATCCCTTTGTTCCATGTAATAAACTAAAAAAGATGGAGTTGTAGATGCCTAGTGTGTTTAATCTAGCTCACGATAATTGCCTATTTTAGGCAAAAGGTCCACCATTTTCCTTAATTTTTTTTTTTATAGTGTCCATCACCTCAAACAAATTACTTTGTTCTCTGGACACCTTTTAACTAAGGAAGTTAATACAGTTAGTTAACTGCCTGTTTTACTGGAAGTAGGGAGTTTTTGGATGGATGTAGCCAAGCATCTATAGTGTGGAGAAAGGAAGACTTGGTGGTTTTATTTTTACTGTTAATCCCCCTTAACATTTAATCTAAATAGATCTTCAAATCTACATGTCAAATGCAGAAGTAGAACCTGTTGTTAATGTCTTTATCTTGCCATTACTTTTGGCATCTGTTGTACCTGTGAGATGATGCACTTAAACCAGTTAGGCCGGCTGGGCGCGATGGCTCACGCCTGTAATCCCAGCACTTTAGAAGGCCTAGGTGGGCAGATTGGCTGAGATCGGGAGTTCAAGACCAGCCTGGGCAACACAGTGAAACTGTGTCTCTACTAAAATACAAAAATTAGCTGGGGCTGGTGGCATGCACCTGTAGTCCCAGCTACTCGGGAGACTGAGGCAGAAGTATCACTTGAACCAGGGAGGCAAGAGGTTGCAGTGAGCCTAGGTGGCACTGCTGCACTCCAGCCTGTACAACAGAGTTAGACTCCGTCAAAAAAAAAAAAAAAAAAAAAAAATTAGGCCCACTGACTTTATTCTTTTCTGTTTTGTAGGAGATTCCTTTTTCTTCAGGTTTTTCTACTTGAAATTCAGCTATTAGTAGTGGTCCACAAGAGAATTTGGGGGTTAAATTCTGTGTGTGTGTGTGTGTGTGTGTGTGTGTGTGTGTGTGTGTGTGTGTGTCTGTGTGTGTGTCTGTGTCTGTGTCTGTGTCTGTCTGTCTGTCTGTCTGTCTGTCAGGGTCTTGCTCTGTCACCCAGGCTGGAGTGCAGTGGCACAATCATGGCCCACTGTGTCTACCTCCTGGGCTCAAGTAATCTTCGCACCTTAGCTCCCTGAGTAGTTGGGACTACAGGTGTGTGCCACGCTGCCCGGCTGATTGTATTTGAATTTTTTAGTAGAGACCAGATCTCACTATGTTACCCAGGCTTGTCTCAGGCTCCTGAGCTCAAGCAATCCTCCTGGCTCAGCCTCCGAAAGTCCTTGAATTACAGGCGTGAACCACTGGGCCTGGCCAGGATTATATTCTTAAAATAATTTAGCATATCTATGTAGTAGGATCTCTTCCGTATTTTTTTGTCTCTTCTTCCTTCACCTCTTCCCCTCAACATACACTTTTTGTTACTACTTGGTGAAGCTTGCAATCTTAACTAATCCATTTCAGTCAGTGGCAGATAATTGCTTATTCATTTAAAAAAAAAAAAAAAAGGCTAAGTAATGAGTATGTTATTGCTCATTTTATTTTTTTTCTTCCCACAGGTTCCAATGATTTTGGTTGGCAATAAATGTGACCTGGAAGATGAGCGAGTAGTTGGCAAAGAACAGGGCCAGAATTTAGCAAGACAGTGGTGTAACTGTGCCTTTTTAGAATCTTCTGCAAAGTCAAAGATCAATGTTAATGAGGTAACCTACAACTGCTGGGCAGCACAAACAAGTGCCTTTTTAGTTTGCTTTAAGTTAACAGCCAGACTTTTAAGAAAAATTTTTCATGTTTTAAGCAATCTTGATTCTATTATGTTATAGGAAATACTAAGTAATTCCTAGAAACTGTATTTTTTAGCTTACATGAGGCCACTTTGATGGCTGTATGAGAACACTTAAATTTAGCTTATTGTAAAAGAGGAAGCTAGAATTGAAGAATGTGTATAAAGTCCTGCTAAGTCTCTAAGTGATAATAAGCCTCTAAGTGATATGTGATAAAGTGGTGTGTAAAAATTGTTACATCACCCTTATATTGTAAGAATTATTTAGGCCGGGCACGGTGGCTCAAGCCTGTAATCCCAGCACTTTGGGAGGCTGAGGC
>NW_016107347.1:8063801-8085041 GCF_001604975.1 Cebus imitator | reverse complement strand
AATTATTTATCCAGACTTACATAAATAGGTTGTAAAGTCAATTTGGAAAATAATCTGTGGAGGTAGTCACACAGAAGAATGTGACTACCTTCATGGATATCACAGAATTGTGTTATGAGTCTTCCCCACCTTTGGGGCATGATTCAAAGTGGGTAATCTGTGTGAGTATGGACATGTACCTGGAATTCACTTAGACTGTTAGGCCTGATACAGCAGGTGCACAAGGCTTTTTTAGGGAGTGTGGGTATGGGGTCACTGAGTTAAGCACTCCGCTACTTGACAACATACCTGTGGACAAGAATACTTGGCATAATAAGCTGCATGCCTGGGTGTAAAAGGCCAGTAGTTTGCTAGTTTACTGGGCTCCTAAAAATTTAGTACGATTTCCAACGGTCTCCACCAGTCAACCTTAAAAAGTTCCCTTGCTTTTGTTTACTTTACCATAAGCCTTTTAAAAAAATAAAAACAAAATAGAGTAGGCTTCTTTGCTGCCCTTGTTTGCTTGCCATTTATAGCATTACTCGTAATCAGTCAGAATTCAGATCATTTACCTACGTAGGTGAGAGTGAGAGTGGGTTAAGTTATGAGTCCTCTGTTTTTGCTTGCTGTTCCTCTCTGGAGTGTGGTTCTGCCAATCACTTTTTCTTGACTGATAATATGCTTATAGACTATTATCTGACTTTTTAAAATGACCAAGTTACTTTAAACACCTGGCAGGTAAAAAAATTAAGCTTGCTTCAACTTCTGTATTTTACAGATAATCAGGAATGCCATTGCTTGCTTTTTTATGTGAAACCATTTTTAACAAGTATATAAAAACAAGAAATTTATAAATTTTATTTATTCAGCAAATACTAGCTATTATGTGTCTGGCACTGTGTCAGGCCCCCAGGTAACAGTCACCCAGACAGACACTATTCCTGCCCTAAAGAAGTTTGCACCCTACTGGGGGAACAAGTCTTTCAACAATAATTAAAGAAAAAAAAGTATTTTGATAAAGAATGTGTTAGAATTAGTGAATCTGTTTCGCTTGCAGAACGGTGATATGAGGTCACCCTCTGCAAGACAATTGGCCTTAAGATATGTGGTTTCTTGCTGTCCTTGTCCTTACCTCCAGGGGACCCAACAACCAAGTTCATCAGGCTACAGTGGGGCTGGGTTGGGCCTGGGTCCAGTGCATAGGACTTCTCCCTTTGGGATCCAGAGAACAGTATATTATATGTTTGTGAGAATCTACATGCTATTAAACTTCTTCCAGTCAGCAGAGACACTTTTTAATAGCAGTCTTGTTAAAGCAGAGAGTTTATAAATGAGGGTTTATAAAAACCAACATAGAAAAAACATAAAATGAAATGCATTAGCCATCTCTAGAATCTTTACTTTTGGGCCGGGCGCGGTGGCTCACCAGCACTTTGGGAGGCTGAGGTGGGTGGATCACTTGCGGTCAGGAGTTTAAGACCAGCTTGGTCAACATGGTGAAACCCTGTCTCTACTAAAAATACAAAAATTAGCTGGGCATGGTGGCGCGTGCCTGTAATCCCAGCTACTCAGGAGGCTGAGGCAGGAGAATTGCCTGAACCCAGGAGGTGGAGGTTGCAGTGAGCCGAGATCGCGCCATTGCACTCCAGCCTGGGTAACAAGAGCGAAACTCCGTCCCAAAGAAAAAAAAAAAAGAATCTTTACTTTTGGAAAACATACAAACTTTATGCTCAGTTCTTGAGACTGAGGAGAATGGAGCAGATAATTTGAGTTTTTAAAAATATTTTTCTCTTTATAATCTGATAATCCAGCTACAAGATTCCTTTGATAGTTAATAGTTGCTCACACAACTTTTGCCTTGTAACTTTTTTGTGATTTTCAAATGCCTGAAGTATAGAGTGATACTTTCTTTTTTCTTTTTTTGAGACGGAGTTTCGCTCTCATTACCCAGGCTGGAGTGCAATGGCGCGATCTCGGCTCACCGCAGCCTCCACCTCCTGGGTTCAAGCAATTCTCCTGCCTCAGCCTCCTGAGTAGCTGGGATTACAGGCACGCGCCACCATGCCCAGCTAATTTTTGTATTTTTAGTAGAGACGGGGTTTCACCATGTTGACCAGGATGGTCTCGATCTCTTGACCTCGTGATCCACCCGCCTCGGCCTCCCAAAGTGCTGGGATTACAGGCGTGAGCCACCGCGCCCGGCCTAGAGTGATACTTTCAAAGATTCACCTCTTGGCCTTAAATTTGAAAACAGACAAGGATATATATATATAAATGTTTTTTAAAACTCTTATTCACACCACTTTGCAATGTTCTAAAAGTAATGTATGGCTATACCAGAATCACAGTAGTCTTAATCAAGAATTAATTGTTCTTTGCTGAGGCTGGAATAGTAATTGGAATCAAGACATCCCAATTTAGGAACGGGAGAGGGATTGAGAAACTCTATTCTGTGTTCCCTTCAGATTTTTCTATAGTTCAGAGAGATGAGGAAGAACCTAGGCTGGGGCCTTTCAGCATTTCTAACCAAATATTATAGTTCGAACTTGCCCTCATCACTGAACCATCTGCTGCTGTGAGGTAGGCAATGTTTTCCAAAGAAATAATTTAGAATAATACTACAAAAATTAGTTACCTTTCTGTATAGTACCAGGAACCAGAAACTGACTAGTATGAAGAAACTGAAATAGAAACTACATGTAATTTTGATGAACTTACTGTTTTAGTTTACTTTTATTTATTTATTTTTTTTATATTATAGCTTATGCACTGAGTGTAGGGAACCAATGAAAGCCCATTTGTGGCTTAAGCACACTGAGTTCTTGAAGTTTTCAGAGTTTTGAAACAACTTGAACTTCGGAGTTATAAAACTACAATTTTGTTTGTAAATTCTGTTTTCAGACTTTCTTTAGAAATGAGATAACAGGGTTAAATGATTTGAAGAGGATGGGAGTGGGAAGAATGGAGCAGAAAGAAAAGAATTTAAATGAGTCACTTTTGTAGCTTTGGATAAATCATTCAGGTTTTTTTTCCTTTTTAACAGTTTAATTTAGTCTTGTAATCTGGAACATTTAAAAAAAGTAAATAGGTAATTATCACTTTAAAGAAATATAATTGTTTATCATCTATCTTAAATGTAGATTAATTTAAAAATATTTTACTCTTAAAATTTACTCAAAAGCTATAAGAACAATAAAAAGAATTTCTGTTTACCCTTCATCAGATTCACCCATTACTAAAATTTTGCCACTTGTTTACAGAAATCACACTTCTTTACTCCTAAATATTTTGATGTATATGTATCCTCAGATCAAAGACATTGTTTTACACAACCACAGCACAATTATTAGAATCATAAAAATTGATGACACAGTCTGTTTGTTATATATTCAGATTTTACTAGTCATCCCTGTAATGCTCCTTAAAGTCATCCATTTTTAAATATGCTTCTGCAAAGAACTATTTATTCCAGATTAGTAACAGTAAGGGACTTCTGTGATACTTGTTTTTAATTCCAAATCATTAGTAAGTGTTATATTTCATAGCAAAGCTTATCTGTTTCTTGTTTTAATATTTGGCATCTGAATTAAAATTATCTGCTTTTATGAAATAAGTAGCATTGTATTTTTATCTTTGATACTTTGCACTTTTCATCCAAAAATTGAATCCACAAGATTTATTAACAAACATTTAGGCGCAGTGGCTCAAACCTATAATCCTAGCAATTTGGGAGGCCGAGGCAGGCAGATCACTTGACCTTAGATGTTTGAGACCAGCCTGGGCAACATTGAGAAACCCTGTCTCTATGAAAAATACAAAAATTAGCTGGGTGTGCTGGTGCACACCTGTAGTTCCCAGCTATTTGGGAGGCAGAAGTGGGAGTATTGCTTGAGCCTGGGAAGTGGAGGTTGCAGTGAGCCGAGATTGCACCACTGCACTTCAGCCTGGGTGACGGAACAAGACTGTGTGTCAAAATAAAACAAACAAACTAAAAACCACAAATATTTGTCATTTCAAATCAAGGATTAGCAGACTTTTTCTACTTTTTACGTTAACCAAAATTAATATTTTTTTAAAAAAGCAAACAAAAATCATGTGCCTCTGCATGTGATACCTTGAAAGGGAGACAGTATCTCTTTTGTCCTATTTTAGGCAAAAATGTATAACCTGAATCTAATCATGAGAAAACATCAGATAAACCCGAATCGAGGGAAGTTACTAGAGTTTATTTTTCAGAAATGACAATGTCCTGAAAGACAAAGGCCAAAGAACTGTTCCAGATTTTAAAAAACTAAAGTGAGAGGAAATAAAATGCAGTGTGTAATCCTGGATGGATCCTGTCCTTGGAGGGGAAAGTACATTATTGGGGCAATTGACATAATTGGAATTTGCTCTGTAGTTATGCAGAATAATGTGTCAATCCTTAAATGTCTTAAGTGCCATAACTGTAATATGTTTATATAAGCGAATATCTTTGTTCTTAGGAAATACTTATTAAAGGACCTAATAGTTAAGATCTACTCTCAGATGATTCAGAAAATAAAGAGTGTGTGTGTGTATGTGTGTGTGTAAAGTAAAAGTGGCAAAATGTTACTAATTGGTGAATCTGGGAAGAATATGCCAAAGTTGTTGGTACTATTTTTGCAACTTTTCTGTAGGTTTGAAGTTTTTACTGTTTTTCACTACCAGTTCTTATTCTTGATTTGATGTTAAATACCTAGGAGTAAGAGCGTTTCCTTCATTATAAATAGGTAAGTCCTGCTTTACCCTGATTGAAAGTCAGCAGCCGTCTAAGAAACCTGACTTTAAAAGAAAGAAGCAGAATGCAGATCAAAGAGCAGAATAATTCTTACCAGAATTGTTTTGTGGAAAAAAGTCTTAAAAGTTAAATTAAGTACTTTTTTTCTTGTTTTTAGATATTTTATGACCTGGTCAGACAGATAAATAGAAAAACACCAGTGGAAAAGAAGAAGCCTAAAAAGAAATCATGTCTGCTGCTCTAAGCCCATAGTCAGCAGCAGCTCTGAGCCAGGTAAGATGCTAAAAGCAGAACAAGTACCTTTCTCATCCTCTTATTTTGGGTTTTTCCAGACTTCAGCCACTTCCCATTTCATCTATTATGATATTTCTAAGTTTCTGTAACTTGTAAATGTGATTTATAACTTGTAGGTTAACTGTTGGATAACTTGACCTCTCCCCTTGAGCTAAGCTTTCTGACAGCCAGGAAGGACCGTGTCTATTTTTCTTACCACTGTGTCCCCAGTGCCTGACACAGAGTTGGGCATTAAAGAATAGTGGTTGAATGAATAGAACACTTTCCTAGATGACTCCCAAATTCATGCTGAATTGAAGTGAACCAGTAGTTGCTCTGAAACAAAAAGACATAAGTGTACATTTGGTGAATTACCCCAAAGTGAACACACCCATGCATAACAACAGGAGTCACTCTTCCCTAAGTTACATTAAAATTCTGCCCCGATTTCTAACTCCATGGATTAGTTTTGCCTTTTTTTGAACTTTACATAAACAAAAACGTAGTGTATTTTTCTGTGCCTGGCTTCTTACACTCAAAAATATGTTTCTGGGAATTATTTATATTAAATGTAGCAGTAGTTCATTTTTATTATGTGAGAGTACTGGCAGTATATTTATGTATTCTGCTATTGGTGTTCATTCGAGTTCTTTCTTTGGGGAAATTAGTATGAATAATTCTGTGCACGTTCCTATATGACTTTGTGCACATGTGCATGCATTTCTGTTGGGTATATATCTAGGAATGGAATGGCCAGATCGTATGCTATACATATGGACAGCTTTAGTAGTTACTGCTAAAAAGTTTTTCAAAGTGATTGTACCAGTTTACACACTCTCCAGTGGCTTTTGAGTTCCACATCCTCCCCAAAATTGGTGTTGTCAGTCTTTAACTTGACCCATTCAGGGAATGTGTGGTGGTATATCAGTGTAATTTTGATAGTCATTTTCCTCTCTGGTATGGATAAACTTTTTTTAAATAAAGGTTTCTATTTAGGCTTCTAAGTATTAGTTGACTTTTCTACTAGTTACTATTTTAGTTTCCACTAAGTGACCCTATTGAAAAGAAATTTATGACAGCATGTAACCTGACTATCAAGTCTGTGGGGACTGTTTTTCTTTAATTATGTATTTAAATCCCCTGAACATTTCTACTTCATCAATTCTATAAATAATGCCATAAAAGAGTATTTTCATGAAGTGGATTTTTTATGTAATTTGATGCTAATTGCATCATTATTACTAAACTTGGTCTCCAGTCAGCGTAAGCTGGTCCCACTGGAGAGTTGGTTATACTAACTCTTGTAAATCTCTTGGGTTCATTTAGTAGATTCTCCCTTAAGACCTCCAAATTAACTAATATGTGCTTCCTTAGAGATATGAATCTTTCTCTTAAGGGAAACACCTGAGTAATTGTAGCTCCCTTTTTAAATGAAGGTACATAGAGGAAAATACACAGAAAGAAGAAAGGGAGATGGGGATTATCTCTGGTAGTCAGATTTAGGAAAAACAGCATCTGGCTAAATATTTGCTTTAGGCTTTTAATGAAATCTTAATTCAATAACTTTTTTTTTTTGAGATGGAGTCTCGCCCTGTCATCCAGGCTGGAGTGCAGTGGTGCAATCTCTGCTCACTGCAACCTCTGCCTCCCTGGGTTCAAGCGATTCTTCTGCCTCAGCCTCCCAAGTAGCTGGGACTTCAGATGCACACCACCATGCCCGACTAATTTTTGTATTTTTAGTAGGGATGAGGTTTCACCACATTGGCCAGGCTGGTCTCAAACTCCTGACCTCAGGGTGATCCGATCCACCCACCTTGGCCTCCCAAAGTGCTGGGATTACAGGCGTGAGCTACCGTGCATGGCCTTGATTCAATAACTTTAAATCATCAGTTCCCTGAAAGTGATTATTAAGGTTACTGGTATATGTGTTTGTTTAGGCAAGGGTGCAAAAATAGAGAAAATGAAGGTTCCAGTTCCAGTTCTTAAATACTATGTTATTTAACTCTTTTATATTTGACTGGCTCATTGACAGCTCATTATTATGGCTGGCCCTAGTTTAATTTTTAGTTCTCACAAAATATTCTTTTAGCTTATGGTTAAAGGAAAAGGTGCTATCTCCTGGCCTATTACAATTTTTAAAATTCATTTATGTACACCCAACAATGTGGCAGTGCCTTGTGAGTTTTACCTTAGAGAAGATAAATCTTGACCTAAATATGGAGTAAGACTTTTATCCTGCTTGCATAAATTCTTAGACTCTGATGTGTAATAAAGTTTACTTAATAAGTCATCCAAGATCTCTGTGGATGTTTGATAATACGAAATAATAGGTGACTTAGCAATCAGACTGCTTTGCAGTACATTTTACTGTGATTATAGACTTGAAGTGCCATGTTGTTCCTATACTTGTAAAAGTTCTGAAATACAGGGTAGATTTAAATAGAAATTATAAACCTTTTTAGTAAGAGAATATGAACCCTGAGGGCAGCTTATCTAGTCCATAGCTGTTAGGCAAAATTGAATTGAATCATGTTAATCTCTTTTTTATATGTCCCAGTTTTAAAGACATCAGAGAAAATCATTATCAGGATTCTTCCTTTAACCTAATTCTTCTCTGTTGACAATAAGACTAACTTTGATTCTTCTGCCCTTGAATATGGGGATTAGCTCTCTCTGTATCATCTCTTGCCTTAACCTGTATTAGAAATGGTAATTCTAATATATAATCATAAAATGTTTGAATAAAGAATGTCTTATGGAAAAGTTTATGGAGGCAGATGTTCTTTTCTTTAGTAAAAAAAGGAAAGTAAAAGTGGGATGGAAATGAGATAGAATAAAAATAGCATTGTTTTCCTCTGTACAGACAGGATAGTCAGATGTAATGGGAAACACCAAATATAATTGAGTATAACTAAATATAACTGAGGATAACTAAAGTTGATCAGTTATGGACTCCTTTCTTGTGAACTGAGTCTTCTATTTTTGATTTTTTAAAACATTTTTAAAGGGAATTTAACACTGTTACTGTAGCTGTTTAGCATAGTTTAGTTCTCAAGTTATGATTAGCTAAACTCATTATTTTTTTACTTTATTGGATACCTGCTTGTTTAGTACCATCTTCTGACATCAAGAGATTAACCATATATATGTGTATATCTGTATCCAATGTTTTAGATTACAGGAATGAAGAACTGTTGCCTAATTGGAAAGTGCCAGCATTCCAGACTTCAAAAAATAAATCTGAAGAGGCTTCTCCTGTTTTATATATTATGTGAAGAATTTAGATCTTATATTGGTTTGCACAAGTTCCCTGGAGAAAAAAAATTGCTCTGTGTATATCTCTTGGAAAATAAGACCATAGTATTTCTCCTTTGCAATAGCAGTTATAACAGATGTGAAAATATACTTGACTCTAATATGACTATACAAAAGAGCATGGATGCATTTCAAATGTTAGATATTGCTACTATGATCAAATGATTTCATATCGACCTTTTTATCATGATCCTCCCTGCCAAGCACTAAAACGCTGAACCATTCTACTTTATACCTGTAATGGTAATATGAAATGTCCCCTCAAACTCATTGCAGCAGATAACTTTTTTGAGTCATTGACTTCATTTTATATTTAAAAAATTATGGAATATCATCTGTCATTATATTCTAATTAAAATTGTTTGTGCATAATGCTTTGGAAAAATGGGTCTTTTATAGGAAAAAAAACTGGGATAACTGATTTCTATGGCTTTCAAAGCTAAAATATATAATATACTAAACCAACTCTAATATTGCTTCTTGTGTTTTACTGTCAGATTAAATTACAGCTTTTATGGATGATTAAATTTTAGTACATTTTCATTTGGTTTGTGTGTTTTTGTTATTGTTTATAGATTTAAGGCCTTTATTTTATAATGACCACATTGTTTTAAATGCGACAGTAGCTCCTTTCTGCTGAGTATCTGCAGAACACTGGCTTTAAACTAAGTAACTGGTGATTTCTCTAGGAACAGACCTTGCACTTTCTGTTCTAGATATATTTATTCCTACTCTACAGTAAAATACATCAGACAACATAGAATAGTTTTGTATATTCTCTCTTGATCTTAAAGATTGTATCTTATTGAATAAAAATCCCACTGTATATTATTTTTATATGTAAAAAATAAGTTTAATACTGTATCAGGGTTTAACTTTTACTATTTCAGATCTTCCACAGCTTGAAATTTCATCAAGGAAATCCTTTTGCCATTGTTAACTTGTTGGGTGTGAGTCCACTGATGAAGTGTTTCGTGAAAAATTTCAAACTTGCTTTATAATAGACTGAAGAATTTGAGAGAAAGTTAAAACGCATAAAAGGAATGTGTTACTTTTGCTTCAACTATTTATGAAATAGTATGGTAGTAGTAATGTGGAAGAGATTGCTGAGTTAAAATTTTAGCTTCCTATATAGTGGTGCTTTTCTTTTCCTTCTCAATTATTTTCCTCTTTATGAAAGATAGGGCTTAAGAAGACATGGACCCGGGGTGATATTACTTATGTGATCTCTATAAAGAGAGGTAGAACAAAAGCTTGTTAGCCAGTTAAGTTCTGGAAAAGGAAAGAAGCAAGCTTAGGAAACCCTGTGCCTTGTGCCCAAATACTAAGGAGGAGACCAGTCCTAAAAAGTCTTAAGTCATTGCTCAGGGATCTCTAGATACTGTCTCTTTGCAACTCGGCATGAAGAAGTGTTCATGCCTTGCTGAGATTTTCCAGGCATGTGGTCAGCCTGTCATTTACTGAATTGAAATTTTAAAATCAGGTTTTAAATGTTAAGCTCTGATCAACCTGAGAAAATGTTAAAGTATTGTTTTGAAAAACTGGAAATTACTATTATTATTTTCAGTTTCTAATAAACTTAGTTATCTAACACTATCCTTCTAGTGATCCAATTATGCATATGCCTGGGATTGAGGGGCCAAAACTATATAGTACATTTTAATGAAGCATTAGGGCCAGTTGTCAGGTCAGAGTGGCATCTTTTATTTTAAGGTCCTCTAAAGTCATTCTGCTTTAAAACACCCCTCAAACATTTCTTTGAACTTAAAATCATAGACAGACTTCTCATCAACCAGTAAAACTTTCTAAATACTATCTTGTCCCATCTATTGTGTAGTTAATTGCCAGATTAAATAGAAGTCATTTAATAAGACTAACTCCAAGTCTCAGTCTGCTTGACTAGTAGCATAAACTCAGCGTCTTCTATTTTAGAATGTGGTGGAGAAAGATGACAGTTACAGATTCCTTTGTCACATCTTATACAGTCCACTTGGGCTAAAGGTGGAACTTTCTAGCACACAGTGGTATGCAGAGCAGGACCAGCTGAAGTCAGATGTGCAAGAATACCTATGGTTGCTGAACAAGATGAAAAGGTATCCTGTTAGAAAGTGAGATAGGTGTGTTTTTATATTGTCCTGATGTGAACTCCTTAGTCTTGGTTCCAACAGGAAAGGTACCTGAAAATAAATGTATTTTTATAGCTGAAAAATAAAAAAGAGTTTCTAGGATATTGTATGAATGTCAAATGACAAATGTCTAGAAACTTCATTTAAGTATGTGTGGCTGTTTAAAATATAATGACTTTGGTTATATGAGTGACATAGAATTTAAGGAGGCTTGATGCCATAGTTCATAGTTTGCTTCAGTGGCTTGGTGGTATCCCCCGACAGTCTGCTTTTAGAAATTAACAGTTAAAAAATCCAGCTGTAATCTTACCCTCCACCAGGGGGAGCTTCAACATCAATTTTTTCTTTTTTTCTTTTTTTTTGAGAGGGAGTCTTGCCAGTTGCTGAGGCTGGAGTGCAATGGAGCAATCTTAGCTCACTGCAACTTCCGCCTCCCAGGTTCAAATGATTCTCTTGCCTTAGCCTTCCGAGTAGTAGGGATTACAGGCATCTGCCACCACACGCAGCTAATTTTTTGTATTTTTAGTAGAGATGGGGTTTTACCATGTTGGCCAGGCTGGTCTTGAACTCCTGACCTCATGATTCACCCACCTCGGCCTCCCAAAGTGTTGGGAATACAGGCATGAGCCACCGTGCTGGGCTTGGTTAATACTTTGATAAGCATTGAAGTAGCTATTTAAGTCCTAATCCATAAACACTGCATGGCTCACAAAGAGACATAGAGATGCTCTCTCAGGAGTTTACAATCTAATGGGGCAGGGAAGATACTACAGTTCATCAAAGGTATGAATAACACTGTAGTTTCCTAAACTGTGGCTACACAAGTAATTCTCTTAAGAACTTTTGGTGAAATACAGATGTTGGTGTGTTACTTTCTTCTCCCTACAACTTTGAACTAATCCATGTTTGGCACCTTAATTCGCCATCATAAATGGCCACCATTTTACTCCTCACTGAAACAATCTACTTCTTTGAGTTTATAATGTGCTTGGAGAAGTTAATACTCAGAAAAAATACTGACCTTTTTGCCAATTTTATTAAAACAGGCTTGGAGCATTTTTCTCCACTGAAGAATAGTAATAAGACATTCTACATTTCCTGGACATGGCCAGTTTAAAATATCTTGCCACGTTATCCTCGTAAATATGCATGTATGTCAGTTTATGTGGCTCAGTTTTGTCTTAGGGACTGAGGGACAGAAAGAGAAATAAGGAATACCTTGATATTTTCCTTTGTAAACAATCACAGCAGAATGTTAGAAAACATAAAATATACGCTTATAAATTATATGTCTGTTGAAACCAAAGTGTGAAGAAATTGTCAGGTATTTGGAGGAGGAAAATAATTTGTGAAATAACCTTTTTAAAAATTTGGGTTTTGTACTTATTTAAGGTGCTAAATATGTGTTAAAATATCCCCTCTTGAATCAGCTCCAGGCTTAAAAGGGCAGAGTGGTTTGGATTCTTGTCCGGGGTCTGGAAAGAGCTCATCTTGCCAAGAGGGAAATGAATGTGAGCTTTGAGGCAGTCTAACCACCCAGCTTTTAGTATTTATGTTACCCAAAATGTAAAAACTGTAAGTTATTCTTGAAAATGTAGTTCAGACATTACTTTGATCATGGATTTTACTGCAATTTCATCTTGGGTTTGTTGACTGTGCAGTCCATTTATTGCCCTGTTTTGCTTAAATATTCTTGTTGAGAACAGCTGGAGGCTCTGACTGGGTTCATAGTTCTGTTTTCTGGGAAGGCAACATGGATTCTGTTTTATAGACATTAATGAGCTTTAAACGGGAATTGGGTGATGTAAGTTCTCTGGGCTTGTTGAGAAGCGGCCTCCTGTGGTTCTGGGCCCAAGGTGTGACATACATTTCCCACTAATTGCTTCTCTCAAGAAGCAAGAGATTGGCTGTTCGTCTTGAGGAAAAACCTTTAATAAACCTCCCCATTTTAAACAGTGGTGTGACTCTTATTTTGAGCTGTTTTCAATGAATTTTTTTAAAGCTTAACCATGTTCAGATTTTTGTGCTAAATGTTGTAGGGCATGCAAATCAGAACAGGGCATGATCCTTATGGGCCTACCAACAAGCATGCGTTGCACTTCTACTGCATGGCAAGTGCTGATCTGCTTGCTGGGGATAAGATAGTGAATAATAGCATCCCGACTCAGATCACTTTCCTCGTGGAGTCTTTATCTTTAGAAAATGGTAAAAGACAACTGTTGTGTAACGAGTGCTTTGAAAAAGAGTTAAGTGATGGAAAGGGACAAGAGTGCCGGGCAGAGGGAATGTGGTGGTAGTGGGTTAAAGGTTTATATCTCATTGAAGTTGGTATTTGAGTGTGTTTGAAATGAGCAGCCCATGCAGCTGCCTGGGGGAAAGAAGACCTGTTCTCCGGGGAAAAGGTCTGTGCCAATGCCATGAGGTGGACATGTGCCTGGTGTGTTGAAAACTAGCAAGGAGCTCAGTATGGGCGGAGCAGAGTGAGCAACAGGGAGAACAGTCGTAAAAGAGAGGCAATGGGATTGTAAGAGGAAATTTCCCACAGTATTTACTCTGTGTTGAGTCCATGAAAAGGATTTCAGTCAAGGATATAATGTCATCGGACCCCTCAACCATAATATGCCATTAGGAGTGCTCTGTTGAGCTGAGAATAGCTCGTATGGGGGCAAACATGAAGCGCGATACCAGATAGAAGATGGAATCATGTGAGGAACGGTGATCTGGACCATAGTGGTAGCAGTGGAGTGGCTATAGGTATATTTTGCAAGTGGAGCCAGCAGCATTTACTGGCACATAAGAGTATAATGGAAGACAAGGAAGAATCCAAGATTTGGGCCAATAATCAAGTGAAGATTGTGACGGGAGTAGATTGGAAGGAGAATGGGGAATGGGCAGGAGTTCCACTCTGAACCTGCTGTGTGTAAGAACTGTGTTGCATTCCAGAGATTTACAGTAGGCATATGAGTTGGATATGAGTTGAATTCAGCAGAAGCAGTCTGGAGAGGACATTTAATATTTTAAAACATGAAGCTATATAGGATCACTAGGGTTGAGTGTAGATAGAAAAGAGGTCCCTGAGGAATTCTATCAAGAGGTTGAGAGATGGAGAGGAATTCGCAGAGAAAAACTTGGAGGGTGCTGGTGACCCTGATGGACTGTCAGTGGAATGGTTGGGGACAGTGTCCGGAGTAGATACAGGAAAAAAAAAACGTTGGAGACATCAAGCGTGGATTACCCTATCAAGATGGGTGAAATAGTGGATGTTTCTCTGCTAATGGGGCTGACCCATTGAGAAGGAAAACTGAGTAAGCAAAATGGGTGGAATCTAGTGTAAAAGTAACCCTAACTCAGGAGTGTAAGTGGGCATAGTTGCAGGAGAGGAATGGTATATAGGTAGAGAGGTCACAAAGAAGGAATGCAGTATGAGACGGGACAGATGCTTTCTGTTCTGGGCTGAAATTCCCCAGAGAGGGGAGTTTGAAGTGGGCCTTTAAGAAAGGGTGGGATTTTCAACAGGTGAAAGTAGGGAAGAATATTATAGGCAGATTTCAGGAAAAGGCAAGTGCAGAAAACAGAAATGAACAAGAAGTTATCTAGTTCCATTTGGTGTTGGGAAATATGGAAGGAGTACATTGGAAGAATACATTGGCGCCATGTCATGGCTGACCTTGAAACAGGAAGTTATCTAGCCAGTTGAATTAAGTATCTAGGATGAAAATCACAGTTGTCAGGGTTATTTTCTGTGAATTCTGATGGTCCTTTCTTCATTTCTCACTTCATTTCCCCCCTTTCTCTAATGAAGATGACATCTAAGGCTCATTACTCCCAGACAAATGTCCCATTAAGAAGGGAACCTTCATTAATTATTTGGCCCTCAAAGATGTTAAAGAAGATTGAAAAATCTCATTTTCTCACCCTGTATTTCTCTGTTTCACCTGACATGATTCTGTTCTTCCTGGACTCTTAGAGGACCTGGCTCCTACTGGGCAGGCAGAATGCTGGTATCCTCCCAGTTTTCTTCTCTACTCTTCATGAAGAGCATGAGACAGCAGCCCCACTGTTCCATCCTAGTGACCTACCATATTGTATTGAGAAGGCTTAGTGGGGACTCTTCCTTAATCCACCCCCATCTGTTAGCTGCCAACATTCCCACCAGGATCCCATCCTCAGACCTCTTGTGGGTGAGAGGAAGAGCACAGGCCACACTACTGTAGCCCCTGTCATCCTTGCCCTTAGCATCACTAACGTCTCCAGTTGTACAGGTTGGGGAATTCGAAGCATGCAGGAATTTTCACTTTCCTACCTCTTCTACACAAATGACTGTACTCCTGCTGCCTTACTGGCGGAACTCTAAGCATGCAGCCTTCTCAGTTTGGAAAGTAGGACTTGGAATAGTGAGACCAAGCACTGGGACCTACCTGTCTTCCTTGGAGAGAGGGGATACATGTACATGGAGAATATTAAAGAAGATATTTGATCCTTATACTCCCAGCAGGGTCCTGAAGCCCAGTCAGAAGCCCAGTCAAGAGTTATTTGGACCCTTGAAATCACTGACATAAAACCTATCTGGGATATGAATTTTATTTGGGGGGGGGCATGAATTAACAGATGCTTGGAACTTCAGAGCAGGGATTCTAACAGCTGCTTAAGTCAGTCTGGCCCATTGTTCACTATGATAGCAACTCAGCTCCCTAGGCCAGTTGTATGGTGTGGGAGTGCAAATGGAGGCCCTGGGGTAGGACATGGAGGTGATCTAGGTGATGACACTAGCTTTGGCACCTCTGCTCAGGGATCTGAGGTATGCAGGGATTTCAGGTGCTGTTACTCCATTTGGAAGAACCTCTGTTGCTTCTTTTTTAATGCCTATCCACCCATCCGCCGCCCCCCACTTTTCTACCTCTTCTACACAAATGACTACTCCTGCTGCCTTACTGGCGGCTCAATCCCTGGTAGGAAGACAATGCCTGGAGTGTGGCCAATAGTAGAAGCCGGAGGCAGGGAAGGCGCTGAACACTCAGCTCTCAACTTCCTTCCCCATTGCCCTGCTCTGACCCTCCCTTCGTAATCACAATGATGGGAGGAGAGAATCCAGCAGACTTAATGTCCCCAGTGGGACCACCAGCATGGCAAGTTAGAAAAACTCCTAGGGTAGGGTAAATCTGGGACAAGATGTTGTTGCCAAAGAGGACAGGGAGATGAACCGGGCCAGGAAGATGAGTGGAAAGGGATTGAGGAAGCAAGGGAAAAACTGTGAAGGATAGGGTAAAGGTGACTTCCTCTGGAATGGACATTGGGACCCACTTGGGGTTGAGTAGGCGTGGGAAGTGGCTGTGATCATCTGAAGGGCCTGAGTTCTGGGTAGCCAATAAGAGCATGACAATGGAGACAGGGAGCTGAGTGGGAGGGGTGAGAACAAAGCCTCACCAGACAGCTTGCATTAAAATAGAATTGGCCTGGGAAGCTAGGGTGGAGAAGCCAGAGCACCAGCCAGGAACAAAGGGCTTGGAGTGGGTGCTGGGGTTAGAGTTTTCCTGCTCTCTTGAAAGTGACTGGCCGGGCGCGGTGGCTCAAGCCTGTAATCCCAGCACTTTGGGAGGCCGAGGCGGGTGGATCACGAGGTCAAGAGATTGAGACCATCCTGGTCAACATGGTGAAACCCCGTCTTTACTAAAAATACAAATAATTAGCTGGGCATGGTGGTGCGTGCCTGTAATCCCAGCTACGCAGGAGGCTGAGGCAGGAGAACTGCTTGAACCCAGGAGGCGGAGGTTGCGGTGAGCCGAGATCGCGCCATTGCACTCCAGCCTGGATAACAAGAGCGAAACTCTGTCTCAAAAAAAAAAAAAAAAAAAAAAAAAAAAGGAAGTGACTGGCGGCAGCTCTCCTTCTTCTGGAGAATGGGCTGAGGACAAGAGTGAAAAATAGGCCTTAGAAGGCAGCTAAGGGACCTTGACTGCTGGTCTTCCCTGAAGCAGGAGATGGGCTCAGCACAGGGCTCACTTTGAGGAGTGGAGGTCACATGGGAACTTGTGCTCAGTACTAGAGGTAGAGAAATGAGTAATGAGTATTTGCCACCCTGGAGGTGCGGCATTGTAGAGGGGAGAATAAACAGGCACAGAAGTAACTTACAGAATAAGTTCTGGCAGTGGTGGAACTGGATTCCTCAGGAAACAGCATGTGCAGAGACCCAGTGGCATGAAAAGAACCCAAGCTTGGCACGCTCAGCCCCTCACCTTGGAGGGTAAAGTGGGTGGGATCTAATTGGGCAGGACTGGGGTAGACACCGGGAAGACAGTACTAACAGGATGAAATGACAGGAGCTCGCAGACAGATCCTGCACTTGTTCCTCTATCCTTCAGACCCTGAGCAGCATTTCCTTGCAGCTGCAGGTTACAGCCTCCAGCCAGGAGGAGGTGGTGAGGCAGGTGGGGCTCAAGTGGAAGCCTGGGGTGAGGCTGGCCGGGAGAAAAGGGTCACAGAAAAACAAAACTTCATTCACCCTTTGGATGAGGACAGCTTCCCCTGTAAACCAACAGCCCCAGGCAGCCTCAGATGGGCTGCTGAGCCACCCTTCCCTGGCCAGTTGAAGGAAACTGGGGTCATCACATTCAGAGTGGAGAAGGCTTAAAGAGGGGCAAGGCAGACAACCCAGAGCCAGGTCAAGGTGGGTGGAGGCCAGTTGGGAGCCAGCGAGGGCGGGGTTGTAGAGCTCATGGGAGCTGGGTTTTGGCAGCGTTTCTGGTATGTCCCTGGAAAGGGCCAGTCATCTTGAGGGACATGCCCCGAGGGGTATATAGGTGAATAGGTTCTGTGAGTGGAAGCCAGGGACTGCGCAGCTGTGGCCTGAAGCCAGGCGTAGAATCCTGCTCTTTCTCCCCAGGTCCTGACCAAGATGCAAGGAAAAAAGAAAGCATATGGTGGTTGTCATGGTCCCCTTGTCAAATTAGTATTGCCCCAAGCTGTGTTCAGGGACACACTGCTCCTCAGTGTCCTCTCTGACCAGGAACACAGAGGCACGTTCAGGGGACCGGGAAAGTGTGTGCATGGTGGCGGGGACGAGAAGGACTTCAGTGGGGGATAAGAGTGTAACCATGCAAGGACTTGGTTTCAGGGACATTGGCAAGGCTGACTTAATTGTGATGCTGTGCATGTGCATGTGTGCTCCAGAACTGGGCGGGGGTGGGGGGTGGATCTGGAGCTTGGGGGGGGCGGACAGTGACATGTCAGGACTCACTGAAGAGTAGAAAGCCAGGAAGTAAGTCCTCTGTCAAATTCAGAGGGGATCTGAAAGAGAGGTTTCATCACTGTTTGTTTTAGGAGTTGAGTAGAGGAGGCAGAAGGCAGGCAAGGGCCATCCTAATAATCGTACTAAGGGGATGACTGCAGTTTGAGCTTACCCCTGGGCCTTTCTGGCTCAGTCATCCTTTCTCTGGCAGCACCATCCTGAGCCCTGAGACCTCTCATGAAGGCAGGCTTCACAGATGCCTCCACCCCATCAGGAGGCAATGGATTTTAGGAGGGCAGCCACAGCACCTTTAGGCCATTCATTTCCAGGGTGGCTGGAGGACAGGAGGAAGGGAGTGATTTGGGAGCTACAGGGGACTCTAGCAACTAAGGTTTTATAGAGCAGAAAGAGCAGACCAGAGGCCTGTTTGTCAAAACCACTAGGACTTGGCACCTTCAACCCTTTACCCCTTGCCAAGAATTTGAGGTCCTTAAGGGTTGACTGTGAGGGGCAGCTAGGGTGTAGGGGTGGGAATGTTTCCTAGAGCAGGTCCTTAGGCAGTGGGGTCCTCCTCAAGGACCTTTTCTCCAGCTCGGCTCTTCACCTCCACACCTCCTCCCCCACCTCCCCAGTGCATGTCATCCCTTGGGGAACAGTGTAAATCTGCCATTTAGCAAATAACAGCCCATCTGGTGGGTAGTATTTTTACAGTGTACAAAAACATGTCACCTATTGTCTTCTCTGATTCTTGCTGCAATCCTGCAAAATATTAAATCAATATAAATGTTTTGACAGAAGAAGAGACCAATGCTCAGAGAAAGCACTTTTTTAAAGCACTTTTGCCTTGGGTCACATGGTTAGTGCTTCTACTAAGGGGATGGGTAGTCCAGTATCTGCTGAGCTTCCACTGTGTTCCAGGCAGTGCTCAGCCCTTAGGTGCATTATGTCCTTTAAAGCTCACAGCAGCCCCACACTATCAGCTTTCACAGATGAGAAACATGAGGTTCAGAGAGGTCAGGCAACATGCTCAAGCTTCCACAGTGACAGAGAGGCCTCTCAAATCTTCACTCAAAGTCTAGTGCTCACACCGTGCTGCTGGCGGAAGTGCCTGAACTGCACTGGATGGGGAAGGCATCTGAGGTGGCTTCTGGCAGCTCTGGAGAAGGTAGGGACAGGCTCTTGTCCAGGCCACATAGGAAACCATGGTGTGACTTGGGAAACATGGAGGAACCTCTCCCCTGCAAGACTCTGGGGAGGAGCTAGGGATGTGGAGAGGACAGAGGAAACTTCCTTGGGGCAAATTTGGATTCAGAGATCACCCTGAAGGATGGGGTGCAGGGGAAGTGTCTTAGAGAGATGGAAAAGAGAGGTCCCAGGTCTGAAAGGCTGAGAAGAGAAAGGAAGGAGACCAGGCAGGCCCTACTGGCCATGCCCAGCAGGCTCTGTTCTATTCCCTAGGCCACAAAGCAGCAGGTGGAACCCTCCACAGATACCTGGACCAATCAGGTGGCCTTTGTACCTGCCAGGGAAGCGGGCCAGATGCGGGATGGGGCTACATGTCAGGGAGGGTATTAAATGAGCTTCTAGCTCATTTGCATGTGCTAATTAACCATAAAGTGAGCCCCAGAAGAATGAAGCTGTTTGATTTCTCTGCTTATTTCCACTATCTCCTCACAGACATACTGCTTCCCTCTCCCTGCACCTTCCTGTATGGTTAGGGCCTAGGCATTCCCATTCGCCTCTTCCCTCCACTTCAGAAAAATACAGCCTGTCACTGCTGTGGCAGGTGCCCAAAGGGAAGGGAAAATTAAGTCTCCATCGGACAGTCAACATGCCGTTTATGATCCACACAGGACCATGGCTAATATGGAAGGACAGATGTTGTTGTTCCTTTTGATTTGGCTTTGGAACAGATATGGACAATTTGTGGGATTGTCTGAAAAGCACAAGATTGCAAGTTAGTTGGAACCGATTCAATCCCAGTTCTACCACTATGGGACCTTGGACAAGTTGCTTAACTTCTTTGAACCTGTCCAGGTAAACAAGAGTAATAGCAACCGCTTTCAGTGTGTAGGGGAAGGAAATAACACAAAGGCGAAGGTGCTGACACCTGTCAATCATGTTGGCAGCAAGTGTTGCTTCCTGATTTTTTGTTCTGGCCCAAGTTGAAATAATTTTCAGTCCCCCGCTTCTCTTCTGGCTAACCAATGGTTCAAAGTCTGCTTATTTTCCACTGGATCCCTTTGAGCAGGAGTTGGGTCCTTTTCATTGCTCTTAGTTTCTATCACAATGCCTGAAGTTGGGAGGTGTTCATAAAGTTTTGTTCCATTTATCTGAACCACTGAGAGCAGTCCACGAAACAGGTGAGTTGTAGATGAATGTCCAAGAAGTACCCTGGTTTCCCATAGACTCATTCCGGACTTGGAGCTGGCGTCATCTTGAATAATTTGCTGGATGGCTTCTCCACCAGCCAGCAGCCCACGACTTCCTCCTCTCATGATTCAGTAGGTGGAATCTTCACATGCACTTTCTGTGCGTTCACACACACACACACACACACACACACACACACACCCCGCCACCACCACCACCTCCAAAGGAAAGGCAGCCATAGCCAACGTTCCCTCACTCAAGACTGAAATGTTAGAATTCTCTGGCAAGACACAAAAGATTTGCAAGGGCTGGTTCCAGCAGACTGGGCTTGCTTAGTTGGCAAACTCCAGGTAGAGAGGTAGCAAGGAAAGGACAGGTTTTGGAGCCTGATAACCCAACCTTCTATTCGGATCTCTGTCCTTTCCTTTGCTAGCAGCCTAATCTGGGCAGTTTACATGACCCCTAATAACCTCCATAGATGTGTCTGGAGAACAATGCCTTCTAGAGTCATTCTAAGTTTCAGAGATATGCACACTACCTGACAAATAGTGAGTGCTCAACAAAACCCAAAAAGCATGAGCACCTTTCTCCCTCCTGTAGCTTCCCCCACCAAAAACTAAACATCACCTTCAATCCACTGCATAGGATTTGAAGGTGACCTTAACCACGGTGGCTGTGCTCCCATAACCCCAAGTTGAGCTCTCCGCCCCTTTCTCCACTCCCCCCAGGGGTCTAGGAAGCAGGCAGAAGAGCCTTTTCTTACTATTTTGTCTCTCCAACTTGCTATTAATGCTTTGAGGGCGGGAAGGCATTCTGCCTCTAATTGCAGCTGTCACGCCTCATCAAGCTGAGGGACAATTGGTGGAAGGCAGAGATGGGCAGTGGGAGGGTGTGCCCTCCTGGCTCGCTTGGCCCAAAAGGGTATCCACATTGTCTTTTCCCAGCCAGTGGGTGTTCCCTGCTGCAGTGGGAGGGACAGTGGCTTCCCAGGGCGGTCCTAGGCGGGGTCTGGATCACTAGGCTGCCCTCCTGGGCCACGTGCCCACAGCGGCTTTAGAAAAGCTGGAGCTAAGGCCGGGCGCGGTGGCTCAAGCCTGTAATCCCAGCACTTTGGGAGGCCGAGGCGGGTGGATCACGAGGTCAAGAGATCGAGACCATCCTGGTCAACATGGTGGAACCCCGTCTCTACT
>NW_016107347.1:8047644-8063631 GCF_001604975.1 Cebus imitator | reverse complement strand
AAAAAAAAAAAAAAAAAAAAAAAAAAGAAAAGCTGGAGCTGAGCTGCTGCCTGGTCCTCCCCTCCAATCCAGTCGCCTCTAGGTGAGGAGGGAGCAGGAGGCCTGGGGCTGCTGCGCCTAGTGGGGAGGAGGCCACGGAATGGAGCTAGGAATTTTAAAATCAAGCGGGTATTTCTTCTGGGTTCACCTTCGCCTCACTGGTGAATTGACTGTTCTGACCCGGGCGGGAGTTAAGTGCAGGAGACTGGTTGTGGGTGGGGGTCTCTAAGAACTGTTAGGGGGAGGTGTTGGTAACTCAAGGGTCTAGCTTCTACTCTGCAGTCAGGCCTGGGCTGTTCTGCCTCCTGCCTTAGTTGTTCCTGGACAGGTAGCACATCTAGGCTTGTTTCCTTAGCTGGAAAATGGGATTGTGCCTACCTAGCTCACTTTCAAATGAGACCATGGAGATGAAAAGGCATTCAAAGGGCCCAATGCTATGTGAACATTCTTCTTCCCCTGTGAGTGGGGTAGACGCCAGGAGTGTCTGGGGCTTCCCCAGCTGTTCCTTACACAGTGTAATCCTTATTCAGCTCATTTTCCCGGGGTCCAGGCATGGACTGAAGCCTCCAAGGCAGGAAGGACTGGCGGGTGGGCTTTCCTCACTGCTGCTCTAGTCCCCGGAGGCCTGGGGTTCAGTCCCTGTGCCTGGAGCAATGTCTTGACAAAGAAGCTGAAGGCTGGGGGAGCCACAGACAGGTCTTTATTCGGGGGCCTCTCTGGGGAACCTGATGCTCTAGGACTCTTTTCCATACAGAATCTTCAATGGAGGTCTTTGGGGCCAGTGGAGGAGATGTCAGAGAGATTTCCTGGTCTCCTCCCCTGCTCTCACCTACTGTTACCTCGAGCCCCAAAGTGACTGTGTGCACACAACACAGACACACACCATACACACACACACACACACACACACACCACGCACACACACACACCCCCCCCACCACACACACACCCACCACACACCACACACACACCCACACCCCCCCCCCCCACACACACACACACACGAGAGAGCTAGCTCTCCAGCTACTCTTACCTCCTTCGCCAGCCAGCCCCTGCGACAGCCTCTCTCCCACCCACATTCCCATCAGCCCTGAGCCAAGAACTCTGGCTTCTCCCTCCCATCTTGGGGAAAGGAACTTGGAGTTGGGCTTTTGAGAGCCATACCGCCCTCCCTCCCTCCTCCCCAGGGGCTCAGCACTGGGACCTGGCCCTTTCAGGTTCAGTCAACTTTCTGTCTCTAGGACTCAGACCCAAACAGCTGTGTTAATATCAAAGCCTGAGGGGGAGGGCTCCAGGGTCTTGGGGCAGCCTTTGGGGAGATTCTCCCCGCGCCTGTGCTCCCCAGTGCCTGGGAAGGGGAAATGTCCAGAGCCCTTGGAATGGCTCCGCTTCTTGACCTTCTGGGAGCGGCCGGTTCGGGGCTCAGGGACCACGGGTGTCACCCAGCCTGGTTTCTCCTTCAGCAGCCGGTCACGGTCAGGCCGCACACTACGCAAGAACTTCTTAAAGATGTTTGCTGTCAGGGCAAACCTGTGGCCCAGCTCCTGGGGCTGGCCTTTCTCTCCTTTGGGTTCATGTGCCCGCCCATTCCCACCCTTCTCCCCACTCTTCTCCACTTCCGGCAAGTCTAGCCAGTTGCCCACCAGGTCTGCAAAAACGTTGTCCCCTAACACCAGAGGCTGCCGATTCCGGCCCCGGGACATCAACGTGGAGGTCCAGTCATCTGGTTCCACTTGCTCTGACCCCTGCTGAACATAACTTTGATGCGGCTGTGTCCTGGGAAGGGGGGATAAATCCCTCCCACAGACACTCCTATGGGATGGAAACTTGGTGCTGCTGCCAACAGAAGGTTGACTGGCGGGGGAGCGGACTGTGGGCCTGGCCAGACCTCTGCCACCCTCCCAACAAGGGCGCTCAAGCTGGGTCCTGGGACCTTCAGGGCTGCCTGGTGCAGGAGCCCCTCCAGAGATCTCCAGCTGTTCCAGTGCTGTCTGCACCTGGAGGAGCTTCAGTTCTTGCAGTGCACCCATCATGCAGTTCATCTGATCCTGTAAGCCATCACCCACCTCCTTCATGGACATCTGCAGGGGAGAGAGAAAGCATGGGGCCTATGAGCCACGGCGGGCAGCAGTGCCTCTCACAGCCCTGAACCCAGGCCCCCACTCAAACTCTGACACACTTCCAGGGTCATCCAACCTGCCCTCCCCTCTCTACAGCCTAGAGCAGTGCAGATCAGTACTGGATTAAGGAAATAATAATGGTAGCTAACTAGCTAAGGCAGGCACTGTCCTAAGAAGGCCCTCCCCACCCCATATATATATATATACAAATTTCATCTCCCCAACTACCCTATGAGGTAGTGACTATTATTGTTATTATTGTTCCCATTTTACAGGTAACTTGCTCAAGGTAAGATAGTAAGAGGTGGGGCTGAGATCAGCTAGAAGTGCGCAAGGTTGTAGTGATCATCCTCATCCTTTTTTGAGTCTGAGCCCTTTTCCTCCCTGGGCCTCGCTGAAATGATGATAGTGATGATGGTGGAAAAAACAATTTGTGAGGCTGCCATGTAACAGGAATTGTGCTAAGGATTCTCTGTGCTTCATCTCATTTAATCTTTATATAGACCCTGTGAGGTTGCTATGTTCTCATTTTAACCAATGAGTAAGTTACGTAAGGTCACGTGGCTCATAGAGCTGGAACTCAAACACGATATTGTCTCACTCCAGATGCTACAGTCCTAGCTACCAAACACAGGTTGAGCATCCCCACTCCAAAAATCTGAAAGCCAAAATGCTCCAAAATCCAAAACTTTTTGAGCCACAACATGACCAAAAGTGGAAAATTCTGCCCTGATCTCGTGTGACAAGTGGTAGCCGAAACACAGTTAAAATTCTTTCATGCACAAAATTATTAAAGACATTGTATAAAATTACCCTGGGTTTTGTGTATAAGATGTATATGAAACATAAATTTCATGTTTAGACTTGGGTCCCATCTCTAAGATATCTTGTTATACATCCCTAAGATGTCTTATATGTAAATAATCCAAAATCCAAAATCCAAAACACTTCTGGCCCCAAGCATTTCAGATAAGGAATGCCCAAACCTGTACTACCTCGAGACTAGAGATGGCTGGGCAGTGGAGCTAGGCATTTTTTTTTTCTTTCTTTCTTGTTTTTTTTTTTTTTTTTTTTTTAGAGACAAGGTCTTGCTATGTTTGTTGGGCTGGAGCACGGTGGCTATTCTCAGACACAGTCATAGCGGACAGCAGCCTCTAGCTCCTGGCCTCAAGCAGTCCTCTGGCCTCAGCCTCCTGAGTAGCTGGGACCACAGGTGTGTGCTACCTGCACCCACAGCTGGACTTTAAGGCTACTCTGTCCCCTACAGGACAGTGAGGACGGGCTGAAAAGGGCATTAGGAGATAAGGAAGAGCTCAGATTCCCCAACAGAAAGGGTAGGCCTGGGGTTTCCCGTAATTGCTGTTCACATCTGACTGGTCAGGAGAGAGACAAGGAGGCCAGGAAACTCCTGTTTGCTAAAAATCCAGCACTTCCCAGCCTGCTTCTCCCTCCCAAATACCTGTCCTCTCTCAGCTGTTCTCAGACTTGGCTTCAACACTCTTCCTGCCTTCTCAGCCCAGTTGGCTCTGCTGCCCTGGCCAAGCCAGAGTGGGATGCTGGGGGCCAGTTCTCCCAGCCCCTTTGTGGGTGTCGAAGGCCCGAGTCCCGGCTGCCAGCTGGAAGGTGCTAAGACGGTGACTTGGGTGAGGGCCGAATTTGGTGTCTGGTAACATTCACAAGGTTCCCAGTTCCTGGGCCCAAGCTGCCTTGGTCCTGCCAGCTCCCTCCCCAGCTCCTGATCAAGTTACCAACAGCAAACCTCATATGTGGAGACCATCTGTTTCTTAAGCCCCCTAGAGACCCGTGGGATCATCTTACCTCCCTGGATTGTCTTAATGCACAGAGCTAAGCCCAGAAGGTGGAGGTATCGGAAGGGCAGGCACAGAGGCTCTGTAGAGCTGGGCTGCAGCCGACGCTCCCAGGCCCTGGGTCAAATCCTCCCCTGCCAACCTTGGTCCTGGCAGGGATGGGAGATTCCAGCCAGGCTCTCAATGAGCCAGCAGAAGCAGCACTACAGGACAGTGGAGGACTGACTGCCCTTGAGGGCAAGGAGGCCTTTGCTGGGGCTTGGAGATTGCCCATGCTTTCTGCACTTTCCCTAAGACAGGCAAGAAGAAATGGTGGTTCCAGACCCTGGCAGCCCTAGGATTTGCCAGAGTTTCCATCATTTGAGTAGTGGCAGCAGCAGCAGCCAAGGACACAGAGCCCGTGGGAGGCCGTGCATATTGTTGACAGCCCCTCTCTCTGGCCTCTTTGCTTCCACTCTACTGACCCCTTCCTTTTGGAAGCACTCAGCTACAGCTGATAAGACCTAGAGCAGAGTCAGAGGACACTCTAAGCCCCAAAGCAAACTCAGTTCCTTCCTCGCAAACTGCTTCTCCCTCTGATTTCCCTATTCTTCCCCTTCCTCCAATGCCATTTTCCTTGTCTTCCCTACCTGGAGCCTCAGTTATTTTTGGCTTCTCCATTCAACTATCCCTGCTCCTGTCCAACTTACTCATGTTGGATTTTTCCTTCCGCAAATGTCGCCTATCTTTCCTTCCATCCTCAGGAATGCTACAGAAGCCTCCTAGAAAGCTTCCGAGCCACCCGACACACGAGCACCTAATCAGTGTCTCCAATGCGCAGACTCAAATCCAAACTATTTGGTCCTGCAGTCAAGACCCTGCAGGACAGAATTCCAGCTTTCAGTTCCAGGCATATCCCTACTCCCCGAGACATACCCCACATGCTCCTGTTAGAAATCTGTGATATTTAATATGCTCTTCCCTGTAGTCCTGCAACTTGCGCGCTCACCCCCAAGTCCTCTATGCGTTTAAATGCTCAGTTACTTGTGAAATGCGTATTGAGTACCCCTTGAGGACAGGAGCTGAGACCTATACATCAGTGTGTCACCCCAGAAGCTTGCTAGCACCTTGCACTTGCTACATACCCGTAAGACATATAGTGAATGCCCCTGACCAGATCACCCCTCCAGGCTGCTTGCTACCTTCAGACAGTAATTCACTACACAGGGAGAAAGGGCCAGGGCTGCTTCCCAAGGTTTCATTTCACCCAGAGGCAAGGAGTCCAAACTAACAGGCTTCCTTCCAGAAGGCTAAACACAGCCCAGGTCGGCGGCAGTGGGAGGAATGAAATGACCCCATTCAATCTCTTCCAGTGTGGAAAAATCCAGAAGAAATAATGCTGACATTTTGCACAGTTTGCCAGTGAAAATGAATGTGTGGGTATGCATGAATTCAAGCTGCCCATAAAACAGAGGCCCTATGTAAGTAAGCATGTGCTGAAACTGCACCCATATGCAAAATAATGATCTGTATTGGTTAAGAACTTGGGTTCTGGAGACAATAGAACAGAGTTCAAATCTCAGCTCTGCCATGTTAGCTGTGTGACCTGGGCAAGTTATTTACATTCTGTTTTTCAATTTCTCCATTCTTTTTTGATTTTTATTTATTTTTTTTGAGACAGAGTCTCGCTTTGTTGTCCATGCTGGAGTGCAATGGTGCGATCTCCGCTCACTGCAACCTCCGCCTCCCAGGTTCAAGCAATCCTCCCACCTCAGACTCCCAAGCAGCTGGGACTATAGGCACAGGCCAGCATGCCCAGCTAACTTTTTTTGTTTTTTTTGTGGAGACGGGGTTTCACCATGTTGCCTAGGCTGGTCTCGAACTCCTGGGCTCAAGCCATCCTCTCACGTCAGCCTCCCAAAGTGCTGGGATAACAGGCGTAAGCCACTGCACCCAGCCAAATTTCTCCATCCTTTAAAATGGGAATAACAGTTCCTGCCTCATACAGCTATTGTGCAGATCAGGTCAGGTAATGTGTATCTCTTCATAGCACCAAGAAAGCATTAGGTGAATTCTGGCTGTTAATTTAAAACTTCCCATGTACTTCCACAACATTTCGTCCTTGGTGAAACTTAGCACGTAGTAATGACAGGATTCCATTCCTTAAAGCTGGTCTAATCAAGGAGAAGCACAAGGAGAAGGTCCTGATTTTTCCCTTGGCAGCCCCCTGCCCACTCTCCAGATGTGCTCAGTCAGCCCAGCCGTATCC
The DNA here is from genome assembly GCF_001604975.1 of Cebus imitator. Lineage (NCBI taxonomy): Eukaryota > Metazoa > Chordata > Mammalia > Primates > Cebidae > Cebus > Cebus imitator. The sequence goes on along the minus strand of NW_016107347.1, from coordinate 8,057,416 downwards.
AGGGTGCCAACACTGAAGGGTGAGAAGGCAGCTGGGAGAGGGATGGGAAGGGAAGGAGGAGTTGTGGGGATCTCAGAGGGCCAGGGCAGTGGGGAGCCAGGCGCATCAGCTGGGGCTTGACTAAGAGAGGAGCCAGCAGAACAGCCTTTCCTGACTGACCCCAGGGGATGCCATCACCCAAGGAGGAAGAGTCGGAGGCTAAGCTTGGGATCTGCCCTCTTCTTCCAGAGCTTGGGATCCTCTCAGGTCCCTGGGCTTCCCTTGCCTCAGGACCAAAGAGGGGGAAAATGGGGGCAGTAAGGAGGGTAGAGGAAAGGAGAGACTCCAGCTCAGATAGACAGAATCCTGAGCAGACATGAGTAGCTCTAAACCTGGCTCCAGGCTGCAGGCTGTGGAGTTCCTCTGGAGTCTCTCACTGTCTTGGAGCCTCAGGTTCTTCATCAGAACAGCCACCAAATCATACCCAACTTGCTCGCAGGGGTCAGCCGGGAGAATTCACAAGAAGGTTGACCTGGTCCTGAGTAGTTGGAGTAGGAATGGATCCAACAGCCACCTCCTTTGAAGCCACCCCTAGTGTCTCTGTCTCACACACAGAACCAACCTGCTCCACCATCAAAGGTAAAACCCTTCATAAGCACATTCCAGTGAAGACTGTGGGAATCCCTTCTGTGAAAAGCCAGGAAAGATCTTCTCAACCGCTCCTTGCCTCCACACCACCCCACAGTCCATCTCCCACCCTCACTGTCTCTGGAGCTCTGCATGTCAAACTCTGTCTTGATGGCTGCAGTTTCGAGCAGCCCCTGGGGTCCTCACTGTATTAGAGCTGCAGCACCACGGGCGCCCTCCAGGTGTTTGGGAAGGACCCCACACTCGTCTGCAGACTGGACTTACTCAGCCACGTGACACTGGGCAAAGTTGCCCACCTTTTGTGCTCTGGGTTCTGAATCTCAGATGGCAACTCCTGGTGTCAGCACTAGCCCTTTCCTCTGCACTGCCTGATCCCCCCGGCTAAGCTCTAAGGGGCTGGGCCGGCAGCTGGAGTTATCCCCACACAATGGATGAGGAAACCAGGGGGATGGGAGGCCCATCTTCTCCCTCAGTGCTTCCCAGCATTCCTACCCAGACCTCTTTCATGATTTTCACCATATAAGACCTAGTCTCCACTAAGACATCTCCTATCTATGTCAATAGCTTACTTGTGTGAAGGAACTTGTGTGAAGTGTTTACACTTGCCGTAGACAGATGGCGCCTATCAACACACATCTTAAACCGAAAGCTTTCCTGGAGTATTGCCTCCTCCATCATCCTGAGCACCACCAGTGGTCCCTGGGGTCCTGAGGCTTATCCTGGGACCCCAAGGCTGGCTTTTGTACTCCACGCCAATGAGCTTTCCATGTCATCCTAACCCCTGACCTCTCAGCCTCCTGGGATTATTGTGAGAAGAAACCAGGGCAGCCAGCAGGAAGTGCAAAGGGCAGTCACCACCAGATGGGGAGGAAGAAGGTGAAGTCATCCTTTTGAGGGACTCCCAGGCCTCCCTTTCACTGAGGGCTTCTCTTCCCAGAGTCATCTAAAGAGGAAAGAGGAACTGCCTGCCTGGGGCCGGAGAGGAAGATGCAGCTGGGAACCAGATCCCCCATCTAGGACCTCCAGCTCTGAGCCCCTACAGAGGCTGTGTGGGGTTAGCTGGCCATGGACAGCACCCTCCCCCTGGGCACTCTTGGGGCCCTTTGTGGTGAGGGAGGAGCAGGGATGGGAAAATGTGACGCCAGCATCCTCGGCTCCCTTCCCAATGCCTCCCCTGGGCCCCGACTGATCCCGCAGCTGTGCCCTTCTTCTATCCATCTCACGCCCTCTCCCCCAGCCAGAATCCTTTGACACAGGCTCCAGCTTTGCCCATGGGCCTGGCAGTGTGCCCTGCCTCACTTCCCCCACCTCATTACTCACAAGATCCCCACACAGTTCCTTTCAGTCCCTGGGGAAGCCAGGAGGAGGCTGGGGGCCGGAAATGGGAAAAGCCCCTCTTTTGCCAAGTGGCCCATTCTCCAGCTCAGTGAATAGGGACCTTCACAGCCCCTCGCTCTTGGCTGGAACTCTCAACAGGAAGGTAAAGTGGACCCGGTGCCAAGAGCTGCAGGAGGGAGGAGGGTAAAGAAAGGAGGAAGTGAGGGCTGTGAAATGGATGGGCTCACTTTCCCAAACAACCCATCCATGGGGTCACAGACTTAGGCAAGGAGCAGACAGAGGGAGAGAGGAGCCCAACGCTGCCTCTTCCCAGAGTTTGCCCCTTAGCCTCCACAAGGCCTCCTCCCTCTGACCAGCTTTAGCACTTCTCCATTGCAGTCGATCAACCTCCTCAAGCATTCGAGAGACCTCCCAACCTTTTTTTCCTTTCTGGTTCAGGCCTTCAATGTCTCTTGTCTGACTCTTGTAATAACCTTCTAACTCAGCCTCCTACCTCATTTTCTCCCGACTTCCACCACCACCTTTACCCCATATCACCTTCTGGATCCCAGGGCTACTCTCCAATGCACATAGGAAACGCCAGACTCTTCCGCATGATATCCACAGTGTGTCCTCGCCAGCTCTTTCAGCACTGTTGCCCACCCTTTCTCTGCATCATGCTCTATGTTCTCGGCAAACTCCAGCCGGTCTTCAGACATCCCCACCACTACAGCCTCTGGACGTTTTGTCATGTCGTTTCAATAACTACCTGGATTGCTGTTCTCCTGTGCGTGTCCCTATTTATCCCTCGAAGTCTAGTTCAAATGCAACCTCTTCCGTGACATGAAGCTTTCTCTAATCTCCCACTCGGAGTTTATTTCTCCCTCTCAGAGCACTGAACCTGGGCTGACTCCTCTATTTCTGCCCCAGAGGTTTGCATACATGTACTGCTTGAGAACATAAGCTCTGCAATCAGACTGGCTGGGTTTGAATCCTGGCTCCTCCGCTTACCAGCTCTATGACTTTGGCCAAGTGACTTAACCTTCCCATGTTTTTATTGACTCATTCACGAAATGAGAATAACGAAAGTACAACTTCTTAGAGTTGTTTTGGCAATTAAATGACATCATAAATTATACGTCTGGCATATCAATGTTAATATCAATTTATGTTATTATATCTCCTATTAAACTGTGAGTTTCCTGAAGACAGGATCTGTGTCTGTTTATGTTTGTAACGATAATGCCAGTTGCCAGTAAATGCCTTAAACGCAGTAAACTCAATAAACATGTTCTATGTATGAATAACACACAAAACCATCTGATCAATCCATCATCAACAGTTTATCGAGTGCTTATGACACATCAGACAGTGCGCTATGTGTGAAAGACATATAGTTGGAGAGACACTTAAATTGTCATTTAATCTTTACAGTAGCTGTGTACAGTAGGTATTTTAAAAGCCCCATTTTAGAGATGAGAAAACCAAGGCACAGAGAGGTTAAGTAATAGGTGAAGGTCACACAGAGCCAGTGTTTGAGCTGAAGTTGGCCTCACTCCAAATCTTACACTCCACATTCTTCCCATTGACCACACTGTCAACTAGTCACATAGTCACCTTTCCCCAGTGTTAAACATCAAGGAAGATGCATTATAAGATCTTTTGCAAAAGTTTTTTTCTGTCTTAGGAAATTTGCCCTTTTGCCCCCAAATCTGAAGGCTGTTCCTACTGTAACTTCTCCACCTCCTACTTTTCTTCTCCTTATTTTGCCTGTAGGCCCTGGTCCTTGCCTATTTGCCAGAACCCCCTGAACTCGTGGCCACTAAAAGCTAGGGAACTGCTTCCCCTTGCTTCAGCTGGGACAGACATTCCCAGAGATGGCCTCCTGCAACCTCTCCCTCCTCCAGGAAGCCTTCCCAGCCTGGCTGTACTTCATGAGCTCCGATCATGCAGCCTTTACACGTTCTATTTGTTCTACACTGGTCTGAACTCTTGAGGGATGCCCTGTGAGCATCTTATATCTGCCTCCTCCGTGTGCCTGTGCCTACCCCATTTACTGGCAACCCACAAGGGAGCCGTGTGTATGGAACAGCTGGTCCCAAGGCCTGTGTTCAGGCAGGGCCCCTCTTTGGCGGCTGGAGGGAGAAAAGAGATGTGTTCCCTGCTGAGCTGTTGCAGCCCCAACCCCTCATTCTAATGAAGAAGTGTGTCAGCTGTTGCTACTTCTCCTGCCACGTTTCATCCCTGAAACCCTATCCCCTTCCCCTTCTAGGCAGAAGAAAAAGGCCAGCTCTCTAGTTATCAGCTAATTGAGCCAGGATCCCCAACCCTCCGCCTTCTTCCAGTGTTCACGTGTTACAATGAAATTTTCTGCTTCAGGGAATTGGGAAGTTCCACTACTTGGGTTTTCAGGAACACACTCTTCTTGTCTAGATTTTTTGGGCCAAGGACAGGGGTAGGATGCAGGAGGGGAGCATAAAACACCCTTGACAATGACAATTTCACAACCTGTTAATGTTTTCTTTTCCAGCAGGTTTATCCCACAGTGTCTGCAGAATGTTTGATTCTTGAAAGAAACTTACTGAAATAAATGAATATAGAACTTGACCAGTATTATATGAGGCCATCCCTGTGTGCACAACAACGTAGGGCAGGGCCAGGCAACACAATGCCCCCCAGGGTGGTAAGGGAGATCCTGCCTGGGATGGATTATCTGCAGTGCAAAAGCACCCCTCCCCCCCATCACAGAGACCAACTGTATTCCTTTCCCACCCGATTGCAGACCTAGGGTATAAAGTCAACACTCTTTTATCCCAGCCGCAAGTAAACTGCATTGAATTCAATCCCTACTGTCCCGGGCAAGGCAGCCGAAGCGCTGACCCTGGGCTAACTCAACTCTACTTTCTTCCCCTTTGCTACTGTTGGGATACTAAAGCACTGAGATTTGGCCTGGCTACCTAAGCACTGAACTGAGGTGTCTGGGTGTGAGTGAGCCTCTACCAGCTCTGTCTGTTCCTCTGCTCTGTCTCATGTCTGAGCAGGCTGGCACTGGGGAGGGGGCGGAGCATCATGGGGGGTAGTGCAGAGCTCTCCCATCTGAGTGTCATTCTGGGACCCAGGCCAGGCATTTGGCTTCCTCTCCAAGAGAGTCAAAGGCTGAAGCTGCTCAGACAAAGGGCCAAATAAAAGCTAATGGGGCACTGAGTGACTTCAGCCTCTCCCTTTCCTCCTCCCAGGCACTGGGGTCTCAAGTCCCTGGCAGGAGAGGGTGTAAATCAAGATGTGAAGCTCAGCTCAGTGCAGATTCCTATCTGCCTTTTTTATTCTCCTGGCATCCATAGTCTCTGTCTTCCTCCCCTCACCACCTCCCACCTAGAGTGCTGTAAAAAATGCAAATCAGTAGGATTTAAAAATTCGAGCCCATGCCAGGAACACCCACAAACCCTCCATTAAGGCAGATTCTGAGGTGAGTGGTGTGGTCCCCAGTTTGAAGCACAAGGAGGAGGATTCTATTAGATTCTTTTTCTCAGAATGGGTCTTGGACCTCAGACATTATCTGTGGTGACCTTAACCTTTCTGGTACTGCACACATAAAAGAAAAAAAATGAGAATTGTGCACGCGTGGGCTGGGGCCAGCCATCCCAAGCTGGCATGAGAAGCAGGTGAAAACGACTATGGGAAGGGGCATGGTGTGAGTCCAGAAGAGCAATGAATACTGTTGTCTCTCAAGAAGTGTTTCTCTGAGTCAGTAGCTTTTGCATCTGAGTGTCACCACAGAAAGGGCTCCAGGAGGAAGGACTAGAGAAATGATCGTTGACATGAGCAGGCAGACCCTGGAGTAGGATCGACAGGAGGAGTGGCAGGGCGACTTGGTCAGGAAGCATCAATGAGAACACCTGCAGTTTCGAACTCTGTCCCCCACCCCCAGAGCTGGCCCCTAATACACTGCCAAGTTCCTTCCAAAGCAGGAAGAGTGTAGCCTTTGCAGGCAGGAGTGGGAAAGGCTGTCACAGAATCCGGAGAGCCATGAGCTGGCCCTTTCTAGATCCAGGTCTGCTGTTGTGTGGCCTGGCTGCCCCTGGCTCTGGAAAGTAAGAAGAAAGAGGAGACGAGAAAAGTGAGACTGCGAAGTCGACTCCAAGAGAGACAAACTAAAAGAGACAAAAGGGGACGAAGGCAAAGACACAACAGAGAGGCTGGTGGAAGGAGAGATGGGCAAAGCAGAGATGGGGGTGTATGTGCATAATATCTGCCTGAATTCCGGCGGGTGAAAAAATAAGAAAGGTGGCAGGTGGCGTGGGGGCGGGAGCAGTGGTATATGAAGCCAGTGAGAATCAACTTGGCTCTCCCTAACACAGCTTTAGCGGACACCACTCCCCCCAGTTCGGTGATTTACCCCTCCAGGCTGGGCTACTTCTCCCACTCCCTGCACCCCGGGGCCTCCGAACGCTCCCTGTGCACTCCCCAAGCCCAGAGCTGACATCTGGCTGGGCCTCTGCAGCTCCCGCTCGCGACCTGCCAGGCAGAGCCCCTCCTCCAGCGCAGGGCCCTCCCCCGTGTTTCCAGCTGCCAGCCCCCTCCCTGCTGGCAGACAAGCCCGGGCAGACAGCCGGCCAAGCCTGCCCCCGCAGCCGCGACAGCTCTGCCAAGCCCGGCAGAGCTGGGGGCCCAGAGCGGTACTGGCTCCCTTCGAGCGAGCGGTCCCGCTGACCTCTTGCCCGGGCAGGGATCAGGCCCCAGCACCCTCCTCCCCCTCGCGCCGCGCCCGCCGGCAGGGCTCCGGGCCGCCCCGCGCAGCCCTGCACCCAGGCGCTCGCGTCCCGCTCCCTAGGCCTTCGCTCCCGCGCTTTCCGCGTCGGCGGCGCCAAAGTCCCGCTCCGTCCGTGCGCCGGGCCGTCTCTGGGCGTGCCCTGTGTTCTCCCTGGGGTTCTCTGTGTCACATTTCGGCCTGGTTGACTTGCTCCCTCCGTCTCTCTGTCACTTGTTCTTGTCTCATCACAAATCTTTGCTCAAAGTTTCTTCGTGACCCCTTTCCTGAGGACAAACCCTGCCCTCTGCCTGCCGGCCCGCGCCCTCTCCTATTCTCTAGCCCTCCTCACGTCCCGGCTCCCCGGGGGCCAGGTGCCCGTCGGGGCGGAGCAGCCCTCCCTGCCCCGGCGCTAGCTTCGCTCTTACCAGCTCCTGTTTGAGGCGACGCAAATAGCAGTCCATTTCCCTGCTCTCCATCGTCATGCGCCCATTCGTCGGGCTCGGTTCAAAGAGACAGTGCCCGGGTGGGACCCCGGCCCCACTGGAAACTGCGCGCCGGGTCAGCTCCCGGTCCCTGCGCTCGCACCTCTAGCCGCACGGAGCTGAGTCTGCGCTGCGAGCCCGCGACTTAGAGCCGCTTCCCCCGCGGCTGGCCGCGCGCGGTCGGTGCTGGGGGCGGAGGGAAAAGTGGGACAGCCAATGAGAATTCAGGGGGGCTGTCTTCAGCCAATGAGCAGGGCGCCCGGGGGGCCGGGCTGGGCAGCTGCTGCGGACCCCACCGCGGTGTTTGCACCGGACCCGGGCGCAGCTACCCGGGCTGGCTGGGAGACGCCTGGACCTGGCCAGCGCGGCGGAGGGCATCGTGACTCCAGATCGTACCGCGGTCCCCAAAGAAGCACGTGACCCTCGTGTGGTCAAAAGGGAGAGGACAGTTCTACGGGGAGGAACTGGGTAGCGTTCTCAGTAAGAGACAGAGTGCCATAGTGTCAGTCCCTTTTCCCAAACTCTAATCTGGAAGGAAACAGCCCCACCCCTCCGCTCCCATCCCCAGAAGTCCCTCTAAAGCTCTTTTTTTTTCAGGAAGAGGACCCTGGGAATGTGGCTCCCGCCCCACTCCTAGAGTGAGGTCCTCGCAGCCCTGCCCTCGCCAGCGGAGCAGAGACGCCGCTGCCTGATCGGTTCACCTTTGTCACACAAAGCCGCTGGGGGTCGGCTGCGCCCCTAAGTCTGATAGGCGAGATCCCTGCTCTCAAGAACTTACGTGGGGGAGAAGGGGAGGCGAGACAAACAGGTAAACACACACACACGCTAAGCACGGTAATTTCAGACAATGATTTTTATGAAAACGTGAAACGGAGTAATGGGGTGGGGCTGCTTTCCCTGGGGCCTTCAGTGGGGTGGGCAGGGAGCAAGCCTTTCTTTCCCCAGGGCTCAACGTCAATCATCCTACTTGACGCTCTGGCCTTTGGCGAAGCTCTAAGGCTGGGGAAGATGCTCGGATTGTATTCAACAGGAGCCGTGGGAGCGCCAGCTAGGCCCTGGAGGAGGGAGTTGCGGCCGATGGTCTCGAGATGGGTCGCAGTCCGGCGGGGTTGCTCCCCCCAGCCCAGCCGGGGACGCCGGGCTCCGCGCCCGCCAGCGCTGCTCCTTCCCAGCCCGGAGACTCAGCGCGCGGCTGGGTCAGCCGGGGACTGTGGCGCAGAGCAGGGAGAATAATCAAGCAATTAGCAACGTGTTGTACCAAGGTAATTAACGGGGAAAAGTTTGCCCCAGGCAGCATTTGCGGTCTCTGAGTGGAACAATTTTAGGAACACCCGAGAAGGCACGAAAGGTCCCGGCGCCACGATCCGGTTGATCCGAGGCAGCCAAGAGCGCCAGATCTGCTATCGATTCAAAGACGCGCCGGCGGCTCACGCTTGTAATCCCAGCACTTTGGGAGGCCGAGGCGGGTGGATTACTTGAGGTCAGGAGTTCGAGACCAGCCTGACCAGCATGGCGAAACCTCGTCTTTACTAAAAATACATAATTATTTGTATTTTTATTATTTGCTGGGCGTGGTGGCCTACGCCTGTAATCCCGGCTACTTGGGAGGCTGAAGCAGGAGAATCGCTTGAATGCAGGAGACGGAGGTTGCAGTCAGCTGAGATTGTGCCATTGCACTCCAGCCTAGGTGACAGAGCAAGACTCTAACTCAAAAAAAAAAAAAAAAGACTGGGAGTGGGGAGGAGAGGGATAGACACAGAGAGACACAGAGACATGGCATGGGGAAGGACCAGGGACAAAGATGGAGGGGAAGAAAGGGAAGGTGAGAGAGAATGAATCTTTAGAAGAGTTTGCAGAGTCCAGTTGTATGGCCTTCACTTAACAACCCCAGGTCCTCAATTATACAAGACCTCTTGCCCACATCTTTCGGCCTAGCCCCAAGTGTCCCTTTGGCTGAAGCTGGGGCAGCTGTAGTCAATGGACAGAGAAAAGAAAAGGAGGCACAGGATGGGCTGAACTTGGAAGGTGACTGCTGGACGAGCCCAGGCAACTCTGGCCCTACCACTCTGAGCAGCATTGGCCCTTTTGCCTGTTCTGCAGCTGTGGGCAGGAATTCTCCAAGAGATCCCTTTCTGTGGGACCCACCAAATGTTCAGAGTGAGAGCCACTCCCAAGGATGGAGCTGGGGTTTCCAGCCCAGCTGAATAAGTTCTGCAGTTGAATACTACAGACTGAGGCAGAAGGAGCCAGCATTGACATGTAATCCATAGAGGGGGCCTTCAATGGGGAGAAACATCACAAAAGGGTTCCCCAACTCAGAGGGCCTTGCTTTGCTCCATCTCCAGTCTTCAGCACGGTAGTCAGATGTAAAACTCTGAGTCAACGTTTCTGGATCTGTGGCTGAAATAGTCTCTTTTTTTTTTTTTCTTTGAGATGGAGTTTCGCTCTTGTTACCCAGGCTGGAGTGCAATGGCGTGATCTCGGCTCACTGCAACCTCCATCTCCTGGGTTCAGGCAATTCTCCTGCCTCAGCCTCCTGAGTAGCTGGGATTACAGGCACGCGCCACCATGCCCAGCTAATTTTTTGTATTTTTAG
>NW_016107347.1:8034445-8047499 GCF_001604975.1 Cebus imitator | reverse complement strand
TTTTTTTTGAGACAGTCTCACTCCCAGGCTGGAGTGCAGTGGTGCAATCTTGGCTCACTGGAACCTCCGCCTCCCAGGTTCAAGCGATTCTCGTGCCTTAGCCTCCCAAGTAGCTGGGATTACCAGCACCTGCCATCACACCTGGCTAATTTTTGTACCTTTAGTAGAGAAGGGGTTTCGGCATGTTGGCCAGGCTGGTCTCAAACTCCTGACCTCAGGTATCTGCCTGCCTTGGCCTCCCAAAGTACTGGGATTACAGGCATGAGCCACTGTCCTGGGCCTGCTGAAATAGTCTTTAGGGTGAAATTTAAGCCCCAGTTTTCTCCATCTCTGAGACTTTATAGGCTGGAATCCACTTGGAAGTTAGGAGGCTGGCTAGGGTTGAAAATCCAAAAGGAGCGGGCTGATCTCTTGGCAAGAACCTAGGACTGGGTGGTTAGGTCTTCTGTGCTGCTGGCAACAGAGTATAATCTTGCACAAATGCTTTGTTTTTACTGGGCCTCAGTTTCCCCTGCTTATGGGTTTAAATCTTTGTGAGTCTAAAACTTCATACTCCTTACAAAACTCTCTTCTGAAAACTAACTGTGAAGTAGTCATGAGCAGGGAAATGTTTACCCCATCTTACAGGGGAAGAATATATTGTTAGCAAAGCCAGCTCACGTTCCATCCATTTTCAGGTAGAGGGAGACGGCAAGAAAACAAACTGATGATCGTAATCTCAGTGCAGAGCTGAAAAGAGAGGTTTTAGACAAGTCTGAGGTGGGGTTCCCTCTGTGTGGTTTCCCATAAGACTTTGGAGGGCAATTACTGTCTAACTCTGAAGTCCTTTCATGGTGCTGGACCATGGCAACTTACCTGTTCCCTTGCTAATGAGAAGGCCAATGTTACCCCAGAGGTATGTGGAGGGGTCTCTCTCTTACCTTGTTTCTGAAGAGGTAACTCTCATCTGGGCAGAGCAGGCGGCAAAAGTAGGAAAAATAGCTGCCTTCTGCTTTTCTTTTTAAAAAAGGACTTAAGTGATAGAGAATAAAGCCTGTTGCCATGGTTTATAAACATGGATAAATATTTCTGGGCTGGGAATGGGGGCTGGGGGACATGATTCCTTTTTGCTGAAGAGGAATCAGATGGCTCAGCCTCCTCCCTTCCACCCCACTCCAAAGCTCAGCCTGGAGGATGAGATTATCTCATTTGAAAATAAATAATAAAGAAATCAAAGGTCTTGAGACTGGTTGTGAACATACTTTCTCAAAGCTCTTCAGAGCTGGGGTGGAACCCTCAGAAGGTAAATGGCCATTTGCCCTCCACTGGTGGGCACTTTACCTGACAGAGGGGGTGCAGCTCCTGGAAACTGTGTCCAATGCTGTCAGCTCTTGGGACTTGACTGCCTCGCCTAGCCAGGGAGGGTGGTCCCCTTTATCCCACTACCAGAGCCTGTAGCTCCTGGTACCTATCAGTGAGCTCAAAGGAAGAGGCAGAGCCAGTTGTGTCCCAAGGGAGCTCAGACCCTACATTAAATAATGGAAACAACTTCATTCTCCTGGCTTCAGATCCTGTGGCCCCTACCTAGAGGTCCCTATCCACCAGGTCCTAGCCAGCTCTGGAAGACATACCCCTGAGTGAGGCACTGTCCAGCTTCTCATCTCTACTGGCAACACTCTCTCTCCTTGCACCAGGATGTGCTCCCAATAGCTGGGGAGCACATCCTGGTGCAAGGAGAGAGAGAGGTGTGGTCACATGCAGTCTGGAAACCTCATCATAATATTACCCCCAAGGGCAGGGGCCCTATCCCGAGTGCAGTGCCCTCATTCCTTGCCCCCTATGGCTGCCAACAACTATTATCCCAATCCCGTCACCCACCACACACTGCCTGATCATCAACAGGAAAGGCTGACCCTAGAGATAAACACATGCTGTTGGAATGTATTCAGATATCACTGCGGAACTGTTTCTCTCTAGGGAGAGGACCTTGTCTAACAGGCTGGCCCAGAGGTGCTGGGCAGAGACTGTGTACGTGTCTTTGTGGGAACACATTGGGTTGGTAGGGGAGAAACTGGACTGAGGCCCGGCTATTCTTGAAAGAATCCCACTGCTAGCTTTCATGACATCTTCCTTTGTCCACCTTAGACAGAGGACTGGGTCCTCTAACCTTTATGATTCCAATACCCAGAGACACAGAAGAGAGGATAAAGTGGCCTGTGTGTTGGGGAACCCTCTCAGTTCCAAAAGAAATAATCACTTTGGGTTTTAATTTAAAAACCTTTGGGGCCGGGCGCAGTGGCTCAAGCCTGTAATCCCAGGACTTTGGGAGGCCGAGGCGGGTGGATCACGAGGTCAAGAGATCGAGACCATCCTGGTCAACATGGTGAAACCCCGTCTCTACTAAAAAAAATACAAAAAATTAGCTGAGCATGGTGGCTCGTGCCTGTAATCCCAGCTACTCAGGAGGCTGAGGCAGGAGAATTGCCTGAACCCAGGAGGCGGAGGTTGCGGTGAGCCGAGAACGCGCCATTGCACTCCAGCCTGGGTAACAAGAGCGAAACTCCGTCTCAAAAAAAAAAAAAAAACCTTTGGACTGGGTGGAGGAATCAAAGACTGTAGTCATAAAAAGCTCCATGAACTTTGGGTGTCTTCAAACAAAGGTTGTCATTCTCTTACAGATGGAGAAACTAAACCCAAAAAGGTTGGTCTGTATGGTGAAGGAATGGGGTCTCCCAGTTTTCAGCATAGCACTCATTCTGCTACTCTACACTTCAGAAAGCAGGAGGGATATGCTCTTAAAGTGGATTACTGACATGATGAAAGCCACTGAGGAAATGAGTTCTGATGTTCCACATCCACAGAATTGCCATCACTTTTACCCACAGTGCTAACTTAGACCACTACTCTCACCGCCTTCGCTTCCTTATAAAGTCACTGGGCTTCAAGATCAGGCTACCAATTACAGAGTTGCTAAAACCGTTTAGAGAGGGACTAAAGGAGGGTGTTGGAAGAAGAAATAGCAGTGTATTTTGAGAAAACTTCATGCATGAAGGGCTCCCAGCCTATCTCATCTGAACAGTTTTTAAGTGCAAAATTAGATTTGTCCAAATAATGAACAGTTAGTCTATATACCAACATTCATTTCTATATGGAACAATTTGGAGCCATGGGCTTGGTGTTTATGGTGCCTAAGCAAAGGTCTCACTGCTACTTGAGAAGCAAGTACTTCCATTTTGCAAACATTTACTGGAAAGGCAAGCGTATGTTTGTGTGCATACACACACACACATATAAATACACACACATTATTCTGAGACAGGGTCTCACTCTGTTGCCCAGGCTGGAGTGCAGTGGTGTGATCCTTGACTTCTCTTGGCTCAGATGACCTCCCACCTAAGCCACCAAAGTAGCTGGGACTACAGACACATGCCACCATGCCCAGCTAATTTTTTTTCTTTCTTTTCTTTTCCTTTTTTTTTTTTTTTTGGTATATTTTTGTAGAGACATGGTTTCGCCATGTTGCCCAGGCTGGTCTTGAACTCCTGAGCTCAAGCAGTCTGCTCACCTTGGCCTCCCGAAGTGCTGAGCCACTGTGGGATTACAGGCGTGAGCCACCATGCCTGGCCAGGAAAAGCAGATGTTTTTGAGCTGCAGAGAACACATGAAGAGTGCCAGGGCACAGCTAAGGGAAATAGGTATTTGTACAAACTAATGCTGGTGGATGCAAACTGTACCAGAAAGGAAAATGGCTCATTCCTAGGACCCTCCTGGGACATTCTGCAACATCTGACTCTCCAGAGCCCAGTGCTGGCTGCCTATAACCTTACCATGGCCTGGAAATCAGAGCAAAGGCTCATTTTATCACATACCACTTGGCCATCTCCATTAGCTGTAAGCAAGGACCAGTGGTTGGCAGCTTGCCCAGGAGAGACACGTTAGTTAGAGGGAAAGAAAAGCCACCTGCTTCTCCTCCTGAGACCATGGGGTGAGGAAAAAAGAGGTCACATCTCAGGTTTGGCTGTCTGCATATTTACTTCCATCAGCCTGGCTCTGAAGTCTCTTCTGTTGTTTTTAAGGAGCCAGAGAATCTCCCAGCTGTAATTAGACATCAACCTGGGGCATGCTTGAGATTTCAGCCTGGACACTCTGAAAGGAGTCAATGCCATTGGTGACAACTGCTTCTGCCTAGGCTTTTGCTTGGGCAGAGGGGCAGGACGCTCTCCCTGGCATTTTGAGGAGTGGTGCCAGGTGGGCAGTGACTGCACTAGCAACAGTCTGTCCCAAGAGAGGGCCTCAAATTCCCAGAGAAGAAAGGCAGCAAGGCCGAAAAACACTCTCTTCTTAACAAGTGAAGAAGCATACTGGAGAAGAGGAGCTGCAAGGGAGTTTGGACTTTACTACCTTCCCTCCTAGCATTGCATAGATTTTCTTTGCTGTGATTAGTCTTCATGAATCATCATCCATAGAAAGTGACTGAGGCAATAGAGAGTGAATAATGAATCCTTCAAATAGTCTTTTGTGTTTCTGTCTGGAGGATTTTGGAAATAACTTGCATCTTAATCTTTCTGACTTAGAATAATAGAATCTGGGAGCTGAAAAGGACCTTCATCAGGGCATGTAGCCTCATAGAAATACTGGAAGAAAAGATATGTGGATATGAACGTCTGGTTCAACACTAAAAATAGGCCTAGACTAACATATACTGAAGGCTTTCCTTATGTCAGGCACTCATTTATTCTTCCCAAACCCCAGGAGGTAGGTGCTCCTATTCCTCCCTTTTGCAGAGAGGAAGGGAGATGAGACAGTAGGGCACCGAGAGGGGTGTGCTGAAACCCTCCCGTGGGACCGGCCCTGCTGCAGATTCTACGTCCTCTCCCTCATTCCACTCCCTCATCAAGTTGCTTTGGACAAGTAATTTAACTTCTTTGGGTCTGTTTTCTCCTCTGGGATCTCTAAAGTTTAAAAATTGCTAACAGTCTGCATCTGCCACCCAAGCATGTGATTTAACAAGTCAGGAAAGTGTCGTGCAGAAATGTTAAGTGACTTGCCCTAGGTCACCCAGGTTGCTAAGGGCAGAATCAGCACAAAAACCCAGGCCCAGTGACCACTGCCCCCAGGCAAGGCCTCTCTCCCTTCCACTGCACTTTGGCAGGTGTTCTAGGGGAATCCAATTCCTTGCCTTAGAGGAGACCTATTCCATGATATCAGATAGACTGGAGATGTTAGGTTTTGATGTGGCCAATCATAACACCAGGATGAGCTTAGGAGGCTGGCGATACTTGTCTATCTAAGCACCTCCAACCTATTTGTCTGTCTGCTGTTTGTCTATCTTTCTCAGGTCATACATAGTGATCAAACCCCACCTGGTAACCATAGGGAAAGAAAGAGCATGACCGATGTGTTACATCTATGCACGCCCCCTGGTGGTATTTCCAGTCGTTTGTCCTCTTCATGCAAATGTTGCCACCTTGTGCCAGCTCTGTCACCCAGCTTCCTTCATGACGACAGTGGTTGCAGTTCTGCTCCTCTCTCCTCCTTCCCCTGTCTTTGGCTCCCTCTGTCCAGAATCTGATCATTGACTGGTGTGCAGCCTAGGATGTGATATGTGCCTTGGGAGGAGACAGGGCCCAACAGGATCTCAGCTGTGCTCTGATAATCAGCGTGCACCACTGTTACAAGCATCCCCATCCCAGTATCCTCTCTACTGAGAGATGGGAAAGGGGTGGATGTGCCAATAAATTTATCATTGGAGGCATCTGAAGTGAGAACAAGGACATCCTGGGTGAGGCATTATTCACAATGTGTATCCATATACGTGTGTGTGTGTGTGTGTGTGTGTGTGTGTGTGTGTGTGTGTGTGTGTTTCAGACAGCCTGAAATGAGCTCTCACCCACTGGTGAGTGGAAAATTAGCTTTGGCAGGTAAAGAACTGGGTGACAGGTGAGGAAGCCAGCAGGGTGTCAGTGTTATCCTTCTACTATTGCTGTCTTCTGGTGCTGCAAATAATATCTCTCCCACCTCTCCTGTTCCGTGAAATGTAATTAGGCAGAGGAGAAATGACTTGGATGGGCTTGGGCATGTGGGAGAGTGCTATGAAGATGTTACAATGGCCTCGTGACCTTGTAAGCAAGCCATGTGCTTGTAGGTGGGCTGCACTAGGCCAGTTGGGAATTACTATTTTCCTGATGGCCCATGAAGCAAGCTGTGTGGTTTACATTTCTAGTGGGTGGAAGAAAAGATGGCACTCCAGGGACTAAGTCCTAGGAAATTCTGCCATCTGGCATAATGTTGGGGGCAGTGTGTGCCAGGACTGGGACACAGGAAATCTGGGTTCTTGGGCTGGCTCTAGATTGGCCCTGTAATTTCTAATGCCTCAGTTTCTCTAACTGTAAAGTGGAGCAGATAATCCTACTGCTACCTCCTTGTTGTGAAGGTAAAGTATGCAAAGGCCCTTTGAAATGTCAAGCGCACAGTTCTAAATGCGAGGTTTGTCTACCAAGGGAATCTGCCAAGCCTACTGGGAGGCAGCAGTTTGCTTTTGTGTCAGTTTCCACAGTCTGTGCTCAGACAGGTACTTAAGCATCTCACATCCATAAATCTCACCTCCTATCTATAGTCAGCAAATAAGAAAAAGGGCAGGCTGATGCTCTGCTTCCATCTGATCTTCTTACCAACCCTCGCCTCCCCTCCCCCTGACCTGATGCAATGATCTTGCTGCTCTCCCTCATCTGCTCCGGGCCTGTCAGTTTAATTTAACAAGGTTGTGGGAGAGGTTTGATTTAATCAAACCAGTTGCTGTATCCATCCTGCTCAGAGGTCCCTCTGTGTCACCACCGAGGCTCAGATTAGACAGTGACAATTACTTCTTCTTTCCTGGCTATTGCCTCCCCCCTCCCTTTCACTCCCTGGAGGGAACAAGGAGGCAGACCAATCTCCTGGGACCTAAGAATAGATGCGGGAGGATCAAAGGAGGGAAACAGGCTCTGGCCTCAGAAAGCCCCTCTCCACGCCTTACATGGCCTTGTTTAAGGCTGAGTAACAGCCCGAAGGGTGGGGGAATAGAAAATGTGAGCAAAGCTGCCTTGCAAAGGCTCAAGGCTGCCTGAGGACAGAGCTGTGCCATCACTGATGGCCCCACGGAGATAAAACCCATCTCCTTTATTGTCAGGAAACCGGGGTGGGGGGTGGGTAGAGAAGTATGATAGCTACATGCTGTATGTACTCCAGACTAAGAGCATTTATTTCCAGGTTCTTGGCCTGGATTCTGGGGTCTCCAGAGCTGGGAGACAACTATGACAACAGGAAGGTGAGGCCCCATCCATCTGAGCTTCTGTGGTTCTGTTCTTGGTGTGGACGCTGCAGTGACAGGAGGAGATGCCACCGGAGCCAGGGGTTCGAGGGACGCTGGCTGCGTGGGTGTGAGGTAACTATGCTGTGTGTGTTGGGGGGTGTCTTTGTCTCCTGGTACATGTGTGTATGTGTGTGTGTGTGTGTTAGGGAGCCAAGGGAGGGGAGTATCTGTGCAGAGTTCAGAAATCCAGAACAAATCTCTTTTCTTGTCATTTAACCCTTTCATTTCCCTCCCTTCCTTCCAGGAAGTAGGTGCTCAGCCCCTCTTCTTCTCCTAAGCAGCGCAGAGAACAGAGACAAAGGCCTCTTGAAGGGGAGGCCTTACTTGAGGTGATAGAAATTCTTTTTCTTTTTGCTCCTTTGTGTCATATCCTTCCATTGGTCGGCGGGCAACTGACAGGTGTAGCCCTCCCTGGGCCCCTTTCAGAGTCCCCCTCCCTGCCATTTGTCTCTCAGCCAGCTATCCAGCAGACACTGCCATCCACAGGAGCTGAATATGATTAGCAGAAACCCTTCCTGACAGCTCCAAAGAGAATCCCTCAAATGCATATTCCATTGAGTGCATCTCATTGCTGCTGACAGCCGCTTTATCAATTAAATTCCACATTCCCAGTCTTCAGAGACGCCATGAACCTCCCTACCTAATAAATCATAGGCCCCCAGTTATTGTTAAATATCCCATCAGTCTCTAATAAACTCCCTGCCAAAAGGGGCAGGTTATTTATTATGCTGCCTGGACAAGAATAAATTGGGCCCCTTTCTCACAAGGAGAAGAGCAAACATGCCACCTTTCTCCCTAAAGACTGAGGCAGTGGTGTTAAATGGGACAATTAATCAATGTGGGCCTTGGATAGAGAGGAATCTGGTCTGAAGCCTGAGGGAGGATCACTCGTGGTTCTCTTCCAGAAGCGTCAGGCCAATCCCCATGGTGGGGAGTGGCTGTGCAGTGGGCATGGGCTCTGGTTTTTCTACCTCGCCCTCTTTCCTAATTCCTAAGGCTAGTCACCCCATAAGCCATGGGACACATGTAAAAGCCAGTATTTTCCATTGGGAAGTAGCCAGCTAGGATTGAACAGGGTCATGAAACAATACATTCTATCCCGAAGGGCAGAAGTTGTTTATTGATAAACTTGAGACGACTTAATTTTATGGATGGTGCCAGTTCACTGAACAGATGGCTCAGGAATATAACAATGAAAGTACCCATGGCTAGGCAAAGCAACCAGGTAGCATGAGCTCAGTCATGCTTTGCTGGATAAGCAGCATGTACCCAGGGGCGGCACTGGTACTTGGACAGCAGTGTACCAACACCTGAAGTCCTAGGAGCTGCTAGGCCTAAGAAACTGTGTGTTGTGAGCCTTGCCATTACTTGCCTCATATTAGATCCAAAACCTAGGTGAGACTCCAAGGTCTGCAAGTTAAGATCCAAACTGCTCAGATTTGCCATTAACCAAGCCCCAAGTTACATTTCCTACTGTATTTCTCTTAACTGCTAAATAACACTACCCTCCCATGGAAAAGCATAACACACTCATTTTATATTCCTATGGTGGCAGATGAGGTGCTCCATAACATAGGGCCAGTATGTTTCTGCATCCTCATGTCCAGGTCATTTCTGCCATACCTGCCTCCACTCACAGGAGAAGACTTAACTTTCCTGAACGACTGTGGCTTTCATGCTTCTACACCTCTACACAGACTATTGCCTGTGCCCAGAATATCTTTCTGAGACTTGACTGCCTGGTGAGCTCTCCTTCCACCCCCACTGCCTGATGAATGCCTTATTCATTCTTCAGGATAAGCTCAGGGTATCAGCCCCGACTGCTTCACTGCACTTGAGCTTTGTCTCCTGGTGCTGCTGTCTTGGCAGAAGTACCGGACTCCAGGAATTAGGTAAACAATCATCTTGTATGTGCAGTTGTTCTCTCATACTTCCACAGATACTTTAAGCCACTTTTATTTCGGGTGTGGAGAAGGACGTAGAGAAGACAGCTATTGCCCTTTGAATACCAAAAGCTGTTTTCCTCAATTTCTCAGAAGTTCTCACTCTCTCCCACATGACAGCCACACTTTGAACAACTAAGGCCCTGAAAAATATCAGTACTGCCTATGATTTTACACCAGCTTGTGCTACTTGCATATTTCATGCTTGATCATTTCCCTAGCCGGGCTGTTAACTCTTAGGACAGAGGGTAGAAAGAGCCTAGACTTTGCTGTCAAATAGATCTGAGTTCCAATCCCATTTATGAGCTCTGTGACTTTGAGCAGATTACTAATCTTCCTCTGAGGAGTTACTTGAGGGCAGCATCTCCTTCAGCATCTGACACAGAAGGCTTTGGGGATAAAGTCCAGACACAAGCCTGGCCTACAGCTCACTCTCCTGCCTCATCAAAGCTTACTCTCCCATTTGCATTCTAAACCCTTTTAGAATGCTGTGGTGGGTCTCACCTCCACACCTCCATTTTCCACTCCTCTGTCACAGGCCAACTTTGATTCATTTTTCACATCTTACCATAACTCTAATGCAAGGAAGATGTGGCAGAGACTGTTAGTTGCCTCCAATATCCCTTCCCCCTTCCTCTATAGTAATGGACCTCCTCTTAAATAATTGTATAGCTGGGCATGTGATTGTCCAGAAAAATGACATTTCCCTGATTTTTTTTTTCAAGAAGGTATAACTTTATGTCTAAGTTCTTTCCAAGAAATGCCAGACAGTGTGACAGCTTTTGAGAACATTTCTTAAAAGGACTGCTGGCATGATGACCATGACAATCTCTACCTTCTGTTTTGAGTCTTCTTCTTTCCTGCTGGCTGCAATGCAGACATGAAGACTGGAACTAGAGCAACCACTTGGGGACCAAGGCAGAGCCTGGGTGCTTGCAGTCTCCGTGGACCAGGACTGTTTATCAGTCCTGCTTCCAGAATTCTCTACAAGGGCAAAATGAACTTCTATCTTGGGGAAGTAAGCTCCTATTTGGGGGTCTTTTAACCAAACCTAATCTTGACTTCTAAGTCTTTCTTGGCTCCCCACATCTGGTTACCTCCTTGACTTCAGTAGCACCCAGCACTTTATACAGGAAATGAGGCCACCTGTTTGTGTGCACCTGTCTCCCTGAGTGCAGAGGCTTTGTTTACTTTGCTCCATTTTTGTACCTCTAGCACATGGCTGATTAATACTAGATGGTCAGATTTCTGTTGAATGATTAGAGGATTAGAGATGTTTTGTGGACTGAATGCAAATAATAACATTGCCTACCTTGTGTTGCTTTGGGGGTCAAATGAGAAAAAATTTTTTACGTTTTCTTCCCATCTTTCCACATTCCCCCACCGATCCTCATACCCAGGGTGGGCCACCTTACACTATGCCTTCCTTTATCCTGTTTTCTTTTTCTCTGGGTTCAGAAGCCTCCAGTGCAAAATGATGGGACAGGATCATTTGAATCTTAACATTCATTCTGAGTCTAAGTGTCACTCTCACCTCTTCAGTTCATAGGAATCTCTCCCTCCTCTAGCTCCCTGGAAAGGTTCTCCAGGTAGATGGAACAGCAAACACAAAGGTACTGAGGTGTTACAAGCCATGGAGAACTAAGCATTTGGGCTAGTTTGGTCTGGCTGGAGGAGGTAGGTGGGCTGCTCTGCCAGAGAAGACACAGGGATCCCATTGTTATTTATCCTGGGGGAGGCTGGGAGACAGATACAATCTAGTCCATTTCTGTATGTGTTATGCTACACCTTACCTAGTTATTAAATGATCTCTTGTTCTTGTGCTTTATAGCACCAAAAATTATGGTCAACAACACTGTCATAGCTTTTGACTAGTAAGAAAAAAATTTATGTGTTATTCACCATGGTTCGCAATAACATTACTGCAATATTTGTGTCTGTAAAACATCACAAACAACAAAGGCAGTAACAGAATGCCTATAAAACTACAAGTTTTCTGGAAATGTAGTCTTTTTGTTTTTCTTGGGATAATCCTGTGGTTCTTCAGCAGTGATTGGTGTGAGTTCTATAGAACCACTGCTATGTGCATGGAGACCCAGCAGAGATTTTTGAGCAAGAAGGTGTCAGCCATACAATGTTTATTGGGTCCACAAAGTGCTTGGTACTGGGCTGGAGGGCCTAGGATGACAAAATTCCTGTCCTTGAGAAGCTCACAGTTTATTTAGTGTGAGGGACATACAAGTAGCTAAGCAAATAAAACATATGAGCCAGACTGGAATTACTTATAGTGTGATGTGGAACCCTGGGGTGGGGAATAAAAAAGAGTGTCAGAAGGAGCAGGATCTGGAGCTGGACCCAAACAGCCTAGAATACCCACTCAAGAAAGCTCACTGCAGCACTTGTAGGGTACATGGCTGGGAGAGAGAAGAAACTCTGGCCAGAGAGACCATTCAAGAGGTTTTTGCAATAGTTAGGATGATGAAGGGACCTAAAATAGAGCAGATGCTATGGTAAGTGAAGAAGAATGGATGAAATATTTGGAGGCAAAATTACTTGTGCTCAGTAAATTGTTAGAAAATGGGGAAGGATAGAGGGTGGAGTCAAAAATTTCCCAGGTTTGTGGTCTGGGGATTAGGCAGATAAAAGAGAGGGGGGTACTAAAAGGAAGCCTGGGACCTTTAGTGCCATCTCCTCCATCAGTCTCCCTTCTTTCAAATGGATGGTTGGCATTTTCTTAATGTTTTGTAAATTTACAGGCAAAGTAAACCTTCAGGACCACCTTCCAATGGGATTACCATGTCAAAGCCCCACCTATATCATATGGAACTGGACCATCACTGTGTGTGTGTGTGTGTGTGTGTGTGTGTGTGTGAAGGGGGTAGGGCCAACGACCAGCACTATAATCTATGGATACAGTTGCAGAATATATTTAAGGTTGGTATTCTTTGTATTTTTAAAAATGTGTTTATATTTTAATAATTTGAGATAGGGTCTCTGTATGTTGCCCAGACTGGCAACTCCTGGCCTCAAGCAATCCTCCCACCTCAGCCTTCCAAGAAGCTTGGATTACAGGTGTGAGCCACCCCACACAGCTAAGTTTGAAGTTATGAATACGATTGAGGTCCAGGAATATTTACATTTGGCATGATGACTAAGATTTTGTTCCAGGAGCTCATTCATTTGATAAATATTGAATATTTCCTATGTGTCAGATTCTGTTTTTCCCACTAGGGATACAGAGAAGAACAAGACAGAATAGGTCCCTGTCCTCATAGAGTGTGGGAGACAGGCAGCAGACATATAATTTCAGGTAGTTATAAGTATCACGAAGAAAAAATAAAGCAAAACAAAAGAAGAGTGCTGGGAAATGCCAGGGAGCAGAGAGGATAAAGGAGCTGTTTCCGGGTGTTCAAGACCTCTTTGAAAAGGAAGAGCTCTTTGAAAAGGTGATATTTGAGCAGAAGTCCACAGTAAGGAAAAGTGGCAGAGACTGCTAGTTGCCTGCCCATGAGATGATGGGGGAAGGAGCAACGCAGAAGGTATGTAACATTTGAGAATCTATTAGGCATCCGACAGGAGGTGCTGCGTGGGCGGATGCATGGAGGCAGACGGATTTACATGACTAGAGTTTAAAGTGAGATGAGGCGGAGATATGAACTTGGGAGCTGTCAGTCCAGTTCCAGGTTCCAATTCAACGTACTTTTTTTTTTTTTGAGATGGAGTCTCGCTCTTGTTACCCAGGCTGGAGTGCAATGGCGCGATCTCGGCTCACCGCAACCTC
>NW_016107347.1:8010273-8034315 GCF_001604975.1 Cebus imitator | reverse complement strand
CGGGGTTTCACCATGTTGACCAGGATGGTCTCGATCTCTTGACCTCGTGATCCACCCGCCTCGGCCTCCCAAAGTGCTGGGATTACAGGCTTGAGCCACCGCGCCCGGCCTCAACGTACTTTTATCAGAGCTCACAGTGCGCCAGGGACTGGGGACTTGGAGATGAAGGACACACCAGCCAATGTGGTAAACTCTTTGGTCCGGATATGCTCTGAGCGCACTCTGCGAGCACAGAGAAGCGAGTCAGATTACGGAGCGGCTAACGGTGGGGAAGAGGCGGCCGCTGAGCGAGATAGGCCGGAGGAACGGAAAACGGAAGCACGGGGCGTGGGGATGACGCACCGGGCGCATCACAAAGAGCGCCGAGAGGGCGGAGGCGCCTGGGCACAGCTTGGTGGCTCCGCCCAGGAAAGGGCGGGGAGGCGGGGCGGCGCCCCCACCGCGGGCCTGCGGCGCCCTCTGCAGGCCACAGGCAGCGACTCACCAGTAGCGTCATCTTTCCTCTTCTCTCTCTTGGTGCTTTCCTCAGGCCACATTTTTTCTGTGTGGGGTAGTGTTCCCTAGTCTCTCAGCCTCCGACTTCCGTCCCTTCCCTCCGTTTTCAGGCCAGGCGTGTTAGTGTCATCGCGGGAAAACTGCCAATAAAGTTTTAACTCCTTTCGCGTCCAGGATCCCCGCCTCCCTTCAAGTACCGCGAGATCTGATCTGACGGCGCGGCTACCATGGCGGCGGCGTTTGAAGGCCCGGCGGCCTTAGCGACAGTGGATACCGCTATGCCGGCCGAACATGTGGCCTCGCAGGTCTCGGCACCGCAGCCAACACCCGAGCCTGTGAGGAGCCTGCGGACTGCTCAGGATATCCGCAGCCCACGGACCCGCACGGGGGACGTGCTGTTGGCGGAGCCGGCCGACTTCGAGTCACTGCTGCTTTCCCGGCCGGTGTTGGAGGGGCTGCGGGCGGCCGGCTTCGAGAGGCCCTCGCCCGTGCAGCTCAAGGCCATCCCGCTGGGGCGCTGCGGGCTCGGTGAGAGCGGGGGCCGGGGAGAAGTGTGGCCGAGGGGCGGCGGCGGCCAGGTCCGCGCCGTAGCTCGGGAAGAGCCCGCGGTCGACCGCTGGGCCTGGGGCAAGGCGCTAAGCTCAGTTAACTTATTTGTAAAACTAAGGCGCACTGTTGAATTTTAAGATGGTTAAGGGCTTTTCCAGCACTGACAAATGGTTCTAACTTTGAGAAGATGAAAGGTAAACGTTCAGGGACTAGGCATGTTCTCATACGTTTTTGAGATTCAACTAAAAATGAAGGTGCCAACTAGGGGAATCTCAGGAGACCCTTCTAGTTCTCTGATTCCATGTTAGTCCCTAAGCTGTTTCAGTGAGTACTGGCTAGTGATATATATGTATTTTTTCCTTCGCAGATTTAATTGTTCAAGCTAAATCTGGCACTGGGAAAACCTGTGTGTTCTCCACCGTTGCTTTGGATTCTCTTGTTCTTGAAAACTTAAGTACCCAGGTGAGTTAGCTCAGAGGACCAGAGGAGGATGTGTTATGTGGACTTTTCCACAGGTCAGATGAAATACCAGTAGCTCTTCAGAGGTGGAAGTGAATTTGATTGAGTTAAGGGTGGTGGTGGTGAAATTTGGAATTTTCTATGTGTACCTTATTTAAATAGAATAAAGCTAACGTGTCAATTTTGTCACTACTTGATAATACAGACAGGGATTCTTTACTGACTAGATGAATGTGAGACTTCACATTTGATTTGATTCATGGTATTGTAGTGCCCTGGCTATTGCTGGTAACTGCAGGGTTTGTTTTTGTTTTTTTGAGACTGTATGACTGTCACCTAGGCTGGAGTGCAGTGGCCAATCTTCGCTCACCGCAACCTCGAACTCCTGGGCTCCAGCGATCCTCCCACCTCATCTTCCTATGTAGCTAGGACTACAGGTGTGTGCCACCACACCTGGCTACTTTTTGTGTTTTTTTGTAGAAATGGCGTCTCTTCAGTGTTGTATAGGCCGGCCTTGAACTCCTGGGTTCAAGCAATCCTCCCACCTTTGCTTCCCAAAGTACTGGGATTACAGGCATGAGCCACCACACCCGGTGTGCAGGTGGTTCTTAAAGCTCTGTAAATGTATCATATTGATCTCTTGTCTTCTGGGTTGTCTCAGAGGGTTTCTAAGATTGTCTTACCCAAATTAGCAAGAAATTTGGGTTTGGGGATCATTTCTTCAACAAAGATTAGTTGAGCCCATATTACGTATAAACGGTATGCCAGGTATTGGGGATTCAAAGATGAATTAGATGTGATTCTCATAACCTTACTTTGTAGTTTAGTTTTTTTTTTTTTTTTTTTTGAGATGGAGTTTCGCTCTTGTTACCCAGGCTGGAGTGCAATGGCGTGATCTCATCTCACCGCAACCTCCACCTCCTGGGTTCAGGCAATTCTCCTGCCTCAGCCTCCTGAGTAGCTGGGATTACAGGCACGCACCACCATGCCCAGCTAATTTTTTGTATTTTTAGTAGAGACGGAGTTTCACCATGTTGACCAGGATGGTCTATATCTCTTGACGTCGTGATCCACCCGCCTCGACCTCCCAAAGTGCAGGGATTACAGGCGTGAGCCATGTAGTTTAGTTTTTATGGCAGACTGTATTTCAAGTTCTCAGGCATTGGTATATCTAATGATGAATCTTCAACAATGGTTTTTAACCCAGATACTCATGTTAATTCCCTGAGAAGCTCGTTGAGTCCATCTTATATCTGCCAAATCCTAGGTGATGTTGCACATTGGAAATCTTCCTACTTTGCAAGAACCTTAGCTAGTCTAATTGTAGACCAGGATGTATTTGAGATTTTGGCTTCTGACAATTTGGCAGCAGATAAAATGCTAAAATCCTGGAAAGGTTTCATAAATTCATATATATATATTTTTTTGAGATGGAGTCTCACTCTGTTGCTTAGGCTGGAGTGCAATGGCACAGTCTTGGCTTACTGCAATCTCTGCTTCCCAGGTTCAAGTGATTTTCCTGCCTCAGCCTTCTGAGTAGCCGGGATTACAGGTGTGCACACCACACACTCAGCTAATTTTTTTGTATTTTTAGTAGAGATGGAGTTTTGCCATGTTGGCCAGGCTGGTCTCAAACTCCTGACCTCAGGATATCCACCCGCCTCAGCCTCCCAAAGTGCTGGAATCACAGATGTGAGCCACTATGCCCGGCAAATTCATATTTTAATATTTTGTGTGTATCAAAGTAATACATATTCATTTTTGAAAATCGGGAAAATTCAGAAAAACTAGGAAGTACCAGAAAACAAAATCTATAATCTCACTACCTAGAGAGAAACTGCTATTAACAGTTTGGCATGTTTTCTCCCAGTCTTTTATTTTATTTTAATAAAGCTTTTATTCCTGTAGTTAAGAGCACAAAGTATTGCTTTTGCCTCCTCCAGTAGTTACATTGCAAAGTTTTTACCGTGGCTTTCAAGGCTTTTGTGATGTAGCTCCTAGAGCTAGATCTTTACTTTCCCACTAATTCTGTATAGCCATGTGGGCCTTCTTTTTCTTCCTCAAATACGCCAAGAACACTGCCATCTTATGGCCTTTGCATTTGCTGTTTTCTCTTTGTGAAAACGCTTCCCCAGGTGTCGTATAGCCAGCTCTACTCTATGCCATACTTGTAGGTCTCTGCCATACTTGTAGGTCTCTGCTCAAGTGTTACCTCCTTAGAGGAGGGCTCATGATTACCTCATTTAAAATGACTCCTTCATTCTTTCCCTGTTTGATTTTTTTATGATACTTTTCATTACCTGTCATTACTTATTTTTGTTTATTGTATTCTTATTATTTAAGAATGAAAGTACCATGAAGACAAAGACTGTACTGTTAATTGTTGATTCCCCAGCAACTAGTATGTTGCCTAACACACAGTAGGTTATAACTTAATATTTGTTGAATAAATGAATGAATGAATGGAATACAGTCAGCCCTCCCTATGTTGCCTAGTACATAGTAGGTTCTTTCTTAGTATTTGTTGAATGAATGAATGAATGGAATACAGTCAGCCCTCCCTATCTTCAGGTTCTGTATTAGCTGATTCAGCCAACTGTGGATCAAAAATATTCAGGGGAAGGGTGGGGGAACAATAAAAAATAATAAAGAATAAAAAGATACAAACAAAAATACAGTATAACAATTTACATAGGATTTAAATTGTATTAGGTATTATAAGTAATCTAGAGATGGTTTCAAATATGTGGGAGGATATACATGGGTAATATACAGGTATATGCAGTCATATACAGACAAGCACCTGCCAGTTTTGGTACCTGTGGGCTTCCTGGGACCAATCCCTTGTGGATACCAAGGGATGACTATATTTTACCCTATCAATAAAAACTCATTTGAAATGATCATTTAAATGAAATATAGTGTGTCATGTATTTCTCTGACTCAAAGGTGTAATTTATGTTTTTTTTTTTTTTAGATTTTGATCTTGGCCCCTACAAGAGAAATTGCTATACAGATACATTCTGTTATTACAGCCATTGGAATAAAAATGGAAGGCTTGGAGTGTCATGTCTTTATTGGAGGGACCCCATTATCACAAGACAAAACCAGACTTAAAAAGTGTCATATTGCTGTTGGATCTCCTGGTAAGATAACAATGCCTGTTGGTAACCAGGGCTTTTAAGGAACTAAACACTTTTATTATAAAAATAAAGATATATGGGAATCTTTGATAACTGTGATAATTATTTTGGTTAGAAATGAAGAGCATTAGACTGGTGAGATATAGGCACATGACTGGTTTATCAGTGGAATTTATGAAATTTCCATTCCTATGGATGTTTCAGAACATGTGAGATAGTCCTCTGAGAAGAAACGTGATGACTTTCAGGAGGCCCTTCTAAGCAATGGACTGGGATTATTCTTTGGCTTCTCTATTGTATTTGGTTGTGAATCGCTCAGAATTACAGTCTTGCATTCAGTGCTTTAGGTTTTTTGTTAGGATTGGTGTTTATTTACGGGTGATGAAATGTGAGGGGAAAACAGTGAGTTTAGGCAAGATCAGAGTTCAAGATTTCTAATTTGTGGTTTAGTGTGAACATGTATAATGAGAGTTGAATCAGGAAATTCAGCAGAACAGCTTGTGAATAAGTAGAGTAACAACATTGGCTGAGATTTACACAAATTTGGTACATCATAAATATTTCAATTTTTTTTTTTTTTTAAATTAGGCAGAATTAAGCAACTCATAGAACTTGACTACTTGAACCCAGGCAGTATACGCCTCTTTATTCTTGATGAAGCAGATAAGCTTTTAGAAGAAGGAAGCTTCCAGGAGCAAATAAAGTAAGAAAAATAACTAACTTGACTATTAAAACAGTGTCCCAAAGTATCTAGCTTTTCCGAGTGGTGATTATTGTCTGAATAATTTACATGATATATGTTTTTATTTTGCAGTTGGATTTATTCTTCCTTGCCTGCCAGTAAACAGATGCTGGCAGTATCAGCTACTTACCCTGAATTTTTGGCTAATGCTTTGACAAAGTACATGAGAGATCCCACTTTTGTAAGACTGAATGCCAGTGATCCAAGTCTCATAGGTATGTGCAGCTTTTAGCTACTTACATTATTAGTTTGTTTGTGACATTCTGGAGCTTTTCCTTGCTTAGTTGTCTGTTGCTGTTTTGTGATATCCATTAGGTTATAGCATATATGTTTGTTTTAACTGACAACTCTTCTTTGTAGGTTTGAAGCAGTATTACAAAGTTGTCAATTCTTACCCTTTGGCACATAAGGTTTTTGAGGAAAAGACTCAGCATTTACAGGAACTATTCAGCAGAATTCCATTTAATCAAGCTTTAGTCTTCTCTAATTTGCACAGCAGGTAATGTAATTTAAAAGGCCATCTGGGGAACTTGTGAAATAAAAGGATAGGCATGGTGCAATATTTGTAAATTTGTAACTATTTATGTTCTGTTTCATAGAGCACAACATTTGGCTGATATCCTTTCTTCTAAAGGCTTTCCTGCTGAGTGCATTTCAGGTAAGTTAATCTCTTACTTTAATCTTTATTTAGTATACTGACTTGAAGCCTTCAAAGTCAGGAAGAAGAAATGCCACTTTATGAGTTGTCTTCTGAGTGTAAAATTATCATGTATTTTTTAGAGTAAAGGAATTTTCAGGCTTATTTTTCTTTGGAATTTGATACATCAGTATCCTTCTATTTTTAAGGAGTAACTTGGTGTATGGTAAAAAGTTAGAAAACTAGTGTTCAGAGAGTTGTAATTTTATATCTCTGAGTATAACCACAAAGAACTTAGTTCTATAAAACCAAGTATGTCTGTGTTGTGTTAAGATAAAAATGTTTTTCTTTAGAAAAAAATTTTTTTTTTTTTTTTAATAATCACTGTTAAGATGCTGGAGATTGCAAACTGAATTGACTGTTTATGGTTTTGTGGAAGGCAGAGTGATTGACTTCTTGCCACAAAGTTAAATGTTTACTGCTGGCATAATGAAAGAGTCAAAGGATTTTTTGATCAGTGAGATCCTTTTTAGAGTTTTGTTTGGTGTTAGCTTAGTTTTTGACTTTTTTAAAAATTTTTAAATTTTTTTTTTTTTTTTGGTAAAGATGGGGTTTCATCATATTGGCCAGGCTGGTCTTGAACTCCTGATCTTGTGATCTACCCTCCTCATCCTCCCAAAGTACTGGCATTATAGGCGTGAGCCACTGTGCCCCGCCTGTGTTAGTTTAGTTTTTAACCTGTTGGCTTGAGCTTGTTTAGTTATGGTATATCATGAGATAACTGGGGAGACTATTTTCTAATGAACCAATATTTTAACTATAGATCACACTTTAACACCAAATTATAAACAGCTGATTTAAAAGCATTTTTATTTTCCTAAGAATTGCTAGTTATACTTCATATGTAACTGCAAATAGAATTTATATGCATGGCCTGATTACTATTTAAAATTGATTTTGAATTTCAAGTTGATTGCCTAAACCATATTTTAAAAGATTCTGACTTTGGATCGTAACCTAGATTTGCAACAGAAGGACAGAATTAACTGTGGTTGGTGTGTTAAAAGTGTTAAGACTGGGCGTTATGATTTTTACTTTTTGTGGATATGATAAATATGTATTAGCTTAGTTGTTTTTATATGACTTTCTTTTGGGGTCCTTTTAGGCAATATGAATCAGAATCAGCGTCTTGATGCTATGGCTAAACTGAAGCAGTTTCATTGCAGAGTCCTCATTTCCACAGATTTGGTAAATTTCCTGTTTAGTTTGTGTGACTAATCCATCTTGACATATGTTCTTTTATCAGATGTACAGCTTTCATCTATTATTTTATGTAGGTGTATCTACAAGAATACCAGAAGATAATTATCTTTCTAGTGCTGAGGGAAATGCTTTCTTAAAAATGTCTTTAATATGTTGATCTTTGTCCTTGAAATTATTCATTAGGAATGAATTTCCTTTTCCTCTGCTCCTCAATATTCTGTGCTTAATTTGGCACTTGGCTATACTGGAAGAATATAATATGCATTGGTAGCCATGCTGTACAGTCAGTGCAAACAGATAATTACTATCTTCTTCAATTCAAGACTTCCCGTGGGATTGATGCTGAGAAGGTGAATCTGGTTGTAAATCTGGATGTACCATTGGATTGGGAGACATATATGCATCGGATTGGCAGAGCTGGCCGTTTTGGTAAATAAAGTTTCAGTTCTTTCTTTAAGGAGAGGAATCTATAATGACAGGTGGGCTTTGAATGCTATTTTTGTGAAAATGATTTACTACCTAACATTCTCTCTGCTTTAGGTACCTTGGGACTGACAGTGACCTATTGTTGCCGGGGAGAGGAAGAAAATATGATGATGAGAATTGCCCAGAAATGTAATGTCAACCTTCTCTCTTTACCAGGTACATTTAATCTGTTTCATTTTGCTGTCAAAATAATTATAGTGGTGATAAGCATAATAAAAATATTAATAGCAAACACAGAGTGCTTATGATGTGCTGGATACTGTTCCCAGTCCTGTATGTACATTAACTCATTTCTCACCACACTCCTATGAAGTGTGTGTGATTCTTTTGTAGATGAGGATATTTAGGCATAGAGAGGGTAAGTAAAGGTGTTAAAGCTAGCAAGTAGCAGGGAGAGGAGTGCAAGCTAACCACTGGCACATGAAAAAAGAGCTGGCTGGGCACAGTGGCTCACGCTTGTAATCCCTGTACTTTGGGAGGCCGAGACGGGTGGATCACCTGAGTTCAAGACCAGCCTGGTCAACATGGTGAAACCCCGTCTCTACTAAAAAATACAAAAAATTAGCTGGGTGTGGTGGCGGGTGCCTATAATCCCAGCTGCTCGGTAGGCTTAGGCAGGAGAATTGCTTGAACCCAGGAGGTGGAGGTTGCAGTGAGCCGAGATTGCACTATTGCACTCCAGCCTGGGCAACAAGAGTGAAACTCTGTCTAAAAAAAAAGGGGGGTAGGGGGGGAAGAAAAATGAGAGCTGTATTCGCTCTATTTTATTTGTTAGTGGCTTTGCGATTTGATTTTATTCTTTGATATGAGGAGGGATATTTTACCTCTTTTAGGTTGCTGTGAGGTTAATTCTTGCCATATTCTCCTTTGTTGCCATGCGGAAGGAACAGCATCTTTAATTTGAATACTATTTTGAAAACTTTGAGTGAAATTTTTTTTTTTTTTTTTTAAATTTCAGTTCAGTCATTTGTCCCGCTTCTTAAGTGCCATCTTGGAAACAGTGCATGTTTAAAACTATTAATGATCTCTTAAAAACAAAAAATTCTAAAAAACTCTTTGAGTGGAAATATGGCATGTTTGATGTGCATGTTATACAGAAAATGTGCACTATAAATCGTGTATATTTATATATAGATGTATGTATATATAGATATATACACATACAGCATATACATGACCTTGTAGAATATGGGATATATAGTTATTGAATAAATTGAGTATTTTACTGATTTTATATTTAATTTATGAAGCTAGATTAAGTATAGATCTGAAAGTCCTGTGTATTCTAGTAGATCTGGGTTAGTAATAACTTTTTTCCTCTTTTACAAATCTCTGTAATTGCTCTAAGCTTAGAGTCCTGATTTGCAAAGTATCATAGAGTAGATGGTCTTTAGGCTCTCTATCAGTTCTAAAACTGTCAGTTCTTTCTGTGAAGTTTATTGGTAGTCTGATGTGAGA
The DNA here is from genome assembly GCF_001604975.1 of Cebus imitator. Taxonomy (NCBI): domain Eukaryota; kingdom Metazoa; phylum Chordata; class Mammalia; order Primates; family Cebidae; genus Cebus; species Cebus imitator. The sequence continues at coordinate 8,025,083 of NW_016107347.1, read as the reverse complement.
AAAAAATAGAAAATTGGTAGAAGGGGGTTAAGGCTTTTTGTAGGATTCAGTATCATAGCATCTAGTGATAAAAATAAAAATTGCCTTTGGATACTGGAAAATGATATATTTGGATCTTTATGTAATGTTAACAGAGGCCTGAAATCATAAGAAAATAATACTTATGCTGTTAGGTCTATATTGGACTGGGAACTTGTGTAACAATAGATGTTCAGATGAGTTTCCTGGGGCAGAACTAGGAGGGAAATTGGCCTGTATTATAGGAGTAGGTGAGCAAGGGATATTACCTGAGTAGGAATGAGAGTTTTAATCATAGAATCTCTTCAGCAAAGGATCAAGAGACTTCACTGTAGTATCTAGACCCATGGGATTTATAGGTAACATGGAGCATAAATAGCAACAAGCAAGATCTTCGTAAAGCAGGGGCTTGATATATCTTGTCTGTGTAAGATAAAAATTGATCACACTTTGAAAGGTCTGATTGCTGGTAGCAAACTGTCACACCTGGATGGAACAGGAAATTTAGAGGATTGAAGCCAGCAAATTTTTTAAAAATTAGAAATGTCATTGGTGCCACAGATCTTTTTAAAGTAAGCTACTTTTTTTCCCCTATAGAGGTTTTCTCTCTACTGTTAAGGGCAGTGATTTTTCTCTGTTGGAGTATTGGGTGAAAGATATAGTTGGGTGTAAAGAGTTGCAGTTGTAATATTTCGTAGATAAGCTTTGGGGAGCACAATCCATTTTTTAGTATCTTGTTTTGTTGTCAGAGTATTGAGATAAGGGGAGGGGCTGTGGAGAGGGAGGAGAGAAAAGATGGGAGAGTTGCTGCAGACTCTTGTACATTACTCCTAGAGCAAGCTCTTTTTCTAGTGGGGGTGAGGGGAGACAGTGCTTGTGAGTATGGGATGGGTCTTATGTATTTCTTAGGCAGATTTCTCTATTACAAGATTGCTTCAGTCTTTAAAAATATTAATATATTTATTAAACATCTTAGTATATTTGCATATTTTGTTAAATATATTTGATCATAGAAAACTTTATGAAATCGTGAAAAACAATTGTCTAGAGTAGCTTGAGAATTTTAATACACTTTTCTTCCTTTTTGTGTAGATCCCATTCCTTCTGGTCTGATGGAAGAATGTTTGGATTGGGATGTGGAGGTTAAAGCTGCTGTGCATACATATGGCATAGCAAGTGTACCTAACCAACCCCTAAAAAAGCAAATTCAAAAAATAGAGAGACCCCTTCAAACTCAGAAATCTCATGGTAACCACATGCCTTCCTCTAGAAATACTTCTGTGTCTGCACTATCAGTCAAATCAAAAAATAATACCAAACAAAAGCTTCCTGTGAAAAGCCACTCAGAGTGTGGAATCATAGAAAAAGCAATGTTACCAAAAGAACTGGGCTGTGCCATACAATCTGAAGAGCAAATGAAGAATTCTGTTCAGACCCCCATTGAAAGCTCCACCAACAGTCAGCAACAGGTCAAAGAAGCTTTACCTGTGTCACTCCCCCAAATTCCTTGTCTGTCTTCCTTTAAAATCCATCAGCCATACACTTTGACTTTTGCTGAATTGGTAGAGGATTATGAACACTACATTAAAGAGGGATTAGAGAAACCTGTGGAAATCATCAGGCACTACACAGGTCCTGGGGATCAGACTGTGAATCCTCAAAATGGTTTTGTCAGAAATAAAGTTACTCAACAGAGAGTCCCCGTATTGGCAAGTAGTAGCCAATCTGGAGACTCTGAGAGTGACAGTGATTCTTACAGTTCAAGAACTTCTTCTCAGAGCAAAGGAAATAAGTCATACTTGGAGGGCTCTTCTGATAATCAGCTGAAAGACTCTGAATCTACTCCTGTGGATGATCATATTTCTTTGGACCAACCTTCAAATGGAAGTGACACCCCCAATCCAGAGGAATATCAAGAATCACCTGAAATCCAGATCAAATCAAGACAGAAAGAGGGGGCTAGCCAGAGAGCTAAGCAGAGCCGGAGAAACCTACCCAGGCGGGCTTCTTATAGATTGCAGACTGAAGCCCAGGAAGATGGTTGGTATGACTGTCATAGGGAAACACATCCGAGTTTTTCTGATACCTATCAGGATTATGAGGATTACTGGAAAGCTTACTATAGGGCATGGCAAGAATATTATGCTGCCGCTTCTCAGTCATATTATTGGAATGCTCAGAGACATCCAAGTTGGATAGCAGCCTATCATATGAATACCATTTATCTACAAGAAATGATGCATAGTAACCAGTGATTATAGGATATACCTGAGACCATCAGGAACTGTCAACAAGTGATACCTTTGGATATCCATCCTCCTCGATCTCTAGTACAATGGTATATAGTGGCATTTCTGATAAACTTGAAGAGACTTGAGGCTTTCTACTGGGACACATCTATTTTTCAAATTGTTTTGATTTAGGACAGGTATATTAATTTTAATTTAAGAGTTTTTTTTTTTTTTAAACTTCATCAGATTCTTGAAAGTTAAATTTTGGGACATAGAGCTGAACGTTTCAGGGTGCCATTTTCTATAAGATCTTCCCAAAAGAAACATTTAAAAACATGACATATATACCACTGGTTACTTAAAAACAATAAAAACAATAGATTTGAGAAGTAATGGTAGTTCGCTGTGGAGTTCTTTACAAAGGGCTTGGGCTGCATTTCCTTCTATAGAGGTGCCTTGTAGAAATTTGTAGCATGGTAGATCAGAAAATCCTCTTAGGTTTAGGCAGGAGGGAATAAACATTGCTTTACATTTTCCTAAAGGTATTTGATTTCATCTGTTTGCTTCCAGTAAAAATAATTGTTTTTAGTAAAAACAAATTCAGTTAAACATGCTTACATGTTTATTGTTTATCTTTTGAATGTCTTTTCTTGTTGTGAAAGCTGTCCACATTTTTACTGTGAATGTAAATAGCTGAGGGTCATCAGTGGCTGTCTTATTTATGTTGCTCAGATAGAGGAGCAGCTCTTAATCTTTTGGTTCTTAGATCCTTTTATCAATTAGCTGAAAGCAATAGATTGACCCCAGGTAATTTCTCATTCCATAAATACAGAATTGTGAATGTAATTTCAAGGGGTTCCTAGACCCTCTGAAGTTCATCTGTACAGTCCAGGTTAACAAGTGACCTGCTCTGCTGGTAGGCTCTGAGTTTTAAGTACTTATTGGAAGCTGGAATTGATTGTCTTCAGATAGTTCTCAGTGCATCCTAATCTTGTGTCTTCTAGAAAATTCTCCCCAGTTTTTACTGCTAGAATCCAAGAGGAGCTATTGTTTTTCTCAGCTGATGTGTCTGTAAATTATGATTTAGAAAAATATAATTGGAAATTGCATATTCTTTCCTTTTTTTCCTTCAGAAGTCCTTTCATGATTAAGCTTTTGGTTCCCAAACCTTTTTGTGAACTGGATTTTTGGTGAGAGAACCGCTTATGTATAGAGATGTGTATTCACTTTTTAAAAGGAAAGCTCTTCTTTCTTGTGTACATACTTGTCTAAGTAGTATAAAACACTTTCCCCAGGGCTGTTGGCAAACACCCACAGCAATTGTCATTTATTGTCCAGCACTTAGATAACACAATTCTAAATTCCTATTTAACTTGGATTCCTGTCATTTGGATTGGGCAGTGTTAGGCTTTTCTTACATCTGTCAGTATTTTACATTAATTAATAATGTAGATAGCAAATCCATAATTAGGTCCAGTATATCATTAAGTAGAGATTTTAATTACACATTTAAATAAGACCCTGTCATTGATACATAATTGAATTTACTTTTTCTATCCTTTCCCCTACAATATAGCCAATTTCAGTTTGTCATTGCTAGGGGATTTTAATTAGGGTACTACTGCATCTTAATTAGAGATGAGGTTACCTACCCATTAGTCTTCAAATTAATTGGATTCTCTCTTTTGTGTTTGCGTTTTTTTTCCCCCACTGAAAAATAAGCTGGAGGTGAGCATATGTATAACATACAAAAATACTAATTGTTTCAATTTCCACAAGCATTTACCAGGAATATGGCAGCTGCCAAATTCTTAAATAACAGAGGTAGCTATAGTGGTGGATGTGAAAGAATCTTCCCCAGGCTACTATTTGTTTGTGACTTATCTTAGTGTGGGAAAGATTATTTTTTTTTAATTGTCAATCTAGGTGCATCTTTCCATAATCTGTCAGGAACCATTGAAAAGGGTACTTGTCCTGGTTGAGACTGCTACTACCTACTTTTTAACCTTGTACCAGTCATTTAACCTCTCATGGTCCAGTTTTCTCATCAATAAAATGAAAGTTGGACTAGGAGATTTTTAGGATCCCTTCTAGTTCTAAGATTTAATCATTTTATGACTTATGCCGAAGAAAAGATAGTTTCTAGTTAAGGAAAAGGATAATCAAATTTATAAATACAGAAAGCCTTTATAAATTCAAGTAATGTGGATGAAGGCTACTGTGAATTGGTTAAATGTCTGAATTTGTGAATACTTTTGAATCAATACACTTACTGCAACTATTCATGTTAAGTTGTAACTTGAATTAGGCTGGGAATATTAACATGTAGAGAGATCTTAGAAACCTGCTACTTTGAATAATTCTGACTTAGAATATCAATTATTTTGGGTGATTAAAAGTAATATTTTCTCAAGTAGCTTAGGTATTACAGTAATATTTGTTAACCTTTTTAAAATGTGGTTTAAAGGCAAACTTCGGCCCCAGAATACTAAAAATAATTGAACATGAATTATAGTACTTGTGGATCACTCTGAGACAAGGGAGTACTTTGAAGTTTTAGGTTTTCTTTTCCCTATTCCCTTAAAATCTACGTTAGACTTTTAAAAGTATGAATTTTTGATAACCATTGCTGACAGTAGAACTCCATCACAAGGTTATTCACTTGTTTTGGCAGAATGTGTTTATTTTTTTGTACCCCTGTGCACAAGCACATTCACTTGACATTTAGTGTGTATTAATGAAAAAGAACTCGAACTGCTCAATGCCCATCTGGTTTCCAGTTACAGTATTTTCTACCCAACAATTATTTGGGCTGTGGGTCTGCAGTGACACCTAGTGGGGGATAAGGATGTGAGCATCAATAATTAAAATGAATTTCACAGCTAACTCCTAGGGCCTTTGGGCATCATGTATTTGTTTTAATGCTCCATTTCTATTACTGTTTTCATCAGGATCTGGTTGTTGTGGGGAAATTAAAAGGATTCTCCTCGTTGCCACATGGTGGAGCAGACTACCGGTTGGTCTCATCACCTAAGTCAGAATTGTCAAGGTTGGAACAGATTTTCAAGATAACTAATCCAATCCCCATTTTTTATTTTTTGGTTTTTTGGAGATGAGAGTCTTACTGTGTTCTTCAGGCTGGACTTGAACTCTTGGGCTCAAGGGATCCTCCTGCGTTAGCCTGCCAAGTAACTGGAACCACAATTACATGCCATTACAATTCTCCATTTTTAAAAAGAGGAAACTAATGAAGCCAGGAGGGAGTTACTGATGTGAAGTCACAATTAAGTGCTAAAACCTAAACTTGAATTCTGCCATCTCATTGCCAAGCTTTCTATAATATCCCATACAGCATTTAATTTTGAGTTTTCTTTTTAGTTTGAGAACTTGGTACTCAGTAGAACCAGTATTGATACAGAGTCAGATTTTCTTTCAGTAATATGGGATCAGTCTTCAAAATAGAGCAGTCGATAAATAAAACCAAATGCTTTACCTGTTAGACAGTGAACATCCATAAACAGCATACAAGCAGGCAGGAACCATCAGGGATATCATAGAGGAATTGTTTACGTTTACATTGAAGGATGGGATGGGAAGATTACACTAGGCCTTTAATAACCCTTCTAAGAGTCTAAATTTTCTTTAGCAAGGTAGAAGGCCAATCTTTGTTCAAATTATTTTCTAGTATATACCAGCACCTTTGGGAGGAAAGGAGATTCAGTATTCAAAGAAACAGTCATTTTAGGGTTTGTGGCACATAGTTTGTTTAATCCATATTGGATACATCAGGTACAGCAGTACTGACTCAATACTGTAAATGATATACATGTTTTAACATATGCACTACAGTTTCAAAAGAAGACAACAGGAAACTCAAGAGTTTTTTTTTTTCATAGAAAGTTTTCATGTTTTATCTTCCTGCAGTTTTGTACAGTATATTTCTTCTTTGCCATTGTGATGTTGATAAGCAAAGCCCATTTATTATATGAAAATAGAAAATAACACACTTGATGTGTCTCACGATGACATTAATGGGGGGAGGGTGTGACCTCTAAGGAAAACATTACACTGGAATGTCTGATTATCAAAAATATACCATCCCTCCCACCTCCCAGGTTTGTAAAATAGTCCATTGGTCCAAGGAGCCCCCCAGGACTTGGGTCAGTGCCCTACACTGGTTAGAGTGACATCATCCAGTGTAGTTGTGTAACCTGCTAAGATAAATGTCATTCCCACACTTGAGAAAAAACATAGGACATTCTGAATAGAAAACAAGACTTAAAAGGAACCCCTTTAAAGCTGTTTCATTTTCTAATAGCCACTTTCTCTTAGTTTTAATGATGCTCTTCATGATGCTATTTGGGCTCCATCCAAGGGTTATGGGTCATAACAATGTTTTTCCTTCATTTAGTCATTTTAAAGCTTTGCAAATAATGAGATTTCATTAGGAAATCAGAAAGGGAAAATAAGTGTTTGTCACGGTTACCATACCAAGTAGTAGTGTAGAAAGGAAATGAATATTGCCTTAAGTTCGCAGCATTGGGATATTTTTGCCTTATAGTTACCTGGTAATTGAAGTGGGGGAGACTTGACAACTGGAATTCATTAATAACCTCAAAATCTAGTGTTAGCTCAACTTTCAACCACTACCTCTGCAAAACTTAAACAAGGAAAAACTCTTAAGTACATAATGTCTCAGTGGCCACTTTCCTTGTCTACAATCTAACAAGTAAGTGATATCCTGAACTGTAGGAATCATATTTTGAAAACTGGATAAAATCATCAGCATATCCACAAGTTGATGTTTTTGTTAATCATTGATGGGAATTAACTGTCCACTTTAAGTTCTGTTCAAATTCTGTGTGACTGTAAACTAATGTGTTCAACTGTCACTGAGAGTATCTATTGGTCTTTTGAAAGGGAGTCTATGCAATTAGTCCTGAGCTTGGCACTAGTTATGAAAACAGGACGAAGGACAAATAGTACAGAATTTGTTTCTAGAGATCTGGTTCAAGGTGGTTCTGAATTGAATGCTTCCCTCCCCCAAGTCACCACCCTGGAAATCCAGGTATTAAAAATATAAGCAAGCCTCAGAGCAGTGCAACATAATGTGGAGGAAAAATACTAGGACAAGATGTCTTCAGTCCTGGAGTGCAATAATGGTTCTGCCACTAACTTGCCATGTGAACTTGTATAAATCATTCAGTTTCTTTCCACATGTTTTCCCCTCTTTGAATCAAGAATTTAGCTACTTTACCTACTACCATCACAGCCTGTAGTAAGGACCACAAGGAGTATAAAAGGTATGTTTCAAAATGTCATTGTCCTAGCCTTCTATTCATTGAGAGGAGAAAATATTTGACTGAAAAAAACTTGACTCTTGTTCACTGATTTCTGACAAAATTGATAGTCCATAGATGGTTCTGTCCAGAGAATGGAGGTTTCCAAAGTATGGTTTGTATTGGTACAGTCAGGTGATTTCCAAGGGCTGTGTCCAAGTAGTATTGACATTTATGTAAGACTCTGTCTCTAATTACAGTATGGGTTCTTTGATGGATCTTCTCCAAAGCATCATTGCTCTGAGAGGCAGTGGGTGTGGTAGAAAATGCATTAGACTGATAGCCAAAAGACTTGTGGTTTGGTCTCAGCTCTGTCATTAAGTGACTGCATGACCTTGAACAAGTCATTTAATTTCTCTGGGTCTCAGTTTTGTATACTATAAAATGAATGAGATATTCTTAAATATCTTCTAGTTCTGCTATGCTCTTAGTACTATATTTTCTAGGTTCCCACTCATTTCACATTTGAATGTAGCTATTAGGTTTCTTTTTTCTTTTTTTCTTTCTTTTTTTTTTTTTTAACACCCTCCCTCCCTTAATGCTGAATGGGATTGAATAGAATAGGTGGTTTCGAGAATCTTTTATTATGTCAAAGTGGCTCATGAACTATCAAAGCTCAAGAGTCATTGCACCAGAAAGCTATTGGCCCCCAGAAAACCCTGATATCCTGGTATTTCAGTCACTGACCAATGAGTTATACTTATGAAACCGATTCAGCATACTTTGGACCTTGTGTTTTCTTACAATACCCTTTAGCAGTGTCATCTGGCTGTGTTCTGTAGTGTAGATGAGCCATTTTCCAAAGGTTGACGACATTTTTTGAACCAGAGTGAGCTGAATCTTCTACCTCTGGCTAAGGCTACAATGGAGGATGGAGAAAAAGGGGATGCTCTAATGGTCTTTCAGGAAGTGGCGTGATGTGGGGTCTGAACATGAAATAGAAGGAACACAAAACATTCTGTTCATTAGGATCAATAAAAAACATGGGAAATTGCTTGTGACATGATATTTAACATTTATTAATTTTTGTGGGAACCAGTAAAATGTTCCTTTGGTGCCCTATCAAACAGATCCTTTGTTGAATCTGTCATTATTCTAATCCTGTAATGACCTGTTCTTAAATTCATCACAGGCAGTTTGTATGTGTATGCAACCACAGTCCAGTTTACCTCTTTTTTTTTTTTTTTTTTTTTTGAGACTGAGTCACTCTCTGTTGCCTGGGCTGGAGTGCAGTGGCTCGATCTTGGCTCAATGCAACCTCTGCCTCCCGGGTTCAAGCAATCTTCCCACTCAGCCTTCCAAGTAGCTGGAATTACAGGCTCCCACCACCATGGCTGGCTAATTTTTGTACTTTTAGTAGGGATGGGATTTCACCATGTTGACCAGGCTGGTCTTGAACTCCTGACCTCAGGTGATCTGCCCGCCTTGACCTCCCAAAGTGCTGGAATTACAGGCGTGAGCCACCATGCCTGGCCCCATTTACCTCTTTATCTCTTACCCCAGTCAGATCTTACGAAGTATAACTAAGATACTTAGACACTCCTAATTTTGCTCTATTACTCTTTTTTAAGAGAAAAATTCTTTTCTAGTCATTTGCCTGCTCTCTAAGTGAAGTTTAGCCTGGTCTTCTAATGAGATGTGTATATGAAGTGAATTGATTTAAGTCTGTATTCTCTAATGTGTTTAGGTTGGTTGTTTGTATACACGTGTACTCTGCAGTTGTAAAGCCTTTCTACCTTCTTAGTCTGTAAGCTCAGAGGGCAAGAACCACTCCATTCCCACATCAGGGGGAAATCCTTGAGGCCAGACTCAGAGAAAGAACTCAGCTCGTGGTCAATGAGGATAAGAATAAGGAGATAAAGATAGAAAGAAGGCTCCCTCTCCTCTGCCTTCTGCCCACATTCTGGTTAGGTGCCACCTCAAAACCTTTTGACTTTCTCTGCCTACATGGTCAATCGAGCTGGGGTCATAGGGAAGCCCATGAAGGGTGTTTTAGGTTCCTGGCTAGTGAATCTCGTTTACATGTCTGTGGTGGGCAGAGAAATCCTTGGCCTACAATTAGACAGCTAACCACTAAGCTGTAGGATGGATAGGCAGCTCCTGAGGACCTCATATATTTCAGAGCCCAGGCTACAGAGACTGCAGCAAGGTGGCTGGGGGCTGGGAAGGGCAGGAAAGGACTTGTCACTAACCCTGAGGCCCACCTACTCTGCTATAAGCAGTGAACAATGATTAGAAGGATTCCAGAAATGCTATCCCCAGCTCCACCAGAGTGCAAGCTAGTTGAACGGACACGTTGTCCAGGTGTTCAAGAAATAATCTTCACTCCTTTGCTTGCACAGAGGTGATTAGGCTTCTCCCTCATTTCAGCTATCTTCAGGGAGATCAGGCTGAAGCCTCTTCAGACATCAAGGCGTCTTTCATAGCAGGTAAGAATATCTAGTATCTCTCACTTGCTTTCATGCTTTGAGGCATTTTTCATGAGGCACACAGGCTTACCCTTCCAACAGCTTCTGTGTGGGAGTTGCCTCTGGTGTGACATAAGTCAGAGGAATCTTGGTCCTCATACCACTGCCCTTTCTAGAGGAAACTACTCCCAGGGCCTCTTGGAAGGGCTCTTGGATGGGCTTTATGGCGGGTCCTGAAGGAAGGGTCCATAGCAAGGTACCATAATGACTGGCTGCAGCTGCGAGCCCTGGGTTCTTCTGTTCTCCCCTCACTGGCACATACCAGAGTTGTCCGCTTCTCAGGTGTTGGCAATTTGCCTTTTCAAGATTCCAGTGTGATTACTCTGGTCATTCCCTTTCTTTCCCAGAAACTGAAACTGAAAACACCAGTGGTTCCAACCCCAAGGGAAGGACCTCTGTTCTGTGAGGTAGACTTCCCTCACCCCTAAACTCCCAATTTTTGCTTCACTCTGTCTTCCTCTGCAATTGCATTTGCACAGAAAGAACTCCCAGGCACAAGTCTGTTGTGCGTGGCAATGATGAAGAAGGCTTTACTGATGTGTTTCAGGATCATGGGATCCAGGTAGAGATAGATGGCTGGACACAGAAACAGCCAGGGGTAAGCAGAGAGGTACAGAGACAAGGGAGACAGGGACAGACGGAGGGTAAGGATTGCCGTGTGGTCACTTGGCAGCTCTGTGCAGGTCAGCTGGGCAGTGGGGGCCCAGGCTCAGTTGACCTCACCCACCTGGGGGAATGGAGAGAGAACTCAGCAATAACTGACTTCTTAGCCTAAAAGCTTTTGCTATAAAAGGAGAAAAAAAAAATCCCTCACAAAATTCATTGTTTTGGTTCAAAGGTGTTGGGTCCATGGAGAAAAACACTTCACAAAAATCCGTTGGTGTTTTTGTTTTCCACCTTTTCCCATGAATAAATATTATCCATTAAGAGCCTTGAAAAAGGTGCTTAAATACACAGTGTTATATTTTCTTCCTGTTTTGCTTGTGACAACTTGGCCTTGTTGCTGCTCTTGGTCTTGTATTTTCCTCACTGGGGTCTCCAGAAACGATTATTATTTGGTCTGAGTCTGAGGCTCCTCCATCCAGGCCCTGTCCTGGCACATAGCCTACATCCCCCACTGGCACATCCCTGACCCCCCCACCCTCCCTCCCTTCCTCTGGCCCCAGTGAGATGCAGTATCACAGGGCTATGTCCACGCTAGCAGCATGAACCTCAGGTGCCCCTTTTCTGCCTTTTTCCTTCCAGGCACAAGTCTCAGTGCTAGGGATACAATGAGGCAGGCAGAAATAGTGGGGAAAGGGGGAGGGAGTGGTCCCAGTGGCCACCCACCAACATGCCAGTCCCCTTCATTCCCCACTACCCCCTCTGGCCCTCTGTCCAGTGGTTTTACAAGGCGGAGACCTTGACAACATTGCTGGCTATGGAAGGAATGTTCGTGTTGGGGCCTGGGCTGGCAGGGGTTGGCCGACTTTCCCCCTCTGGGGTTAGCGCTGGGGGGGTGGGGATGCTGATGATGGCTGTGGTGATCTGGGATGTTTTGCAGTTTGGTCTCAGTCCGTCGTCTGCTTTCAAATTAAGGCTGGAGCGACTGGGATAGAAAAGAGTGAGTTGATGATGGTTCCTGCTGGCCAGCGTCCCAAACCTTCCTTGACCCCCTACATTTCTTGCTCATGGTAACTAGGAGGATATTTTGTTGTCCCTCTTTCTCTGCCTTTTGTAATCAACTTGTAATTACCCATTCTAAGTATTATTCCTAAACTACTAGCAATTACAAAGATGGGTATATTGGACTTTGAATTTCAGAGTGTACATTTCCCCCACCCAGTGATTGTTTACCTATCATTTGTGGCATTTGGCATTTGCATTCCCTGAATTCTCTGCAACCCATTTGCAGGTAGTGGGAAGTGGCCTAAATATAAGCAGATAGGGAGGGAAAAGTCAGTCTCTGGGATTCAAAACCAGCCTAAGCTAAGCCATGAGTAACACAAATATGAAAATTGTTTCTTCAGAAAATGATTGGTTCATTCCTTGTACCAGAGCAGGTTATTTTTGTGTATCTATAGACACATTATTTTACATGTGTGTGTATATATATATATATATATATATAAAATTCTTTTTAAAGATATTTTTCCCCTGTTATCTAATCCCATTTTCAGCCTAAACTGCTGTAGTACCTGCTCTAACAGCACATGAAGGGCCTTTGGGTTACCTTGCAAGGAAAGGAGGAAGGTAGAGGGGCTCATGCATTAGATACGGAGAACGCCTAGATGATCCTCAAGGTTCTCCTAATGCTGCGATTGTCTAGTTCTGTGATGACTCAAGCCTTTGAGGGTGATGGGATGGAAGCCACCCACCTGGTAGTGAGGGAGGGCTGCTCACTGCCCTGGATGTGGATCGTGCTGAGCTCTTGCATGCTACGCAGGCGAGTAGCTGGCAGGTTAGAATTGGGCAGGTGTGTGGTCTTCTTACTACGACGGGAGCAGCAGGTGGTAGTGAGGCCTGCGTGGCTGGACAATGAGGGACTTCTTGTGGACGGATAGTTCTGCATTGAACTCTCCATGCAGTTCTGCTCAAACATCTGCTCATCAATAAACTCATGGTTCTGTGGGAGGCAGAAGGAAAAGAAGTAGGAAAAGAAGGTAGGGAGGAGAGAGGTGAGCTCCTATACTCTGTATGCTGCCTGTCTCTGTTCTGGACCTTTAAGGAAGGCCTCCCAGCTGCCTGGATTACATATAAGCATTTAAGAGGGGTGATGTCCCATGGGCATCCAATGAGGACAGAAAGAGAAGCATATTGGCAGCCTTGGGCATCAGCTCAAAGGGTAGGGACTCCAGTTGTGAAATCATGATGTGACATATACTCCAGCTACAGCTTTGAGCTGAAGGGATATAGAGGACACAGAGGGATTCAGTGGCATCATCACAGCTAGATGCAAAGGCTTTACTTTCCAGGCTCTGTACAGGAATTGCCAGAGGTGGCAGATAAAGGAGTCACTGACTGTGGGTAGTAGTTATGCTAGGTTGTCTTTCCTGGATTTAATAAATAAGGGTGTGATGAAAGCTTTTAAACATGAGGGTCATTCACAGAATTGGGAGAGCATTGATCCTGAAGAACAACTGATCAAGGGCACACTGTTAGGGATTAGGGACAGAGTTTCTTTTTTTTTTTTCCCCCACCTAATTATGGGATATGAGTCCTTAATATACAGGATTCCCTAGGTCAAGTGTAAGCATGGGAGGGGATTTCTAACTGTCTCCTGACTGGGGGCCATTGGGATGGGGTGTAGCTGAACCCAGGATAACTAAAAAATGTCTGTTTGGCCAAGGTGACTACAAATCTATGGCATTATTGGTCTGGCCAAGGCTGCCAGAGTGAGGAGAAAGTCTGAAGAGAAATGGCATGAGACCGGAGTTCAGAGAAAGACCAGCCTGGCGGCAAATACCAGGAGTCCCCATGGAGCTGGGAGGTGGCACATGGAGAGTCACAGGACACCGGCACTGGTGCCATGTTCCACCACGCCCCTGGGGAGGTCCAAAGAGGGAACTGGAAAGACAGTTGGGTGGTTCAGCACAAGAAACTAGAAGCCTGAGCTGGTGCTGGGTGTGACAGCAGAGGTAGGAGGAGCCCCAGAAGAATCAGCAGCACATGCACACGACCAGGCCAGGGGGTAAAAAGGGGAGAATCCACAGACTCAGAAGTATCAGAGAGAAAAACATCAATCGAATTTTTAAAAAGTTATACCTTGATGGTGGAGGTTCGTACAGATAACAGGGGATCATCCACAAGATAGGACAACCCCTACAGGACAACATGCCAACAGAAGATAAAAACACCATTGATTGTACATTCCAGCATTCCCAAGCCAGTTTTGACATTCAATCTCTCGATCCTGGCATTCCACCCCTTGAGTCCAACATTCCACCCCTCATTCCTGACATTCTGCCCCCTTCATCCCAACATTCCACCCTTTAGCCCCAACAAGACCCTGCTCAATCCCAACATTCACTCCTTCCATTCCAACATTCTGCCTCTCCTGTCCCAACATTCCATCCCTTGAGCCCAACATTCCTCCCCTAAAATCCAGCATTCCAGAGCTTTAATCCCAATATCTCATCCCCACAATCCAACATTCTTTCCCTCAAATTCAGCATTCCATCCCTTCAAGGCCAGCATTCCATCCCTCAATTCTGAAATCTCATTTCTTTAATGCCAACATTCCATCCCTTCAAACCCAAATATTTTCACCCATATCCTTTCAATGTATACATTCCACCCAGCACATGCAACTTGGAAAGGGCAGTTGGGTCTGGGCCTATCCCTTTGGCAAGCTCAAAGTCTTTGAGACAAAGTCTAGATATGAATATAGGTTCTTGATAAATCCTGTAAACTAGGGTTTGCAGAGCACCTTCCCATTTTGGAAGTCCTTATTAGGTTCAGCTGTCATCCACAGTATCTGCTCAGATAGAGTCATTTTGGCCGGGCACAGTGGCTCACGCTTGTAATCCCACACTTTGGGAGGCTGAGGTGGGCGGATCACAAGGTCAGGAGATCGAGACCATCTGGTCAACATGGTGAAACCCCATCTCTACTAAAAATACAAAAATTAGCTGTGCATAGTGGCACACGCCTGTAGTCCCAGCTACTTAGGAGGCTGGGGCAGGAGAATTGCTTGAACCTGGGAGGTGGAGGTTGCAGTGAGCTGAGATCACACCACTGCACTCCAGCCTGTAACAGAGCCAGACTCTGTCTCA
>NW_016107347.1:7972507-8010233 GCF_001604975.1 Cebus imitator | reverse complement strand
AAAAAAAAAAAAAGAGTCATCTAAGCCAGGCATGGTGGTGTGCACCTGTAGTCCCAGCTACTTGGGAGGCTGAGATGGGAGGATCATTTGAGGCCAGGAGTTTTAAGACCAGCCTGGGCAACATAGCAAGATTCTGTCCCGGCCCCTCACCCTGATAAAAGGAGTCATCTAACGTTTATTCTTTCTACATCTGGGAGGCCAGGATATGGAACATCTAGAATTAGGAAGTTCCTTCCTTAGTGTACTGAGCCCTGACTACAGACTCTTTGGGGAGGAGGTTCTAGAAAGGAACAGGAAGGCTTTCACTTCGTTTCTCTTTGGCTTTTCTACCCTGACCTCTCTTCCCTGTCTACTATTCCTAGCACTTTCTGCCAAGGGTCCAGGGTTGGCCCCACTGCCCTTCCTTTCAGTCTGATGGTTAGGCACAAGCATCATTCCAACTCCAGCTGTGGCACCCTAAGCCATGGCTCTGTTTTAACAATCAGGCTGTTAGCATCTGGACTCCCTGAGAACCGCAGGGTGATTGGGCAGGGGTGGGGTTGAGGGGAGCAGTACTGATGAATCTTGGCTGGAGAAATACATGCATTGCCTCCTTCATACACTGTCTGCAGGAGGATGTAGGGAGCCAAGGGGTCCACAGGCTGCACCAACCCAGCCCCAGAGGCAGGACAGAAATCAACACTCTTCTCCACTGTCCTATACAAATTCAGCCCAAGCTTTGAAGGGTAATGCCCATCAGAAGTTAGAAACTGATAGGCAGAGCCCTAAGTCCTCAGAAATCAAGAAATGGCCTGTGGAGATGAGTGTGGGATATGTGGGAGGCTGGGGGAGTGACCTCCTCAATGCTCCTGCAAAACAGAGCTGGCCTCCCACCCTGCTGACCTTGCCCCACTCCTCAGGATCTTCCATCTGAGGGCTGATAGATCTCATCACTACCTTTTGGATCTGAAGGGGACAGACCTTGACTTCTGTCCCAGAGTGAAGATATGAATACAGCCTTAGAAAAGGGTCAGGGTCAGTGATGAAAAGGAGGTGGCAATGGATTGGGACTCACAGTGGTTTTTTCCAGGCAGTGCAGCAGGTGATGATGCTGGCTCTCGATGAGTGAGGTGGTCTTGCCCATGTGCTCCTCTTCTGGGGTGCCCTAGTGAAAAAGGAAGAGAGACTGAGTAAAAAGTTGGTGGCTCTTCCTCTCTGCAGCTCCTTCATTTCTCCACTAAGGGTTAAAGGGCAATAGAAAAATCAAATTTTTTTATTTGACCAAATTTCAGGGTCAGCATTGAACATGCTAGCCTTTGGGCTCAGGGGCCCTTGGTCTAAACCTGGTTTAGAGGTAGTATTGATAATCCTATGGGAGGGGTGTGTGAACAGGGGGGCCACTACCTGAGGAAAGTTTGGAAACATGTCCTCCTTGGGGTTCCTACTGGGGCTCTGGGGTGGAAGGGCTGGTGTCCCCGGAAAGAGAAAACAAGCCCATCTGCCCCTTGACATTCCCCAGCCCAGGTCCTCTAGACACCTACCGTCAGCTCCAGTGCCTCGTTGAGAAGCCCATTGCGCTTGCTGTGCAGGTATGCATTGGAACTGCCTGTTTTGGCCACACGGATCCTGGCAAGGCGGGCCTTCTGTGATTGGCAGAGACAATAAAAGAATGAGGGAGACCATGATACAGAAAGACGGCAAGCCTGATAATACCTGATGAAGGGGATGAGGTTGTTTCTCTCCAGTTTCATGCATCTCCAGTTATAGATCCAGGGATTTGGTCTGAGACGTTGTGTACCTACTTTGTACAGCTTGGTCGGGTCAGAATTCCCAGGAGTTTCCACTCATCTCTCCAGCCTGAGTATAATCCTGGCAGGAGAAATATCACTCATCCAAGCTCTCTACTCCCAAAGGTTTCATGACCTTTATCTACTCAGTATTGCAAAATGCCATGTGCTATACAGTGGGGGTATATCCTATCTCTAACTAGGCTGCAAACTCCTTAGAGGAATGTATATGATAGCTGTCCTGATTCTCCTCTAGGGAACAGTACAGTATTCTGCATATAGTAGTTCCCTAAATATTAATTATGAGAAAAGCAAGGCATGTGCCTATGTGCCCTTCAATACTTCTTAACTCCTCTGCAACTTTTTTCTTAGCACTTATTACTAAGGTAATTCATGTTTCATATATTTATCTTGATACTTTCTCTTTCTCTCCACTGAAATGTAAACTCCTCACATTTCCACTGAAATGTAAACTCCAAGGCAGGGGTTTTTGCCTTATTTACTGATGTACCCCAAATAAACAGTAGGTTCTCAATTTTTAAAGTTAATAAACATATTTACAATTGTATGTCTGTCTTTGGGAGTGGATTCATGCGTGTGTGTGTGTGTGTGTGTGCGCGTGCGTGTGTGTATATATATATATATATATACACACACACGCGCACACACACACACACACACGCATGCAGGTGCACACCACCATGCCTGGCTTAGATGACTCTTTTTTTTTTTTTTTGAGCTGAATATATATGTGTGTGTATATATATATATATATATATATATATATATATATATATATGTGTGTATATATATATATATATATATATATATATATATGTATATATATATATATTTCTTTTTTTTGAGACTGAGTCTTGCTCTATCACCCAGGCTAGAGTGCAGGGGCTCACTGCAACCTCTGTCTCTCAGATTTAAGTGATTCTCCTGCCTCAGCCTCCCGGGTAATTGGGATTACAGGCACCCGCCATCACACCTGGCTAATTTTTGTATTTTTGGTAGAGAAACGGGGTTTCACCATGTTGGCCAGTATGTTCTCAAAATCCTGACCTCAGGTGATTCACCCGCCTCAGCCTCCCAAAGTGCTGGGATCACAGGTGTGAGCCACTGCGCCCAGCTGCATGTGTATGTTAATATATATTTATTTTGCTGTGCATGACAGTGGGAATGAGCATAGGTACATGTCAGGGTTGACCTGGTATGTGTAAGAAGGGAGATGGGACACATTTCCACACACTACTTGGTTTTAACTAGGACAACTGAAACTCTCCGCAGCTCCAACCTGGGAAGCCTTCAGCGGAGAAGGTCCACTGCAGGAGGACTGCATGGTACCTCAGTACAAGCTAATCTCTTCTGCTTGCACAGGGAGAAGCTGAACACATTACACATGCTGGCTGCCCTTCTCCCTCCTAATGACTGTAATCAATGTTGCCATGACAGTAGCACAGCCAGAGAGAGGACTAAGGAAGGAGACTGAGAAGGAGAAGGGACTGGGTAGAGGTTTCCTGCTGGTTTAAAAAAATGCAGCTTGAGGTTTGGACTCTGTAGATCTAGTTATGGCCTCAGGCTCTTGCTACTGGAAGCAGAACAGCCCACAAGGATCACGGACCTATCCTGAAGTAAAATGTCCCTCCTACTTGGTCTCTCCAAGCCCACATGTGACTTCAGCATGGACTCTAAGCAGAAGAGTCCTAGGGTAATTGTGGCAATTTCCTCTTCTTGTCACCCACTCCCCAAGTGTCCTGCTGGGCTGGTTCATCTGCTTAAAGGAGGCCACGGCACAGGGGTTCAGGTGGTCAACAGAAGCACAAAGGATGTATATCTCTAGCTTCCTGGGAAGTATCTTCTTGCAGAAACAATTCAACTCCCTTCCCTGGCTTCTAGATATAGGGAAGAGGTGAGGACTTGAGCCTGAAAGATCTTCCCCTAAGTCTGAGGAAGACTGCTTCTCTTGATGAAGGAAAGAATAAAAAGGGGAACACGGGAGAGAAAGGATGATGGCAAATCAGCCCTATCACTCCTCCTCTCTACAAGCAGAGAACATTCATTTGTGGGCCAGGACAGTTCTACTCCATGGGAATCCTGCCCCAGCCCTCGCCTTGGCTAGATGTTTACATTTAAGCCAATTCCACATAATTTGAGGATGTGGCTGCATTTCCTTTGGGTGAGTGCTGGGTGTTGAGAATTTCATATGGAAATCCAATTGTGTCAAGCTCATTATAGTCTTAGATAATTTGATTGCACCACTTGGAGCCAGACCTTTCTCGTGTCTGGGGTCCATCTTCATTAGTTTCTAGAGATGAAAGATTCTCCTGTTCTTTTTTGTGGCATTTCTTTTAATCTTATCTTACCCTGGGCTCTATTAAAGCAACAGATTGTCATATCAAATGTACTGGATCATTTAATCACTTCCTACACAGGATAAAGAGGTTTGCAATGGATTTACAGAACCATACCCAGCATGTGAAATTTGGTGGGGCTCTATGGCTTGGTTTTGAGCTCTTAGGGGCTGGGGCATGTGGCTAATGCATATTTTTATCTCTAGCACCCAACACAGGGCTTCGCACTGAACAGGTGCTCAAGCAAAGTTTATGATGGCTGAGGAAGGAAGAAGATCCTACGTAGATGGCTGGACGGCCATGCTTATACAGCCACTGTAATGGGCCCAATCCTTGTACGGACTGCTCAATCTCACCCTCTTCCATGGCGTTAAAAACAATGTGGGAGTTAAAAAAGAGCTTGGAGATCATCCAGACCAATTCAAAGACAAAAAAAAAAACAAAAGGGAAGATGTGATGTGAGGGGAAGTGACTTATCCAGGGCAAGGCAGTGGATGAACAAGACTTCAGCTCAGGACCCTCCAACTTTCAGACCCGAATGCTGCTTCCAGAACTTTTTCCTCCTCCTTTCCTGAATTTCCACCATCAGGCAAGTTTCAAAATTTGAGAAAAACCCAGGAGATTGTATTTTCAACAAATGTGGAGAATCCAGAGTTGGAGGAGAGGGGACCTGAAAGGAGAAGGCTGCTACCTTGGGTACCGTTGCAGGCACCGTCTACGCTCAAGCCCATACTTCTACCAATCCTTGAGACACCTCTCACAATTCAGCACTTTCTTTCTGTTTGGCTAATGGGTGCCTTTTAGCCATGAGTATTTCTATCTCTTGGCCTGGGAGAGGCAGAAGGAAGAGAAACAGAAAAAAATGGAAAGGACAAAACATGGGCAATTGCATTCTTAGGCATTTATTTCAGAGAAATTAAAGCTTATGCTCACATAAAAACTTCTACATGATTGTGCACAGTAGCTTTATTTGTAATAGCCAAAAACTGGAATCATCCCAGGTGTTCCTCAACAGGCAAATGAACAAACCAGTACATCTGTACCTTGGAATACTACTCAGCAATAAAAACGAGTGAAATATTGATACAGCCACTTGGATGAAAATCCAGGAATCATATAGAATGGAAAAAGCCAATCCCCAAAGGTTACCTATTGCATGAATTCATTTATATAACATTTTGAATTGAAAACATTTTATAAATGATGGAAAAATAAATGGTTGCTATGGGTTAGGGACAGGGCAGGGCTAGGGCAGAAGGTGGGGTTATAAAAGGGCAACCCACAAGATTCTTGTGGTGTAAGAACTGTTGAGTCTCTTGACTGCGGCAGTGGATGCATGAACTTAACACACACACAAGCGTACCACGCACACACACACACACACACACACACACAAGCCAGAACAAGTAAAACTGGAATATCTGAATAAGATTGGTTGGTTGTACAATGTCTATACCCTGGTTGTGGTATATAGTACTATTGTTTTGTACAATGTTACCACTGGGGGAACTGCTGGGCAAACTTTACAAGGGATTGCTCTGTGTTATTTCCTACAACTACATGGGCATCTGTAATTATCTCAATAAAACATTTCATTAAAGAAAAGAATATGGGTATGTACCAGAACTCAAGATGGGGACCAAATGCCCCACTCCAGATGTTCCCCTCTCTGTCCACTGCCAGACCTCCCCTTATCTCCAGTTCACTTGGCTCAGAGGACACAGTATCTAAAGCAAATAGTAATAGACTAATCTTAGTAATAATCCCAAGCAAACTAGTCATGGGAAGAGGATGACGGCATTAATTTCCCTTTGAGGGAAGTTAATATAGCTACTCTAGCTCCCAAGTGTGTGGTCTGGGCTGAGAACTGTCATTAGCCTCCTGCCTAACCCATCTCTCCCTTTCCACCAAATTTTCTGGACCTGCTTGCCTTGACCCATGGTGAAAGACTCAGTGCTGGAGCAGCAAGTATTTTTTCTCTCTTACAGGAAGCCCAAGGTGACAGAGACAGAGCTGAGTAACCTTGAGGAGAAACAGTATCCAGGCGAGGTAAAAACATCGTAAATATTTACTCTGATTTCAAGGGGAGAGAGAAGAGGAAGAAGGAAAGGGGCAGGGAAGGAGGGATACTCATCTTTAGCAACTAGAGGAAGGAATAAGCCTAACTTGCTCCTAGATTTTAATTACACAGAATGAACTTTATAATGTCCCAGGGGAGAGCTGGGAACATGCCTGTAATCCTAGCTACTCTGGAGGCTGAGGTGGGAGGACTCCCTGACCCCAGGAGTTTGACTCCATCCTGGACAACACCGTGAGATCCCATCTCTAAAAACAATAATACATCAATTCCCAGGGGAGGGGAAGGTAGCTGTAGGAGCCATTGAGAGCACAGCTGGAATGGGCTGTCACTGGTGTGTGCACAGCCGTGAGCTGGTGTGTGAGCTGAGGATTCCTGTGAACCTCACCTGCCAAAAACCTGTGTCAGCCCCGGCCCCTTGAGGGCGGGGCCACTAGAGCATCCTTGGCCCCTCAGGGTCTCTGGTTCCTGAATGTGGGAAGGAGATCCCAGTCTTTCCCACCCCCTTATTTAGAACTGCGTAACAAATTTGGACTGTATTCAAATCTGCTGCCTGACTTGAACAGGGAAAGAGGGAAGATTTCCATTTCTGGGGTGACTGGCAGGGGACAGGAGGTAGGGAAACCCTGACCTTGGATGAAGAGGTAGGAGATAGGCGTGTATGGAACAGAAAGGATGATGGCACAGAGCCGGAAGATAAATCTTAAGATGGCAACCTACCAGACCAGGTCAGGATAAGTAAAAACACAGTTCAGCAGAGGCAGAGGGGACAGGAGGGCAAGGAAGAGCCAACCACAAAGGCACACAGAAGGTGATAGGCTAGAGGTGGGAACCAAATGGATTCACCATACAATCATATGTAAATTGTTATATGATAATTATACATTTTGAAGCTTGCTTTCATAACCTTTATAGCTTTGTGACATACACAGATCTGTTCTGAAATTCTGCATTTCTTCCTCCAGAACGACATTAACTTCCCTTTGAACCTTTGCACCCAAAGCAAGCCCTGCTAGTTGGAGGTTAACCCTGCAAGCAGAAGGCCAGTAGCAGGGATATGTAGCAAGGAAAGAATCTGGCTGCAATGCACAGGGCCGACCACGTAGTATGTGTTCAGTAAATGTTTGTGGAATAAAGGATAAAAGAAAGAATAAAGTAGGGAGACAAAACCCCAAGCCTCCGAAAGTCAATCTTTCAACAGCTTGCCTCCTGTCCATTGTCCTCAGAAAGGCTCTGGCCACAATCCCTGGGGGCTGAGATGCTGCTGAAGGGGCATCACAGTTCAGCCCAAATCTGAAGACAATTAATAATACCACTCCCCTCTCCCCTAACCCAGATATCCCTCTTCTGAGAGGAAACCTGGGGAAAGTCACTACCCAGGAACCTCATTGGCTAGATGCCTTAAAAATGCAAGTGAACAAGAGTTGGCTGAGTCGATGAGCTGTTCTAGAAAGAAGGTTCAGGGCTAGCTGGAAAAAGAGGCTTCTTTCTGAGCACTAAAGGCTTCAGACATTTTTCCTCATTGCATGGGCAGATGACCGTATTTTACCCTCTGCTGCAGTCTTCAGTAGTGTATATGGAACATAATCTAAAGCTTTCCTCAGGACTCATGGTTAGTCTCCTGATCTCCAACTGCAGTTAAGTTCTGTGCCTTTACCCTATGATATCCTGGAGATTCCTAAAGCCTCTTGTGCCATATGTCTCTGAACTAAGCGGCCTCAGGATGCTCTCCTTTCACAGTATTTATTTTTCTTTTCAACAAATTTATTTTTGTCACTGGGTTTTGTATAGGCTTTTATAGGATATTAAAAAGAGATTATGTTTCCTAGTAAGCTCTTGCTTGGCAGAGGGAGGCGTACAGGGACAGCTGAGTGGCAGTGGCTGAGGGAGTGGAGGTGGAGCCAGAGGCCAAGGAAATTGCCATAGAATGTCCAAAAAGGGATAATCAGCTTATAGATAATTGAGGGTTCATTGCATTTTGGAACTGACTGGGGCTGGAATTTAGGAGACTGGTGAGTGGGAAGGGACTGAAGCTACCTTACCTTGCAAAGCCAAAGGCTGTCTGTGCAGTGATCCTCCAAGAAGCTCTAGGCCTGGCTCCCTGACTGGTGCTCCCCCGCATCCTTTACACTGCCCCCCACATCCCTGCGTCTGAGGCTTACCTTTTGTGCTCTGCGTTTATCAGCTCTCTGATTCTGGTGGTAAATCCGGCTAAAGTTGGAAACAATCACAGGGACTGGCAGGGCAATGACGAGGACGCCACTCAAGGAGCAGATGGAGCCGAAGATCTTCCCTGCAATTGTCTTAGGCACCATGTCTCCGTATCTGAGAGAGGGAGAGAAACAGGGTGTAAGGGAGCGAGGGCCATTTGGGAAACAAGTCAGGCTTCCCTGCCAGTCATTCACCTATTCATTCATTCACTCATTCAGCAATTGTTTAGAGTACCTACTATGTGCCAGGTACTGTGACACAACCTGGGGGTGAACAAAAGAGACGACATTCTTATGTGCAAGGAGACAGCATCCTAACAAGACCATAAACAATTAAGTGAATACATAAAAAAGTTGGTTCTAGGAAAAGATGAGAGAGAGGTTGTGCATCAGATGGTGGGACTGAGGTCAGGAAAGGTCTCTCTGATGAGCTAACATTTAAGCTGAGAGCTGAAGGTAAAGGATCCAATCATGCAAAACACCTGGGGACAATGGTGTGCGGTAGAGGGAACAGCAAGTACAGAGGCCCTGAGGTAGCAGGAAGGGGTCTGGCCTGATGTAGGAATTGTCAAAGGGTCAGCAAGACTAGAGCCCGCAAGAGGACGGTAAGGCAGATAGGGCCCAGATCATGCAGCGTCTGACGGGCCACGGGGAGGAATATGGGTTTATCTTAAATACAGGGAGGTGCTATGAGGAGTTTTAAGCAGAAGAGCAACAGAATCTCATTTATGATAATAATAACAAATAACAAAGTTGCCTTCTATTCATGTGGATTTATAATTTACAAAGCACTTCTACATGTTTACCTCACATAGGCCCCATGAACCCTGTGAACTTTGTATTCTTATCCCTGTTGTACAGACGCAGGTACTGAGGCTAATTACGTGGACTGCCCTCATTTTCTCAGCTGGGATTAAAAGCTACTCTTCTTGCTTTTATCTATTTTCCAGTAGCCATAGCATCTCAGAGGGGGACCATGAGCTCTGAAGCTCAGCCCCTCACATCTGTGAAGCCGCGTTGGAACCGTGCCGGCTCCTCTCAGAGCTTGGAGAAACCCGCTTAAGTACTTCACACCCTAGCAGCTGCCCTCTGGGACCAGCTTGGCCTGGATCCTACTCAGTCCTGGGCAGGCAGGCCAGAGCCTCTGTCCTCAATCAATAAGACACTCTCCACAGTGGTTAAGTGTTTATTGAGATAATTGAAAGGCCTTATTAAGCAAAGGGCTATGATTACTCCTTTGGCCAAAGACAGAAACACCAACTCCCCTGTCTCTGTACCCTCTGGGTGTCTGGAGCAGAAACAAGCTTAGGATGACCAGGAATTGTTTCTGCTAAAATAGGCTCAAAGTCATTTGTCCTGAGGAGACCATGGAGCTTGGGTTTCCAGAGATGATGTGGAAGGGGATGGGGCAAGCTATTTCAGAAGTATGAACACCCAAGAAGTTTGTGGAAGACATGGCAGAAGTAGACAGGTATTTGGTGAATGAATGAATGAATGATCTCACTTAAGCCTCTCAATTCCCTTTGAAGTAGGCTCCTGTTTTGAGACTGTCTTCCTTCTCCTTCAGTGTCCATGCCCTTTGCCCTGGCTCAAGATTTCCTGGACATGCACCAGCATTGAGGCCTGTGATAGAGGCTTCTAGATCTTTGCAGCTAGAGTTGCCTCCTCCGCCATGATACTCAGGAGAGGCCTCCAGGGAAGTGGTTGAGAACGTGGATTGTGAACTTAGACAACGTGGGTTCAAGACTCACCCAGTTCCATAAAATAGCTGTGTGATCTTGGGGGAATGTTACTCTGGGCCTCAGTTTCCTTATCTATAAATTGAAGATAATAAGAGTAACCTAGATCATAATCCTATTGTAACATATACAGCTCTACAAACAATAAATACTATTACTTTTAGCTAGGTATTCTGAAAACCACAGTCTCTGTTGATGAGAAACTCTAAAAACACAGTTGGTTTTCCCAAGTTCAAATAGCCCCAGTGATGAAGAAAAAGTGGCTGCCTCTAAGATATATCACCTTAGCTGGGATTTTCAGATGACATAACTGAAGGCCCGTGGGCACGGGGCTGTGGATGAAAATAAAGCATGGCAGGAATGTGGAAGAATAACATCAGGAAGGCTGCATTTCAGAGTGACTGAGGCTGGTGAGGAATGCTAAGGACAACAGAAAGATTGTTTTATCCATTTGAAGAAAAAGAGAGAAGGGAAGCCATGCCTCCTGCTGGGGCAGATGGTCTGCTAGTGACAGATGACAGGGAGAAAGCCGAATAATCCACACCCAGACATCCTCTGCCTTCTCCACCGAGAAGGAGGAGCTGCGTCTTGGAGAGGCTGGGACAAATGCTGAAAAGAAGGATCCGGAGCTTAAAGTAGGAGACGGGAGAGCAGGCAAGGGTCCAGCTGAATTCAGTAAATTTACGTCACAGGCCCACATGAGTCCCACCCGGGAGACAGGAGGAATGTGCAGATGGGGCTGCAGAACCACTGCCCTGGATCTTTGAGAAATCATGGTGCAGCAGAAAATTGCCAAGAGACAAGAGATGGAAAAGAGTTGTATTGAATTTTTAAAGAAGGCAAAAGGAGAAACCACAGACCAATAGGCTGGGCATCCATAAATTCTGCCATCAAATTGCTGGCAGAATTTGAGAGCAGATTATTAAGTGGACAGCTTGTGAATACTTGGAAAATAAGCTGTATTGGTTCTCTAGGCACACATTTTGCCAAATTAACCTTATTTCTTGTGGTGACAGTGAGGTTGACTGGTTGGTAGATCAGGAGACTGCTCCAGACCAACTGAATCATGATTTTAACAAGATGGGTTCTTGTCCCAGTTCTTTATACCCTTGACAAGCTGGAGGAGTATGGTGTGGATAGCAGTATGGTTAGCAGGGTTTACACAACCACGTCCAGTCTTCTGGCACTTCTCAAAGATTACCAACTGTGGTCCTATGCCAGCAAAGGAAGTTCATGGTTTTCATGTTAAAACATCTCCTTTAGTGAAAAAGTAAATAAGTAAATGAAAGAAAGAACAGATCTCAAGTTAGGTCTCCAGCGGTATGTTCCAGAATTTTTCATAAACTTATATAAAGCTAGAGGGAGGCAACATGGCCTAATAATTAAAAGAGGACACTGGAGTCCAACCTGGGTTTGAACTCTAGCTTACATTAGTTACCCACTAGTTAAGTGACCCTGGGCCATTTATTTAACCTGAGCCTGTATCACCTATAAAATGGGTTTTATATCCCCAGGGTTTTTGCAATAATTAATGAGATGATTCAGAAGAAAGCCTTAATTCAGTGTTTGAATAACTGTAAGTTGTCTAGAATTAGCCAGTGTAGTGGGTACCTATTGTTTTGTCAGCTGACACCCTAATAGGAATTGTGCCTCTCATTACCATGATGATGTAAACTGTTCAGATAAGCTGCCGTATTTCCCATGCCCCCATGCCCACTTGCCACAGTTAATGAGTTCAAAATAGGGCATCTTACCCATGCTGAGTCAATGACTTCCTTTCCTGGATTTATTTATTTTTTAAAGCGTTACTAGGCTAGGCGCGGTGGCTCACGCTTGTAATCCCAGCACTTTGGGAGGCCGAGACGGGTGGATCACGAGGTCAAGAGATCGAGACCATCCTGGTCAACATGGTGAAACCCCGTCTCTACTAAAAATACAAAAATTAGCTGGGCATGGTGGCGCACGCCTGTAGTCCCAGCTACTCGGGAGGCTGAGGCAGGAGAATTGCTTGAACCCAGGAGGCGGAGGTTGCGGTGAGCCGAGATCGCGCCATTGCACTCCAGCCTGGGTAACAAGAGCGAAACTCCGTCTCAAAAAAAAAAAAAAAAAAAAATTACTGAGACACAATTTACATACTACAAAATCCAACCATTTAAATTGTACATTTCAATGGTTTTTAGTATATTTACAAAGTTGTGCTTACATCACCACAGTTTAATTTTAGAGCACTTCATAACCTCTAAAAAAACTTGTACCCATTAGCAGTCAGTTACCATTCCACAGCCTACCTCTCAGACTTACACAACCAAGAATCTACTTTCTGTCTCCATAGATGTCCTCACATGGGACAATTCATGTGAACGGACCCATATATGTAGCTTTTGCTGTCTGACTTCTTTCACTGAATGTATTTTCAAGGTTCATCCATGTTGTGGCATGTATCAGTACTCCATTCCTTTTTATGGCTGAATAACATTCCACTGTCTGGGTATGCCACATTTTGCTAATTCATTCAAAAGTTGATGACATTTGGGTTGTTCCCACATTTGAGTTTTTCTGGATAATGCTGCTATAAACATTTGTGTACAAGTTTTTGTGTGAACATGTTTCCATTTCCCTAGGAGTCATACGGTAACTACGTTAAATAGTTTGAGGAACTGCCAAAATGTTTTCCAAAGTGGCTGTGCCATTTTACATTCCCACCGGCAATGAATGAGGCGTCCAATTTCTCTTTATCTAAGACAACACTTGTTATTGTCTGTCTTTTTATCGCTGTCCCGGTGGGTATTATCTCGTTATGGTTTTGATTTGGATTTTCCTGATGGCTGATGGTGTGGAACATCTTTTCCCCTTCCTTGGACTTTTACATTGGGATCAGATCAGTCTCTTTCAAAGAAGCCGACATTGCAACAGCAAAGCTATGGAGCTGTTGGCAGCCACAGTGTCTGCCCTGGGGAAAAGCAGGATTGCAGTCAGGGAGGAAGAAGATTGGCACTAGCAGGAGATGAGTGATGGAAAAGACAGTGACGGAGCTGGAGTTCCTGTTCTAATTCTTACCAAGGACCAGCTGTATCCCTGACTTTCTTGTCGCTTAGCTGTTCCATTCTTCCTTTGACTCTGCTCACTAACAAATTTTTGTTTAACCTGGGGTTAGAGGGCAGGTTGTTTTCATTGCCCCTGCTCTTTCCTTCACATCCTGCTCCTCCCAGGGTCAGGGAAGGGTGGAAGGGACAGTGAGGGTGGGGCGAGGGAAAGGAGGGCTCTGGAAGAGGGCTGCGAGGAGTCAGCGGGAACTTAACCCCTTCTCTCCACCTCCCCTCGGTGGCAGCAGCACAGCACAGTGGTTAAAAGTGTGGTCTGGGTATATATCCAAAGGATTACAAATCGTTCTACTATAAGGACACGTGCACACGAATGTTCATTGCAGCACTGTTTACAATAGCAAAGACCTGGAACCAACCCAAATGCCCATCGACGATACACTGGATAGGGAAAATGTGGCACATATACACCATGGAATATTATGCAGCCATCAAAAACGATGAGTTTGGGTCCTTTGTAGGGACATAGATGAACCTGGAAACCAACATTCTCAGCAAACTGACAGAAGAGCAGAAGATCAAACACCGCATGTTCTCCCTCATAGGCGGGTGTTGAACAATGAGAACACATGGACACAGGGAGGGGAGCACTACACACTGGGGCCAGTTGGGGGGAAATAGGGGAGGGACGGTGGGGGGTGGGAAGCTGGGGAGAGATAGCAAGGGGAGAAATGCCAGATGTAGGTGATGGGGAGGAAGGCAGCAAATCACACTGCCACGTGTGTTCCTATGCAACAATTTTGCATGTTCTTCACATGTACCCCAAAACCTAAAATGCAATAAAATAAATAAATGGGGGAAAAAAAAGATTCTTGCAAAATAATTCAAAAAAAAAAAAAAAAGTGTGGTCTCTGAGTGCCAGGCTACCCAGGGCAAATCCTGGCTCTGCCACTTGTTAGCTGGGTGACTTTGGCCATGACACTGAAGTCCTTTGTCTTCGCTTTCCTGGCATCGATCAATTAATAGTACCTATGTCACAGGGTTGCTGTGAGGGATTGAATGAACTATGTTTTGTGAAAGCTCAACCTAGCATATAGGAAAAGCTTTATTTATAAGTGTTTATTAAATAAACCCTGGGCCCAGACCATCATTATTTCTAAACTAGACTTATGCAAAAGTCTCTTAACCAGAGTTCTCACTTATACTTTTGTTATCCATATATACACATAAAACAATTACTTAATATACATAAAATTATAATGTAAATTATTATATATATATAAAATAGTATAAATTCCTGAGCTCAAGTGATCCTCCCACCTTAGCCTCCTGAGTAGCAAGGACTGCAGGTGGTTGCCACCATGCCCAGCTGATTTTTTTGTTTTTTGTAGAGGTGAGTTTCAGTATGTTGCCCAGGCTGGTCTGGAACTCCTGCCCTCAAGTGATCCTTCCATCGTGGCCTCTCAAAGCACTGGGATTTTGCAGGTGTAAGCAACCACACCCAGCCAGAAGCATATTTTAAAAATGTAAATCCAATCATGTAATTTCCCTGCTCAAAGCACTTCAATAAATGTTTGTTGAATGTATGAGTTAATGAGTAAATTAACTCAACATTGTTGCAAAGACTACATGCCTATTACACAGTAAAGGCTCACTAAATGGCAGCTAATTATGAGCATAATGACAGTGGTGTGCAGGACCCTTTATCCCATGGTCCCTCCTGGGGCCCACCTGGGCAGAAAACTGAAATAAGGGAGCTAATGGTGATTCTGTAAGTCCTAATGGCGTCTATGGCTTCTTTTCTCTGTGGAATTTTGAAGAAAGAGGAGGTAAAAAAAGAAAAAAAGGAAACAGTCATGGCTTAGAAGAAAAAAAATTTAAACCCATAGCCTTATTTCCTTTGTGTCTTCCTCTACTCATGCAAATAAGGACTCTCCTCTTCTCTCTACCCTGGCTTTGTGGGTAGGGACAGTAAGGGACAAGAAAGCTCTTCATGGAGGTGACATCCCAGGTACAGGCGAGCTGTGGTGCCCAGCCCAGAGTTCCGACTCACGCTCAAACCCTATCTGGGGCCAATGTGGAGGCAGCTGTTTGCCCTGAGCAGGCGGGGCTCAGGGACTCTGCTTCGGCTGCTCTGTCTCTCCCAGCACATCCTCGGTAATCCACAGTAATGTCTAGACTGAGGCAAAAGCAAGGAAGCTTACCCTCCTAATATGGAAGGCTAATTAATTTGTATTAGGGCTTAGGGATAATTAAACTTTTTATCTGAACTTAAGTTTCACAAACCACCTGCCTGGTACAATTAATTGCTCCCTTAATTTCCTTCTCCAGGTGCCAAGAGGTAAGTGCAAGCCAAGCTCCCCCATCCAGTTCTGCTACCTCTCAGGTGGGGGCATGGCTGCCTGTCTGGTGGGGAGTCCATTTTTTACTGGAGACCAGGGCACTGCTCAGTTAGGGCCCAGCTGCTGGGAACTCAACCAGGGAGACACATCCTCAATGAGCGTCTGCGAGGAAGATGTCTCAGCCCCATTGCCACACCCACTGCTGCACCCATTTCTCCACGGGGATGCCCCTGAACTTGGCTTCCTGGAGCTTCAGGGTTGGGGATGGGGGTGGGGCACAGAAGCTGTCCTGTTGGGTGGGCAGGGTGAGAAGAGTTCTTAGAGTAGGCTGGGCCACCATAGTGAGTTCCAGGGACTCAGACCTCTGTGGCCTCCTCCTTGTCCAGGGGCAAAAGACAACAGTAGATCATCATGGAAGACACCAAAAATATTAGCCAGGACTGAGTTCATCCTATGACAAACACCTGTGCAGCCTCTTTTCATGTCCAAATATCCTCCCATGGGTAGATACTATTATTATTCCCATTTTACAGATGAGGAAACTGAGGCATAGAGTGGTAAATATATGCCCAAGGTTACTTGGCTAGCCAGCTGCAGAACTGGGACACAGACCAGGTCCTTTTGATTCCAAAGTCCCTATGCATAGCCACTAGATATCTAGCCCAAAGCTATGGTTTCTGGGGAGCCAATATGGCAGGCAGCAGTCCTGGTAGAGAGCAAGGGAGGAGAACACTTCAGAGGCAACCAGCTCTAGGGCATCAGCCTAGCTATAATTCTACAAAAAAACTTTAGCCCTATGCTGTCAAATCTCAAGGTGGGAGACTTGGGAAATGAAATGAAACCCCATATCAGCTCTCCTTTCTATCACATGCACCCCCTACCCCCAACACACACCTCTGCTCATGTCTCTGCAGATGGGTGCTCTCCTGGGCTCACCTGCAAAGTGAGCCCCAGCAGTGAGCCAGGAGCCAAAAAGATGGGATGACTTTTAGGAATCTCGAACCCTGAAGATACCACCTGAGGGTGGACCCAGACAGAACGGATGAGGCTCAGAACAAGGTAATGTAATAATAATCACAATGGCAATTCAGTAATAATTTATTATTTAGCATCGGTATGGGCCATTTAGTCTTCATAACAACCTTACAAGGTACTATTAGCCCCATTTTTGAGATGAGGAAACTGAAGCTCAGAGAAGTTAAGTAACATGCTCAAGATCGTCGGCTTATCCAAGCCAGTGCTCCACACCAGGCTTGTTTGACTTCAGAGCACTCCTCTTTCTCACTGGAGGAGGAGGGAAATGAGCTGGGGACCTGGCCAATCCGCATGAGAAAGAACAGTCTCTTTGTGACAGAATGATTTATAATCCTTTGGGTATATACCCAGTAATGGGATTACTAGGTCGAATGGTATTTCTGTTTTTAGGTCTTTGAGGAATTGCCACACTGTCTTCCACAATGGTTGAACTGATTTACACTCATTCCCATAAACAGTGTATAATAAGCATTTCTGTGCAACCTCACCAGCATCTGTTATTTTTTGACTTTTTCATAATAGCCATTCTGACTAGTATGAGCTGGTATCTCACTGTGATTTTGATTTACATCTCTCTAATGATCAGTGATGTTGAACTTTTTTTCATATGATTGTTGGCTGCATGTATTTCTTTTGAAAAGTGTCTGTTCATGTCCTTTGCCCACTTTTTAATGGGGTTATTTGCTTTTTTGCTTGTTGATTTAAGTTCCTTTTAGATCCTAGGTATTAGACCTTTGTCAGAATCATAGTTTGCAAACATTTTTTCCCATTCTGTAGGGTGTCTGTTCACTCTGTTGGTAGTTCCTTATGCTGTGTAGAAGCTCTTTAGTTTAATTAGATCCCATTTGTCAATGTTTGCTTTTGTTGCAATTACTTTTGGCATTTTTGTCATGAAATCTTTGCCTGTTTCTATGTCCAGAATGGTATTGCCTAGGTTGTCTTCCATATCATAAAGACACAAGCATGTGAATGTTCATTGCAGCAGTAGTCACAATAGCAAAGACATGGAATCAACCTAAATGCCTATCAGTGGTATACTAGATAAAGAAAATGTGGCATATATGCATCATAGAATACTATACAACCATAAAAAAGAATGAGACCATGCCCTTTGCAGGAACACGGATGAAGCGGGAGGCCATTTTCCTTAACAAACTAATGCAGGAATGGAAAACCAAATATTGCATGTTCTCACTTTTAAGTGAGAGCTAAATGTTGAGAGTGCATGGACACATAGAGGGGAACAACATTCACTGGGGACTATCGGAGGGAGGAGGGAGAGGATGAGGAAAAATAATAATTACTGGCTTTAATACCTGGGTGACAAAATAATCTGTACAATAAACCCCCATGACACAAGTTTACCTACATAACAAACCTGCACTTGTATCCCT
Organism: Cebus imitator; assembly: GCF_001604975.1. Classification (NCBI taxonomy): domain Eukaryota; kingdom Metazoa; phylum Chordata; class Mammalia; order Primates; family Cebidae; genus Cebus; species Cebus imitator. The sequence continues at coordinate 7,992,272 of NW_016107347.1, read as the reverse complement.
GAACTTAAAATTAAAGTTAAATTGAAAAAAAGAGAGAGAAAGAACAGCCTTGAGACAATGGAGAAATTTTCAAAGAGGCATAAGCCCAGAAACCCTGCTGGAAGCTTCTCTGGGAGATGTTTCCTGAGCTCTGCCTGCAGAAAGTCCTGGAAGAAGGGGTGGGCGGCTCTTCCCAGTTATTGCTGTGGTTTGCTCTGGCTTTCAGAGTCACAGCCAGTTACAGCAGCAGGCTCCAGGCCAAGATCACTTTACCACTCTTGGCCTGTGGCAGTAATCTTGTCTTGACAAGTAATCTTGTCCACCTCAATGGCTATGCTGGCTGACAAAGCTGTTCTTCTAAACCGGTAGTTCCCAAACTTTAGTGTGCATCGGAATTGCCTGGAAGGCTTGTTAAAACATAGATTGTTGGGCCCCAGTCTCAGATTTCTGATCCTGTAGCTCTGGAGTGAGATGTGAGTCTGCATTCTAAGTTCCTAGGCATCATGGATGTTGGTGATCTGGGGACCACTGCTCTAAATCAACCTCTCTCTATAGGTCACAGATCTGCAGGCTCTGTTGTCATGTCAGCGGAAAGGGGTCAGAGCAACCAGCCTCAGACCAGTCATGCATACATGAGGAAACAAAGTCAGACATCGGGCGGGAGATCCTGCCTGTTTATACAGAGGGATTCCCTGTGCACTATGCTTATCCCACCTACCCCATGCCCCCTTGCACTGGCCAATACTTTCCCCCTATCCTCCTGGATTTATTAATTCATCAAACATCTGCTGGGTGTTTCTTAGGACTGGGAATACAAAGCTAAATAGACAGGTATGTCCTCTGCCTTCAAGGAGTTTATGATGTTTATAGGGAAGACAGACAAATAAATCCTGATGATGGTCCCATGTCACAACACTACGAGAAGGATGTATGCAGGGTCCTGTGTGAGCACAAAGGAGGCGCCTCTAAATCAAACTGGAGGGTGGTCAGAGGATCTCTTGGAGGCAGCAGCACAGGCTGACTTCTGAGCTGTGAGGGAAGAACTATGAGAAATTACTGGCTGGTGTAAAGGGTAGGTGGGAGATGAGGCTGGAGGGGTAGTCACATGAAGAGCCTCTGGGTTAATCCAGGAACTTGAACTGCTTCCTGAAATCAGCAGGTTTCCAGTGAAGGAGTTTAAATGATAGGAACAAATACTCATCTTTGAAAGATCACCTTGAAAGCAGTGTGGTGGATGGATTGGATGGGGATGAAGGTAGAGGCAGGGAAACCAGTTAGCAGGATACTGCATCAGTCCAGGCAGGAAAGGCCTGAACCAAGGCAATGACACAGTGGGGATGGGAAAGAGAGGATGGATAGGTACTTATTATACCTATCCATCCTTTTCTGTTGGGTTTGGTAACTGACTCACTGTGAGGGTGGAAGGGAGAGTCTTGGAGTGAGGCTCAGGCTTGGGAAGTGGGACAGCCTCTTCCATCTCTAGCCAAGCTCCCACCCTTTCCTTTCTTCTATTGTCACATGCTCCTGCCACGCTGTCTGCATCTGTGCTCCCAGATGCATTGTGCTCCTCCATGACTCCAAGCTTCTACCCAGGCCCTTCTCTCAGCTGAGAATGGCCTCCTCTCTCTCTTTGCTAGGTAACTCATGAGTACCAAACGCTGTTCAAATGTCACCTCCCCGGGCTTTCCCTGACTTCCCCAGGCAGAGTATTAACTATTCCTGTCTTTCCACCTTGGTTGGAACACTTACTACCTTATGCTCTGACATTCCTCCCCAAATGTCTATTTCTCCAATTGAAATAAGAGCAGTCTGAGGACAGGGCTTTCTGTCTCTGGATCCCTGGTGCCTCACACGCTGCGTGACACCAGGTAGGGGCTCAATCGTTCATGAGTGAATGACAGGGAAAGCAATCCCCCTGGTGTGTGTTCCATGGACTGGATTGGCTCCTGGGATGGACTTCTTGAATAAAAATAGAATAAACTCCAGGAGAGGAGAGGCTGTATCCTTGGTACCTAGAACCATGCCTGGCACAGGATGGGCACTCAAGACATTTGTTGAATGAGTGAATGAATTATGAAAAGATTATCAGTGGAATTGCTGACTCAGCATACTGGATCATCAGAGGACCTTTATGCCACAAAACACTTTTATCCTGAATAAAATATACTTTCTGGTGAATTGTATGATTCACTTGAAGTTGGGGAATCTATAGTACCCCCAATAAAAAGGAACAAATCTAAGGCCACATCACAGCTGGGAGGAGTCGGCAGCAAGCAGAGGGAGGAACACTCGCCCTGAGGCAGACACCAACAGTAACGAGTTGATCTGTGATTTGTCACCGGGAGTTGGAACCTTGGGCTAAAAGCAAACAGAGGGAACTTGAAGTTGGGCCTTCAAGTGGGCTGAAGTCATCCCAAGATGGTAGTACTACCTGACTTATTAGCAAAGCATATTTAAATCCTGTCCAGAGGTGAACATTCTTAACCTAGGGCTTCAGGATTCCCCTAGATTAAGATCAAGTAAAATAAATCATAAGGAAGCAAGCAACCATGAGTAAGTCAACCAGCCAAACAAACAATAGATTTGGACCCTTCTCAAAAACTTCAGATACTGGAATTGATGATAGAGAATAGTTATGTATGAAATGTTTCCTAAAAATAAAGCATAAAATCACAAAGATGAGCAAGCAGTAAGACACTATCGGGAAACACCAGGCAGATGTGAAAAAGAAACAAATGGAGTTTCTAGAAGAGAAAAAGTTAAATGTTAAAAGTATTACTGAGCATAAGGCCTTAAACCAACTGGTTATTCTTATCGGGCATCTTCCAGAGTGGACGTCCTCTTCCCAACCTAATTCTTGGGAACCCTCCTGTTGTCACTTGGCCCAAGAAGTTCTTGTAACTGAGTCTATTCCTATTATGACCAGAAGGAGGGCAGTGAAGACCAGAGAGCTGCCTGCACCAGCCCTGTCACCAAACGAGGTGATCGCTGTAGCCCATCACAGAGCACAGTGAAGTCTGGCTCTTGTAGAGACATCATCCCTTTAGCTTGCATAGCTCCCAGGAAAAACACACTGACGAGGATGAATGTAGAGAGTGTGAGCAGGCAGCAACCAATGTTAAACCTAGACAGAGGTGGAAGAACAAATGCTAGCCAGCCACCTGTGGGATAAAAACCAGGAAAGGAGATGTCATCAGGTTAGTTCACTACTGGTCTCCTGTTGATGGGAAGCTACTAAAATGAAAACTGGGATGTGGTTATTTGTGGTGATGTTTTCTAAATGTCCAGTCAGTTGTTCCCTGCCCTATGGATGCATTGGCTGAGTGTGGTCTACAAGGACATTTGTACTTTGGAGGGGGAAGGTAGAAGGGCTGAGATTCCAGAGGCTGTGAAGTCACTTGCCCTCACCTAGTGATGAGCCAGCCCCTCAGCTCTGGAGAGGGCACATGGCCTAACCTGGGGCATCCCTGGGTGGGGCTGGGAGCCATGCTGGCAGGTGGAATGCCCAAGCCCAGTTGTGAGAGGCATGCTCTTACGGAGACTGGGCCTTGTTCAGTCCATTCTTCCCAGTCTCAGATACCAAGAAACTTCTCATTTATCTCTCCAGGCTCTTGGGAGTAGGGGCTCACAAGGAAGAGACATGAGGAGTAGCACACGTGTCTGGTCAGGTGGCGGAACCCTTGCCCCTCAGGCCTGTACTATCTGTTTCTCTGTATGTTCACACAGTAGGCTTCTCCCTGGGGCCGCTTCTCAGTCTTCTGCCACCCTAGGCTAGCACACATTCCTCAGAAAGGGATGAGCTGCCTCAACTGCACAGTGGAGCAACTGCCATGACTAAATTTGGCTAGTTCCAAAGTGGGCATGGATGGTAGAAGGGAGGGCTGGGCGGTGGGAGAAGGTGGGAAGGTGGGAAGGGCTCCATGCAGTCTGTGCAGCGAAGGCAGGATTGGCCAGAGTCAGACACCTTTATGCCCTGACATACCTCCCCAAAATAGCACTCCTAGAGCGGGTGAAGCATCAAAGTGGAAGTCCACAGAAGTGACAGGGAGCTAGGACACAGAAGCTGAGCTGGTCAACCAGACATACTCTTGTGACCAGAGTCTTCCCTGAGGTTCAGTTCTGCCTATCCTTGCACACCCTTGATTCTGCCTTCTGTGGCTCCAGCTGGGACGGTGGTTCAGGTAGTGACAGGCAGGAGGTAGCAGTGGGAAGAGGCAGAATGGTAGCAGTAGTGGCCAGGCCAGGCCAGATTGAGTGCTTAGCAGTTTGGCCACTTGACCCTGTGGCCACCAGGTGTCCCCACTCTTCAGTACACTCTGCTCTCCACTGCCCATGGGGTAAATCCAGGTTGCTCCAACTGCCCTTTGCAAATCTGATCCCGCACTCCCCACACTGTGCTGCTCTCACACTGCCCTCCAGCTTGGGTGTCCTCTCTTCCCCTTATCACCCATCCTCATCCTCTGAGAAACAGAACAAAGTCTCAGATACTTCTAGGTCCTGAAGGGTTGTACAGGGTGGCAAGACCCACACCCACGTGGCACAGGAATCCTCTCTTTTCAGCCTCTGCTCTACCCTCCTGGTGAACTCACTGGGCACAGGCTTTGGAGCTGGACAGACCTGTGCAGAAGTCCCTGCTCTCCCACTGCCCAGCTGAGAGACCTTAAGCAGGCACAACTTCCTGGGCACTGGAATAGCAATGAACTGCCTCGCAGGGTTGTTAGAAAAATCAAGTCTGCAAAAGCATTTCATGATCTGTGCAGTGGCAGACAGTGCTTAGTTCTTCTGTGTGAAACAAGTTGGACCATGGTTGGGCTGCTCACATCGTCAGCTTTCCTGTAACTTGTACCTGTGAGCGCCGCTTCTGCCATTGGGAACTCCAGAGTACATCTGTCCCTGTGTGTCAACACCACAGCCTTCCTCCAAGCTCTGAAAGCACTGCCTGCTGCTCATCTCGTCTGGCTGCACTGCCAGTGGCTGTTTCACACTTACCTGCCCCCTCTGGCCGGCCCTAAGCTGGGTACAAGACAACGTCATGCAAAGAACGTGTAGGCCTCGGAGTCAGAAGTCCTTGGCCTGCAAGTCTGCGTCTTCCTCTCTCTAGTTGTATGGCTTCGGGGCAGTGACTTAGATCTCCAAGCTTCAGATCCTTCAGCCTTAAAACTGGGAATAATGTATCCCTATGGGGAATGGTTACTGTGCACTTACAGACCTCACCGTGCAGCACTGACAGGATGCTTGCTTCATGTCTCTCTACCCACCAGATGGTAAGCTCCATGAGAGCAGGCCAGTGCAGGAATGTCACATCCTGGAGATAGGGTCTTTACCTCTGTATTATTTCAGCACTTCTGCCATACTGGGTACACAGTGGACTGTTTAAAGGATACTTTTACAGTGGTGGACTAAATTCAGTTCTTATTCCTAAGGCAGGTTTCCCTCTGAGCCTGTACAAGGACTAAATGGATCCCCAACCTAACTATGGTCTCTAACCTCATGTTGGGTACTTGAACTCTTGCTCAGGGCCTACGGCCATTTGAATTTCAGCTGAACCATGGAAAACCCAGAAGAGCCCTTTCACATCTTGCAAGCTTCCAACTCTGGGGTCTGTGCTTCTGGGTCTGGTTTGACCTAGCTCAGTAAATTCGACTGAGCATCGAACATTCTACTGAAGTATTTCTTCTGCTTGAAAAGCAGAAACGGGGCCGCATGCTGAACACTGGCTCATCTGACTGTGCTCCCAACTCACCCCAAGGCTGTGTGGGGTGAGGAGGCTCCTCCTGCAGTCCTCAGTAGGGGCCTGGTCTGGACATCTGCCTGGAAGGGACAGGAGCCAGGGCCCTTTCGGCCTCTGTCTTTAAGTCTCAAGTTCTTTGAGGCTTTCCTTTTTTCTGTTTCCTACCCTCTAGTGCCAAGTGAGATGCCCTCTGTGTGACACCCTAGCACCCTAGCCTTACCCACCCCCACCCCATGTAAGCTGGTGTCCCTTGTTTGCCTGGGACACCCCTGCTTCTCCATGGCCTAGCACAGCACCGGCCATGCAGTAGGGTCCCATTACATGTTTTATAAATACATGGGTGCTTCTCTGATTCTCTTTCAGTCTCTGCCTCTCTCAGATCCCCATGTCTGAGCTGTTCCAGCCAGCATTGCCTGGGCTAAAATCTGCTAGAATCAGTTTTGGGGCAATTAGAGGTGGTCCTAAGGGCTGCTGGTTGTGTGTGTGTGTGTAAAATTCTTCACATACACCAAGCCCCCAAATAGACACATCACTTTCTCCTCACCCCTTCAGAGAAACCCTCTGACATTCACCATCACACGTACACTCACGCCAGGCCAGAGCAGGGAAAACCTTAAAAATCACCTGCTCCATGCATACTGAAGTATTTATGGGCGAAAGGACATGTACATGGGCTTTTCTTAAAAACACTCCAGGAAAAAATCGAAGGCAAGTGTGGAGAAACAGGATGGGCAATGTGCTGAAGCCAGGTGGATGGGTACATGGGCTTTTGTTTACCACCCTCTCTGGTTTTGTATACTTGAAATTTTCCATAATAAAAAGTAAAAAAAAAAAAAAAAAAAAAGTTGAAAGAAGAACGATCGACTCCAACTCCCTTCTGAGGCCACTGGTCATTTTGCACATGTGACAAATGGTCCTGCAAAATCCCTTGTGGCTTCTTTAACTTTTCTTTATGTGGGGCTCATCTTGCCAGCTCGATTCTTGCTTCTTGAGGGCAGGGCTGTGTCTTACGCTACTTTACATCCTCTTTATAACAGAGCTTGAAGTAGGGCAGGCGTCAGTGACCACCAGGCTGAGCTCCCCAGCCCTTCCCCTTGGACCAAGGCCTTCTTTCACATGCCTCATGTCCCTGGCATTGACTCGTTTTCCACCTCCATAGGGGCCCTGCTGCCACCCAGCTCCTCCCTGGCTTCTGCCAAGGGGACAGGGTAACGCTATGTCCAGGGACTCCCCTGTTTCCTTGGCAGTCAGAGCCTTTCTTTAGCCCTGGCAGCATGCTCTCCTTGTTGGTCAATACTTAGTTTAATTTAGGCTCTAATGCAGGCAGGAAGGAGGCAGGTGGGCTTGGGGTCGCTACAGGGCTGGCAGGGGCCCGTCCGCCAGCCTCCCCCACAGGCTGATGTGACTACATGTGTATTGTATTTGCTCTGAATCCTCCTTTTACAACATTTCTGCCCTCTGCCCTTCAATTAACCTTCTGTGTTCTGGGCCTGACCTGGCTGCGGTATGCAGGGAAGGGAACATGCTGGGGTCAGTTGCAGGGCTCCGCAAGGCTTCCTCAGCAGCCCTGCCTGTAGCCTCTGTGGGAAACCCAGATGCCCCCCAAGGGAAGGGGCTGGGGTGAAGTTTCCCTGCCCCACTAATGGGGACAATATGAGTCGTCATAATGGATGAATGCTTACTATGTGCCAGGCACTGGTGTAAGTATTTTGTGAATGTTAGTTTATTTAATTCTCTCAACAACCCCAGATAAGGAGATAGGTTCTGTAATTATTCCCATTTTGCATATTAGGAGACTAAGGCTTGGAGAGGTTAAATAATAATTACCAGATCATAGTGGTGATTAACAGTAGAGCTGAAGTTGGCCCCTGGGCGTTCTGCCTCCAGCGCATAGGCCCTTGACTGCTGCCCTTCAGTGAGGGAGGATGTGGCAGGCAGGACCACAGCACCGGAGGCATCACCGCCTTCCGGCCTCCCTGCCCCACACTCCCCTGAGGGCCTGTGGCTGAGGGCGGGGGCGAGGCACAGGGAGACCCACCCCACCTGCTGCAGTGCGATGGGTGGATCAAATAAAGGGCATGGGACTTCTTGGCTACAAAGCAGAGTCAGGTGGCATGGAGGAAAGGGTGGCCTAAGCTGATAGGCAGGGTTTATTTATTTCCTTTCTTATTGTCACAGGGCTCCTTTAAAATGACTCAACAGACTATTAATCTCAATGGAATATCAACCCCAACAGGGAAAAAGAAAAGCAAGAAAATCCTCAAGAAGAGAACCCATACATCTCAGCTCAGTCCACCAGACGTGGCACGTGGGGACACTGTGGGGAGGAGCTCTTCCAGGCCGGCCAAATATCTGCCGTCACAACCTGGACACCACAACCTGGGCGGGCACCCAGGACCAGCCTTGTCCCCGCGCCCTTGCCTCAGCCTGGCTGGGCTCCTAGTCTGCCCTCTCTGTCTCCCAGTTGGTGGGTTCCTTCTTGAACCTCTCACAGTCAGACTGACACATTTCCTTTGTGTTTCAATGAACCCCCAGTATGGAAAGTATGAAAATTAATCTTAGAAATGTCAACAAGTTTAAAAGGAAATTCCTAGAGGAATGTAAGCCACCCTCTTTTAAAGAGTGTGGTTAAGCAGAGGTCTTAAACTTTAGGGGAAAAACCAAACTCCTTGAGAACAGGAGTCAAGCAAGGAGTGGGGGGATGTGGACAGCTGGAGTCTGCTGCTGGCCCACGTGGCTGGGGGAGCATCTAAGGAGAATTCAACGAGCCTCCGGTATGGACACTGTGAAAATCCCCCGAGGCTGCAGTGCATGGCAGCACCCTGCCTGTAGGGGACGAGCAATTACAGGACAGAATGAAAACAGAGGCTCAGAGGTCTGGGACCAAAGTATTCTGGAGTGGCTGCTGGGTTACTTCCTGGTAGCAGGAGGGGGACAGGAGGGCAGGAAAAGGAAAAAAGGAACATGAGGTGAGCCAGGGGAACACTGTGGTTCCCCTCAGGCCAAATCCTAAATCGTCAGTCTGGCCTTCCTCAAAGGCCTTTTCACCAAGCAAAATCTCATGGCTCCCACCAGGCACTGTCTGCTCTGAGGAGCACCCCTGCTCCGACACGGGCTCCCAGCTGCTGGGTCCTCACCTGCCTCCTGTGCACTGCAGCTCCAGGGGACATCTGTCTCCCATAGAACAGGGTCAGTCAAAGGGGGGACATCTCTTTCAACAGAGACTTTCTACAGTAGTGGGGTGTGTCTGCACAGCCCGGCCTGCTGTTTCCCCTGAGGACACTCCTGTTCATGCGGATGCTCTGCTTGCGTGGACGTGCTCACAGCCCTCACGGCCCAGCCCTCCCGTTCTCTTCTGAACTCTCACACGTGCCCTTCAAGGGCACTTTTAAGTAGCTTTTATGCTTCTCTTTCCCATTCCCAAGCACGGCATAATGGGAACACTATGGGCTTTGGGGTCAGAACAATCCTGCCACTTAACTTGGGGATCACTTGATGGTGTTAAAATTTTTAACCATTATTTTCTCATCTGTAAATGGGAATATTTATATTTACTCATCTCACATGATTATTGTGAGGAAAATGAGAGAAGGGATATCCACTTCCAGTAATGTGAAACTAGGCAGTTTGAATAAACCCTTCTGCTGAAGATAATTTAAAAAGCTGGATGAAATATCACGAACATTTTCTTAAAATCATCAAAGAGATAACAAAGTAATGAGGAATCATGGGGCCATAATCTCTGAGGAAGTGAGAACTCAAAGAGGTAAGCCCAGTAGGAAACCCCACCCTTGCCTTTTTTTTTTTTTAGGCGGAGTTTCACTCTTGTTACCCAGGCTGGAGTGCAATGGCGCGATCTCTGTTCACCACAACCTCCGCCTCCTGGGTTCAGGCAATTCTGCCTCAGCTTCCTGAGTAGCTGAAATTACAGGCATGTGCCACCATGCCCAGCTAATTTTTTTGTATTTTTGGTAGAGACGGGGTTTCACCATGTTGACCAGGATGGTCTCGATCTCTTGACCTTGTGATCCACCTGCCTTGGCCTCCCAAAGTGCTGGGATTACAGGTGTGAGCCACCTCGCCTGGCCCTACCCTTACCTTTAAAAAAAAATTTAATCCAGAAGTAGCAGTGGCAACAATGAGCTGTGGTTTTTGCAGCTTTCCCACTCAGCTCTAAGATAAGAAGCATAAATAAATACCCTACACCTCACTCAAAGTTGGGGTGCCGAAGCACTTTACCTTCAGGGTAAAGATGAACTGAGAGTAAATTTCTCCTCCATGGACTTTAGCCTTGAATTTAGGAATGTGGATTAAGGAGTTCCTGAACTGGCAACGTTTCCTGGTGACTAGCACAGTAAATTAAATTCCTTTCTGGAGGAAGAATACTGATTCTAAACCACAGATTGTCCTTCAGATAATTTTCAAATGCACTGACCAGAGTGAAAGATAAAGCATAGAAGGAAAGAAGACACCGCAAGTAAGAACCAGAAGAAAATGATAAAAAGAGATCCCCAGAGAACTGACCCACAGTCATGCACCTCATAATGACATTTTGGCCAACGATGAACTGCATGTATGATGGCAGTCCCATAAAATTGAGGTATCGTATTTTTACTGTACCTTTTCTCTGTTTAGATATGTTGAGATACACAAATGCCACTGTTCCAGTTATCTGCAGTATTCAGTACAACAACATGCCGTATAGGTTTGTAGCTTGGGAGCAATAGGCCAAGCCATGTAGCCTGCAGTGTAGTAGGCTATACCATCTACTTTTGTGGTAAATACACTCTATGATATTTGCAGAAGGATAAAATTGCCTAACAATACATTTCTCAGAACATATGCCCATTGTTAAGTGACACATGAGCCTACTGGAAGTATCAGACCCAGACCACTATGTTAACAATTGAAGAAAATATAATAAAGAAAAGCTTGCACATTTTCTTAAGAAATGGGAGCTAAAAAGTGACCTAGAAATCCTGAAAACACCCAAATACAAATTCTAGAACTAAAAAGCACAACAACCAAAATTAAGGACTCATTGAATGGGTTTATTAAATGTTAATTAAACACAGTTGAAGAGAAAAATTAGTGCACTGCAGGTTAGAAGGAACTACCCAGAATGCAGCACACAGAAACGAACGAGAAAGTCCATGCACCTTGTATATTATAGAAGTAGGAGCTCAAGCAATGTTACTTTCATTCCTTTTCCTCTTTCAAGTCTTAAAAAAACATTGCTCTTCCCGAAAGCCTTTTCTGATTCACTTGGCCTGACATCTGCCACTCCATTACTCTGAATTTTCTCAGCAACTTTGTAATTGATTGTTCATACTGACAGACTCTCACTTATTTCCTGAGATCAATGATTGCAAGAGTTGAAGTCTCCCCCAAAACGTATGCCATTGGTCAAAGGTTTCCTCGTCTACAAACTCATTCCTCCTCTGGGCCACGATGATATACAAATGCAAGGGCTTGCTTATTAGAGGTACTGCTCCAAAGAAAAGGAGTTAGTTAAATTCCATCATATGGTCTGCTTCCTGACCCTGTTCTTTGGTCAATGCTGGGTCAAGACAACTGCTGACTAAAGGCCACAATGAATGCCTAAGTGTTCACGGTAAACTGGGAGCGTGTATAAGCTCTCTCAGGCCTTGCTCTCCTCTGTTGTTAGAGCTTCTCATCTCAGCTGATTCTGGAAATTCTGATGCACAAAGCTGGTGAGGCGAAGAGGCTAGAGAGGGACATCAATGGGACCAACCAAATCCCCAGCTTCAAGGGGAGACTGCCAACTCCCCAAAAACTATTCAATACTTGTGTTCCGCAGCGCCTGGCTGTTTAAGGACTTGGAGAACCAAGGCGTGCCTTGCCAAAGAGGCCTCTTGTACCCTGACTTTTAAGTGTCTGCCCTTCCTTCTCAAGCACCATGGAGCAAGAGGGAGGGGACACTCTGAACCACTCCATCCTCCACCCCCAATCTGGTCATCTCAGACACCTGGCCAGACCAGGGCCAGTGGCCTGTCTCCCTTTCCACAGGCCTGAAGTGTAAGGGAGAAGGAGTGGAACTGACCCTGGGAGAGAAAGATGAGAGAAGCTTTAGAAGTTTGGCTGCTGAGCTGTGTTGACTGGGGCTGCTTTTGAAGGTAGGGGTGGAAACTAGGGAGGTGGCTTTGTGCAGGCAGAAAGGAGAAGCCGTGGTAGTTGTGTTTGGATTAGTAAGAGCCCAAGGGGATTACAGAGCCCAATGTCCTGGCCTTACTGGTTCTGTTTCAACAACAGAAAATTATTTTTCTAGACTTGGAAAAATGGTCATGTTTCCTCTGTGTGTGTGTGTGTGTGTGTGTGTGCGCACATGCATCTGCACATGCTTGCATGCATGCACCAACCCACTCATTTGATCAAAGGTTAAAACAATATTAATCGATAGCCGTTACATGTCAGACACTGGACTGAGTGCTGGGGACTCAAAAATGACCAAGGCAGGGTCCCCAACCTGCCCTGGGAATGTTCATCAGATCCAGGGAGATGAAATTTCTCTTGATGGTTCCTCTCTGTGCTCAGCCTGCTCTAGAACCCTCTTCATTCACTGATTGGTATCTGGACCAGCTAAATGGTTTTTCCTAACCCCCTCCTGGGCCCTAAAGGCAGCACTGGAAATTTCAAGCAAGAAGCTGCTTCCTGGTCCAGTATCACCCAGTGTGGACAGGATATTACTAAAATAAAAGATGCATGACCAGCTCCGGCTCTTGTCTGCCCTTTCTGCCCATGATCATGCGATAGGAGATGACCAAGGGGTCAGTGTGTGAGGGGCCTCCTGAATCTATTTGGGGCTCTATCTTGAATAAACTGGGTGAGCGGCTAGGTTAGGTGCCTTGATCCAGTGACTATTTAGTCTCTTCTAGTTCTTGGTCCTATAGAAAGGGCCTTTCCCTAGCTGAAAGAGGGCAGCTCTCATGCTGGGACTGAATACCTTGACAGGAGAGGCTCCTGGTTGCCCTGTGACCCAGGACAGGGCACAGAGGAAGAAGCCCCACTCTGATGCTCCGTCCCTCCAGTTTGCCCAAAGGCCGCACCCAAAGGCTCAGTTGAACACAGGCTGGCACTTTCTGACTTCCTCTCCAAGCTCCCAACCTGGCTGGAGAGATGGCAGTTTCCTAGAACTATTCCTTCTCTTCTTAGTGAGAATCTATAGCCAATTAGCTGAGCCCAGGGAGATGGAAAATGTCTCTCTCCAGCCCTGGAGCTAACAGCGAATCCAGTGTTTCTTATAGATGTCTCTGTGAAGGTCAAGGACAGAGCAACCTCCTAGGACCCCAAGGAGCTGGTTTGCGGCTGTCAGCCCAAGGCTTTAATAACACAAAAGGCAAAGGAACACTCCACTAAGTAGCACAAAATAAGTGCAAAACTTGGCCACATTTTTTTCCAGACTGTCTGGGTTTTTTAATGTGGGTATGTGCAAAGAGCAAGAACTCTCCCTGGGGTCCAACAAATTGGGTCTTTGCTGTGAGGGGTTGTGGCAGCTGTAAAAGGAGTCAAGCAAATAACTGGGCTAAAATAATTGGTCTCAGGATATGTACTCCCTCTAGCCTCTGACTGTTACCCCTGCAGCTTCAGGACGACAGGCAGGCTGACACACACACCTGGCTGCTGTGGCATCTTCCTGACACCATGGTCAATGTTCCATTTCATTAGATCTTAGCTGTACACAACTGACGATCGGGGAAATGGGTCTGAACGGTGTGATGGGGAAAGGTCCTGGTTCTATCACTATCCTGATGTGTGAGTCCTGGCAGGTCATCTTCCTCTCTGTGCTTTTCTTTCCTCATCTGCTTGGACAGAGGAAGAAGAGAGGATCAGTGCTTACTGCGGGGGCCACAGTGTAGCAGGTCCTAGACTAGGTATTTTATATACATTGTCTCCGTGTCCAGTGTTATGGTGAAGATCAGATGGAATAAGAGAGGTCAAAGAATTTAGACAAAATCAGAAAATACTACACCAAGATGAAAGTTGATGTATTTTTACTGTCTGCTATGCAAACCCAGGAAATCTTGACCATGCCTGGCTCAAGAAACATGCAGAATAGCTGTGAGGTGTCCGTCCCTCTCTTACCTGGGTATGAGTCAGCTGCGGGGACTGGCTAAGGGGTGGGCAATGAAAAGAAAGGGTGAGTCAATCCATAAGCTTTGGGTATGTATTTGTGGGTCCCTGGGTGAATGCCATTTACTGAATTCCCAAGGTGAATGTGCTCTTCAGCTCGTCCACGCCTAGGCCATGGACTCTCTGCCTCTCCTCTCTTCCTGTGGCACCCATAAATTGACTTGGCTACATAAGATGAAGACTTCATTATTTTTAAAAATCAATTGGCTTCATTAAGGTATGACTAAAGTTCTATTTTCAACTTGCCCTGAAGAGATGGCACTCATTGGGAATGGGAGCGTAGCATTAGCATTTTTCTTCGAGGGTTTGGGGCCTGAAAAATTTAGGGTCAGACATTTCTTTTTCTCCACCTGCCTGCTTCCTTGGCCCAGGTCAGAGGTGACTTCAGGTGTTAGAGGCAGTGCAGAGTGGTGACAAAGAGCCAGTGAGAACATCCTTGCAGTGCCACGCCGGGCACATCGGCCTCCCAGAGTTTCAGTGTTCTCATCTGGGAATGGGGGTGATGTTGATCCTGCATCACAGGCCTGGAGTGAGGACCGGAGGGGTGACGCTTGTGGGGTGCTGGGCACGGTGCCTGGTAAATGCTCAGTCAGCAGCAGCCATTTCTGTGAAAGGAAGGGCCTGGACAGCTGATCTTCACCAACAGTGAAGACAAAGAGGGAAGATGAAGGTCAAGGCCAACTCCCTGGCTCCAGTTGGGGGGCTGAGGAGCTGGTTTTCATACCCTCAGGGCCAGCTCCTCAGCTGACTTCACCTGTGACCTCTGTGTGCCACACCCTGCATGAGGAATTAGGAGAAATGCAGAAATGATGGTGGGGGTCCCCGGACACCCACCACTACCAAACACAGAGCAGTGGTAGGGCTTAAGGCTGAGGGCCACAGTGTGAAGGAGCCATCAGATCACAATGTGGCTTTCCTCCAGGGTAAGCAGGGGCAGAGAGAGACCCTTGCACAAAGTAGGCAATAAAAATAAGGGCGGTGAGCATGTCATGAGTGCTTACTGCATGCCAAGCACTGTGCTAAGCACTTTCTTCACGTGGACATTTTACATTTTTAATCTGTATGAGGGCCCAACAAAGTAGGTTCTCTTATCATCCCCATTCTACAGATGATGAAACTAGGGCTCATTTGCTTAATAACCTCTCTGGAATTACCCAGCTCATAAACAGTAGAACTGGGCCTCAAACCCGGTCCTGCTTCACATGAGTATCTGAACTAAAGCCCTTACCCCATTCCTCCTGGCTACAGGGCACAGGGAGCCGGGCACAGGCTGACAGGAGAAGCCTGAGGCCAGTCCCTGCTGCACATACTACTGCCATCCTATCCCTTGGATTTCTTTTGCTTGGCTCTGGCAGCATCCAGAAAGATGTTCTCCCAGCATCCTGTGCCCCTCACCCCCAACAAGATGGGGTCTGCCATCTAGAAGTGCCAGAAGCGGGAGCAGCCAGTTCAGGCTCCAAAGTGAAGTAGCGGGCAGAAGTGGGTGCTCCCATGAGACTGAGGTAACCTCAGGCTCCTGGGAACCCAGCCATCGCCCCTCTCTCCTGAGCTGAGAAGAGCAGGTGAGAGGCTTGCCTAGAGGCCAATGGACACAAATGCCCTCCACGTGGGGGTCGGGGTATGGGAAAGATGAAAGTTGATGTATTCCAAGGGAGATCTGGGTCACAGTGAGGTCACAGATGGTGGTCCCCAGACCACCCTTGGAACCCTAGCAAGCTCAGGGAACTTGGAACCCTGGCAAGGATCAGAAGCCAGCAATTCTGATGCCAGCCTGTTCAGACTCCAGCCCCTCAAATTAATATATGATCCAATTTAATTTCCCTTTAGAAAATTACGTATTTTAAAAAAATACATGAAGAGTCAGAAAGCAGTCATGGCAACGAGGAGGCTGAGCACCAGAGCCGAAGTCAAGCCTCTTCTCCCCCAGCAGGGGCCTGTCTGGCCTTCCAGGTCAGAGCCTCCTGACCCTCTTCATATCATAGCACACATGGAAGAATATAATATTCACCCAGGACAGGAGTCAACAGAGTCAGCCATCTGTAGTGAGAGGGGAACAGCTCAAGGCTCTAGCTGTCCTAGGCTCACCCAACCACAGCTGGGCCAAGGGATCCGTGCCCCACACACCTGTGCCGGGTGCAGAGGCTCTGCTCTGGGAATCTCCTCCAGCCAGGTGCTGTCTCCTCGTAGGCCAAAGGGTGCTGGACAGGTTCAGCTGGCACTGACTAGAACCTGCTAGGAGTCAGGCAGTCCTCACTCATGGCAGCCCTTAATTCCCACAACAATCCTGTGGCAGCTGGGATTCCCTTCCCACTGTATAGGTGGGGAAATGGAGGTTCAAAGGCATTCAGTGACTTGCCCAAGGCAACAATCGTAGTATTCAGTGAGCCCTTATTCATTGACAGGCATTGTGCTAAGTGCTGTATACACAATATCCCCTCTCTTGGGGGCCCCACCCCACCAATGTGCTGGCAACCTCTCTGAGCTTTTTACATAATTTGCTGAACGCACCAGTCACTGATCAAATGAAGAGCAGTTATGATGTGCTGGGCCCCTGGACAGGTCTTCAGGTGCAACGATAAATAACGGAAATGGTCTTGCCAGCAGGAAGCCCACAATCCAAGACAGATCTGTGACTGTCTGACATGAACAGACGTTTATTCACGTGTGCTATGTGCCAGGCATTGCGCCAGACGCCGGGTCCAGAAAGGTGAAGCACTGAACGCAGTGCTTATCCTAGGAAAGGGCAGGCTTGTGGAGGAGCCCAACAAATAAATGGATAAATCACAAGGCAGCACAGGAAGCTCCATAACACATGCACGGCAACCTAGCGTGGGGCCTACGGGAGGCGGCTGCCAAGCTTGGGGATATCTGGGAAAGCACTGTGGATTCTACACCGTGAGAAAAGGAAACAGCGTGTATTGAGAATCCACTATAAGTAACACCCCTGTGAACAAGACCTGGATGTATGCTGAGGCCTGAACTGTGTCGACATGACCTAGCACGAGCTCTGCGTATACTGTGGCGGGCGCTTGCTAGGTATATAACAGTGCCAGGGATTAACTGAGTGACGAGTAACTGATGTGCCTCTGTCAGCTTATTTTCTTATCATTCAGATTAACTTGGTTTTAACAGATGCTTAAAGCAGAGACCTTACTACAAAGAACCCCCTATTGCTGATATAAAGATCTGCTTTAGGAGCCTGAAAGTTATTGCCAGAAAACTGATACTGACATAAGTTCCCTTTTTCTTCAGACGTCCGGCTTGTGCAGGGGACACAGGCCCAGGTGCCCAGCTGCTCAGATGCCATCCCTGATGGCTGTCTCCACCGCCCACAGCTCTGCTGTCCTAGGCACATGCTTATTTATCTTCTCCACCAGAGTCCCTAGGGCACGTCTGCTCAGCCATATTAAGGAGGCCCACCCAGTGCCCTAATATTTTATTAAATGGCAGAATACCCAGCTATATTTATACCTTGACTCTTGTGGTTCCTTTGTTAGAAAGAACACAAAGCAATGGGCCCTTGGTCTGTTTAGCCTCCTGCTGCCTCAGAGAAGAACAACTGGCTCTCTCTCTTTGGCAGAGGAAGCAGATAAGGCCCAGGGAGGCCAGGTGGTCTGTCTGAATCCCTAGAGCCTTGGTGATAGAACCTGGACTAGAATTTATGGGGCATCCAGGCAAACTGAGTCCTGCCTTCTATGCTCCATCTCAGCTGAGGGCTAAGACCAACCCCTTTGCCCCTTTGCAAGTTTCATCGCGATTAGCACAGTGATGTTCCCCTCTCTTCTCTTCCTTTCTCTCCTTCCTTCATCATTTCCTTCCTGATCAGTCATTTACCTTCATGTGACAGAGTCTCTCCTTGACCAAACCCTGATCAGGCTTCTCTGAATCCTCTTCCCAGCTAGGCCTCCACTGTTGGACTCCCACGTCTGTCTTTGTATTGCCTTATTTTTAGTAAGAATCCTGCTAAATGGGTATCAGATCAGCCTTGATATCTGCTGGCTTCCTCATCCCCTGCCATCTCCCCGGTGATATCTAATCACCCTGACCTGACTTCAGCAAAAATCCTGTTAGGCTGGTTTAGTCAGAATCCCCCTTACCCGTGATGTTTCCTCTTAGTAATTTTCCACCCACGAACACCCCTGGCCCTGCTCCTTGGCTATAAATTCCCACTTCTTGTTACATTGAGAATTCAGCCCAGTTCTATATTGAGGTCTCTTTCCCTTGTTCCAATAGTCCTGAATAAAATATATTTTTACTGCTTTAACTATTACCCAGTTGTGGTTTTCTCTGGCATATCATACCTGCAGTCCATAAGCACTGCTCCTCAGAGAGGAAAAATAGAAGGTGGGCAGGAATTTCTGGGCCTTCCTGGATGTTCCCACACACACACAAATTCCTCCTTGGAAAGCTGCCCACCCCCTACCTCCACTGCCAGCAGTGACTCCTAGGATTCCGGGGAGGAAATGAGGGGAAGAGGGAGGCAGTCTGGGGCCACCCTGAGCACTAATGCTGTGCCAGGGACCAAGAGCTTCATATGAATAATCTTGTTTAATCCTTGCAACAGTCAGTGAGGCAGGTGCCACTGAAACTCCTATGTTAGAGATGGAGAAACCAAGGCACAGGGCGTTTCAGTGACTTGGCCCAGGCATACAGCTCAGCTGGGTGTGGCCAGGAGTCAGACCTCTACCACGTGGCCTGTCTGGGAAGGGGTGGGGTCCAAGCACGGCAGCCTCTCTCCCTGAAAAGGCCTGGCTACATCTGTCCAGGAGCTGGAAGGAGTAGAGCTGACCCCGGCTCCCTTGCTTCCTCCAGCAAAGTCTCGCATGCATTCACACGGAGCTTCCTTCATTCACTCCACAAACATCTGCAGAACCGAAGAATGAACCCAGTTCTTTCCTAGTGACTGGAGAACACAGTAGAGGATTGTGTGGCTCTCAAGGAGTGGTCGTCCAGTGAATCTTCAGTGATGTCCAAACCCGCCTTCACACCCCGAACTGGGAAAGACAGGGGCAATTCCTACCGAGGGTGGGGGCTTCTACTGCGTCTTCATTCCTCATGTACTATCCTCCACAATTCTGTCATAGGTATTATTGTCAGCCATTTTACAGGTGGTGGGGAAACAGAATCCTAAAGAGAAAGAGAAGTCACTTGTCCCAACTCATACAACTACTAACTTGGTAGCCCTGGACTTGAGTCTGAGTGATTAAGGAACTTAAGTTTTTCTCGTTTCACCTCCCTTGCTCCCACAGGAAAGTGAAATCACTACACATCCCAACTACATGCACTGGCACCTACTGAATACACTCAGAAACATCTGAGCTCCGAGCTGCACCTGTGTCTGGTGCAGTCCGCAAGCACATGGTACGTCTCCCTACACGCCTGGATGTGCACATACATGCGTGTATCAATGTTTTTAAAAATTTCAATATTTTGGAGGTACATGGATGAGGAGTTTGGTGGTGAATTCTGAGGCTTTAGTCACCTGAGCGGTGTACGCTGTACCCAATATACAGTCTCGATGTTTTTTCCTTTAACTTTGGAATGTTGTGAACACATGGAAAAATATTGACTCTCACTATTTGTTAACACAAAGTAAAGTGGGACAAGAAAGTACTGTCATTTTAGCTCATCAAAATAGCAAAAACTGGGGAGAAAATAAATGAGAAAATAGTCCTGGTAGGGATGCACTGAGATGGGCACTTT
Organism: Cebus imitator; assembly: GCF_001604975.1. Lineage (NCBI taxonomy): Eukaryota > Metazoa > Chordata > Mammalia > Primates > Cebidae > Cebus > Cebus imitator. The sequence goes on along the minus strand of NW_016107347.1, from coordinate 7,972,708 downwards.
CATTCACTGCTGACTGGTACAACTCTTTAGGAAAGGCACTTGGTGATATTCATCAACAGGTTTAAAAATGTCCAAGACCCGCCTGGCGCGGTGGCTCACACCTATAATCCCAGCACTTTGGGAGGCCGAGGTGGATGGATCATGAGGTCAAGAGATCGAGACCATATTGGTCAACATGGTGAAACCCCATCTCTACTAAAA
>NW_016107347.1:7966177-7972337 GCF_001604975.1 Cebus imitator | reverse complement strand
AAAAAAAAAAAAAAATGTCCAATACCAAAAGTGGCCCAGTGATTTCACCTGAGTGTCATTCAGAAGTAAATGCATAAAAATGTTTATCACAGCATTGTTTATTATAGCACAGACCTGACACTGACCCAGATAACTTACACTAGGGAGTCAGCTCACTAAATTATGTCAAGGAAAAAATGACTGAAAACAGGCAAACAATAACACGACAGTGTTAACAGTGGTTGGGTTTGAGTGATCAGACTATGGTTAATTTCTTCCTAGCGCCCTATCCACCTTCTTTCTTCTGGTTTTCTGTATTTTTCATGAAAAAGATCATGTGTCACATTTCTGACAAAACTAAACTTTTTGGGAAAAGTTAGGAACAGATCACAACACTGCATAAGTGATAGAAAGCTGAGCATACAGACACAGAATTTAGTGTTTTAATCAAGCGAAACCCACAACAGAATTGATCTATCGCGTCAATATGTGCAAAGCAGCCACTGTGCATATGTGATTGGACTTAAATAGTGAAGCACGTGCTCATAAGAAGCTGTATTAGTTTGCCTTTTATACCATAAAACCAGTCTTTAGTTTCTCTCTTTGTTGTTTGTTCTTCAGCATCTGTTAACAGCATCAGGGCTGACAGGTTAGCCTAATACCAGGTGTGAGCTGTTCCCATAGACACACACACACACACACACACACACACACTATCACTATGATGAGGCAGCTGTCTTGACAGCCAGGCTCCAGGTCTGGGCACATAAATCTCTCTCCTGGGCTGGTGGTTCTCAGCAGTGAAGCTGCTGCAAAAGATGCTGCTGGTGTGGGGAGGGGATTTGGAACAAGGATGGTCACCAGGCAGAGGGGAAGGAGGACCAGGGCTGGGAGGACTGAAGAGGATCTGCTGTGTCAGGGCCCAAGGCTTCTGCCCCAGCAGGAGGTCTTGAGAACAAATTCCTACCGGCTTTGGCCAATTGTACACTGAAGTGCAAAGTAACTAACATCACATCAGAGGCCAGATGGAGCGAGCTGGGGAGTCCCTCTTGATTGAAAGGCCGAGGGGAGGCAGGGAGAAACAACCTCATGTTGTGCCAGGGAGGGGCTTTCACCTGTCTGAGAGCCTCCTCTGCTCCTTCCTTATTGATCCATCCATGAGGCATGTGCTAGGCTTTTCTGCAGTCCCTTAGAGACTGGGCAATGAATCCCAAGGGAACACTGTCGATGTTTTCCAAACTTCCCGAATAGGGGTGACACACATCTACCGTCCCCTGAGTTTCCCTTCTTGCTCCGTGCCCTGGCTGGCTAGACCAAGGGGCCTCCTCACTTTCTCCTCTGTATCAGAAGGGCCACCCGGGCCTCCCCTCTCAGTCTTGCCCTGGCTCAAGCTGACTGACATGAGCGCAAGCCACAGTTGCTGTCTCATTCTGGGGAGACCCTGGGGCTACTCCCTGAGGCGCAGGGTCCAGAGAGGCCCCATAGGTTATACTTTTGTTCTGAAAAGAAGAGATCCAAGAAAAGAAGAGGCGCTGCCTTATCTTTTCTCTCTCATCCTTGAGAGAGAAGTAGCTTTTGTATGCGTTTGTTTTATTTTATTATTAATTAATTAATTTATTTAGAGACAGGGTCTTGCTCTGTTGCCCAGGCTGGAGTGCAGTGGGACCATCAGAGGGATTTACATGTGAGCCCAGCCAGGCCTTCTTGCTTTTAGGAGAGCTCACGCTTCCCCATGTGTGGCTACAAATGTGCACACACAGCCTCTCACTCACACACATTCACACTTGTGCGCATACAAATACTCTGCTGCAGGGCGAGGAGCCCTCTCCCTAGCCTGACAGTGTGGGACTACTTCAGCTTTTGTATTTGTGTGCTTGGATTCCACCTGGATGGTAGCAGTGAAAAGTTACAGCGGGTCTTCTTGCCTCTGAAGAATCAGGAGGAAGAAAGGGATGTAGTCACTGGAATTCAGATTAGAAATGTGAAGCCAAAAAAAAATAAATAAATAAAAAATTCCCCAAACCCATCCGGGAAAGAAAGCTCATTAATGTCTCTGTTCCCCTCCTCATTAAGCAAGAGCTCACTCATAAATATTCACAGAATTCTAAAGTAAGATCGAGGTGAAAGTTAACTTAATGCGGAACAATTAAGACTGCTCATGGCTCGCCAGCAGCCTGACTGGGCCCTGGTCTCCCCAAAGCCCAGACATCTGGGAGGCTCCTGGTGTCCCAGAAGGATGGGAAGAGGAGCAGGGGTTAGGACAGAGGTTTGAGTAGAAGATCCCCCCTGCACCCGCAAGACGCCCTGTGAAAGCAGTTCCCAAGCCTGCTGGTGTCTCCTCAGGCTGGGAATTGTTAGCCGTGTGAGGGTCTTGAAGGTCTCCCAGCACCTGTCACTGGCTCACCCCATCTTACAATGAGGCAGCTGTAATCACAGAGGGTATATGACTTGTTCAAGGTGACCAGCCAAGCCATGACTGAGTACAAGGACACTTTCCACCACCCATCTTCTATCTTTAACCAGAACCAGGAAGCCTTTCCTTGGGCTTCAGGCCCTGATTGCTCCCCTCTCCGGAGGTTGCAGAATTCCCTGATCCTGCACACTGCAGTCAGATTAATTTTCTGAAATGCAGGCTTAATTGCATCACTCCTTCCAAGAAACATTCATTGGCTCCCCCATTGCCTATGAATTAAATGCCAGCTCCTCATGCTCTGTGGCCCAAATGCTCTTTTACAACCCTAATTACCATTACTCATTATTCATTTCCCAATGTTCCAGCCAAATGGAACTCCAGCTCTTCTCCAAATATGCTCTAAACTCTCCTGCCTCCAAGGCTTGTTTATGTAGTCCCCACTTCCTGGAATTCCCTCCTGCTGGTTCTACTTGTCAAAATCCTGTCCATCTTTCCAACCTCAAATGTCACTCCAAATGTCTATTCCATTAAGCCAATCTTGTTCCTCAACAGAGTCTTGCTCTAGGATATTTGGCTTGAATCTCTTCTACACTACATCGTCTTCTTGTGTCTTGTCCTTCAGTTACTAATAAAAATAGTCATAAAAATATAAGTACTTGGTGCCTACATGCGGCTGTTGCCTTGTATATATTATACCTTGCAATGTAGATATAGCTATTCCATTTTACAGTGGAGTACACTGAAGTTCTGAGAGGTTAAAAAGCCCAATTCTATTTGGCTCTGAAGTTTTTGCTTCTTCTCCTTTGTTACATTGTATTCACTCTTACTTTTGGAAGCTCCCTGGATTGAATCGTGTTTTCCAGAAAGATTTATTAAGTCTTGACCCTGGAATCTAACAAGGCGACCTCATTTGAAATAGGGTCTTCTTGGATGTAATCAAGTTAAGAGGAGGAGTTACCGGATGACGGCTGGCCCTAATCCAGTGATTGATGTCATTATAAGAAAGAAGAAGCTAAGAAGCTGGACACAGACACAGAGGAGGACAACCACATGAAGACAGAGGCTGACTTTGGGGGAAGGCATCTGTAAGTCATGAAATGGCAAGGAATGCTGGAAATGACCAGGAGGAAGGCAGGGGCAGATTATCCCTGAGAGCCTTCTAAGACCAACCAAACCTTCCCTTACCTTGACCTTGGACATCCAGCCTCCAGAACTGTGAGAGAATGAATTTCTGTTGCTCTAAGCCAGTTAGTTTGTGGTACGTTATTACGGCAGCCCTAGGACACGAGCATGCTCTTCAAGGACAGGATCTGATTTTAGCCTTCTCATTATCCTTCTAGGAGACCCGCACGCTGTCTTCAGATGATAGGTGCTCAGGAAATGCCTGTGGAATGCCCCAGAGATTTTCTTTTTTTTTTTTTTTTTTTGAGATGGAGTTTCGCTCTTGTTACCCAGGCTGGAGTGCAATGGCGCGATCTCGGCTCACCGCAACCTCCGCCTCCTGGGTTCAGGCAATTCTCCTGCCTCAGCCTCCTGAGTAGCTGGGATTACAGACACACGCCACCATGCCCAGCTGATTTTTTGTAGTTTTAGTAGAGACGGGGTTTCACCGTGTTGACCAGGATGGTCTCAATCTCTTGACCTCGTGATCCACCCGCCTCGGCCTCCCAAAGTGCTGGGATTACAGGCTTGAGCCACCGCGCCCAGCCTGCCCCAGAGATTTTCATGCCCCATTTGCAGAGGTCCCAGGGGCATGGAATGTAGTAAATATTTTATGGATGGGTGTGAAAGGCCCAGCGAGGTCAGTTACCTTACAGCTAGCTGCCAGTGGAGCTGGTTCTAGGACAGGAGTCCTGGGTCTCAGCAGCTAGACAGTGTGGCACCTGCAAATGCAGCTGGTGTGGCCTTGTCTCCAGGTGTGAGTCAGCCCAGCTCAGAGACCTCGAGTGCAGGTGGGGGTACCTTTGGCACCATTAACTGAAGCTATTAGAAATGTGCTGGGTCTGTGGTGGTGCTGGAGAGAGGGTTCAGAGATGCCTGGTTACCCGCCTGCTCAGGAAGCCCTGGGTGGCTGCTCTGGTCCTGGGTCACAGGGTTGCTCTGGGACCCAGGTTTTCTAGGAGGTAAGCTGAAGGCTGTGGGGCTTAGGACACATTCTGGAAACACCCAGTGGTGAGCTTCTCCTCACCACCCCCAACTGGAGGCCCAGTTAGTGTCTTCTCCTCCTCCAGTACCAATAACCAGATGCGCCTCACCCTGGGCTCCTGTCATCTTGACCACCAGGTTTGGCCTCCTGCTTTTCCTGGGAGGTAGGGGCCGAGGGGACAGTCCCTGGGGCCCTGAGCATCCTGCAGCCCCTCTGCTGTTTGGAAGTGGGTGGTGGGGATAGCTGGCTCTGAGGTTGTGCATGTGTGTTGATGTCACAGAAGATGCGGGGTTCATCTCCTGCACTGTCTACTCTGTTGCCCAGAACTATGAGTAATGGGAGTTCTTTTCAGGCAATTATAAGCAATACTCTGTCTGGGATTTCCCCTTAAGGCCTGGTCTCTCCATACCTTTGACAATGAGCCATGGATTATATTTTTATCCTCTTCTTTGTGTGGGGGCTGAAGCAATCTTTCCTTTTTTAGTGTTAAAAACCATATTCTTTTTATTCTAAAGATTTACATGATTTTCACATTTCAATATTTCTAAAATTATGTCATAACTGAAATTAAAATGTATTTTTTTGTTGTGTAAGCAATTTTTTAACTGTAGTAAAATATATATAACATAACATTTCTATTTCATTCATTTGTGATTTCTGGGCAAACTGTTCAGTGACATTGTTTAAACTGCTGTGCCATCATCCATCTCTTGAGCTCTTTTCATCTGCCCAAACGGAAACTCCACACCCATTAAACAGTGACTCCCCATTGACCCTCTCCTCTTAGCCCCCAGCAACCATGATTCTACTTTCTGTCTCTATGGATTTGACTACCTTCCTTTTTAGGTCAAATAATATTCCACTGTATGGATAGGCCACAGTTTGCTTGTCCATTCATCCATGGATGGACACTGAGTTGTTCCCACCTTTTGGCTATTGTGAACAATGCTGCTATGAACATGGGCGTACAAATATCTGCTGGAGTCCCTGCCTTCAATACTTTCAATTCTTTTGGGTGCGTATACAACCAGAGTGGAATTGCTGGATCATATGGTAAGTCTGTGTTTAATTTTTTGAAACAGTCAGCTTTTTATAAGCAGAAATAGATAGGCTACAGGAAGTGGAGAAGGCAAAAAACAACAACAACAACAACAAAAAACCCAGAACCAAAACCAAAAACAACCTAGCATCTTTTGAGAATATACTTTGTGCTAAGAATTTATGTCATCTTATCTAAACTTTGTAACAAGACTATGAGCAACATACCATTTCCATATGATGGGAAATCCAAGACCCAGCCCCTTCCCAAGGTCACGTGGTTTTTAAGTGTGGAGGCATGATCAGAACCCAGACAGATGGCGGGGGGCCTACAAAGTGGCTACGGGTGGAATCACAGAAGTGGGGGTCCTACTGCTCCATGGGCTCTCTTCTTCTTCCCCATTACTGCTGAGAGGCCTGCTGGGGAGATTGTGAGATTCTGAGGACTGTCCTGGGGGGCTGTGCAGTGTGTGGGGTGGGGAGAGGTGTTCTACAAATCATGAGGTTCTTGGAGGAATCCCTAATTCTAAGCAAGCAGTGGCATGTGTGCGCCATCTTCTGATTCTTTTTTTTTTTTTTTTTTT
>NW_016107347.1:7958665-7965982 GCF_001604975.1 Cebus imitator | reverse complement strand
CTCGGCCTCCCAAAGTGCTGGGATTATAGGCTTAAGACACCGCGCCCGGCCCCTTCTGATTCTTTTCTTACCTAAACTTCGTAGTTTCTTTCAGTGGTTTCTCACAGTGACAGTGGCCAAAGCCCTCACGAGCCCTCCTGTTCTCCCTCCATGGAACCGACTCTGGTCCCTGATGTAACGTAGCCCGACACATCCATCACAGTTCTGCAGATCAGACCTGATGGTTCTGAGACACTCGGGGATTGAGTTGCTTTAAAGAGTGAACTACTCTCTATCTTTGCTCCTATTTTGAGCTTTAGATCTTTTCCAAGGATGCTGGTTTTACACTGTCCAATCCGAAGAGCAGTCTTGATTTGAAAAGCAAAAGAAAATAATAGGAGCTGAATAACACATTTAATTGTGGGGTGCATTATGCCCTGCAAAGCATCTTTGTGACTGCCGCTCATTTGGTCCTCACGACAACCCTCAGAGCTAAGTAGGGCGGTGTTATTGCCTGTTCAGTGAGGGTCAATGACTTGCACAGGGTCCCTCAACTCGTTAGCCACACAGGCAGAGCTGAGGTGTAAATCCATGCCCAGAGACACTTTGGGGAAAATTCTGACTATATAAGCACAAATAACTATAGTCAGGAAGCATCTAAGGTCGCTAATAGGGCTGCACTAGAGACTCTCTGAAAAGTTCACATTTGAAGACAAAAGCAAAAGAAAAAGTCTGCTTTAAATGTAAACAGACAATGCCCAGCATTGAGGAATAGTGTGGTCCCTTGGGAAGAATGTGGAAGATGCTGGATTTTTAGGAAAAGCCGAGGCTTGGGGAAAGTGCAGAGACAAACTAAAAACATTTTTAATTAGGCTGATAGCATGATCCCATGCTCTCTCCAACTCCCCCCCAAAAAAAGCTCAAACAAGAAAGAAATAACAATGACAGCAAGGAACAAGATAGGACTAAGTCTGCTTATTGAAGGAAGGTGGAGAAATATTGACAGCTCCGTGTGGAAAGCAGGAGAGCTTGAGGAAAGAGCTCGTAGTTGAAGCAAGGAGTCCAGGCTTGGTATTGGCCAGTTGATTGATTGACTTACAGCAAGTCACCCTGCCTCCCTGACCCTTTATGTCCCAGATGCCCAAAGTTCTGGACTAGTTCAGTATTTACCAAACTATGTTAATTCTTCTCCTGCCCTGGTGATTCTGCCATACTCACACACACCGCTTGTATTACTGAATTCTATTCAGATGCTCTTGTCTGCTTGAGGAACTGAGCCTGAAGCCTGCTCCTACTTGGTTAGAAAGGGAGATGAACAAGGGTTAAAGAGATGTTGAAATCGGCCAACTGTCCCATCAAACTGATGTTTACTGATTTTTGGATAAACATAGATATTGACCTTCCTGATCTTAAAGCTTGAAACTTACATTTATCTTATTTGAATTATATCCTCAGAAAACCGACCCTCAGGCCTCCCAGAGAGTATCAAGGAACTGAAACTCACCAGGTCATTGCATCCAGACAGTGAGATGCCAGACCCTCACCCACAGCGATTCCTGTTTTCCAACTCCTCTTCCATTCCCCTCCTTGAATCCTGTTTCCCCACACATAGTTGCATTTCTTTCCTGCTTTTATATACACATCCCTAACTAACTGGTTGAGGAGATGGATTTGAGACTGATCTCTCATTCTCCTTGGCTGTAGCCCTGACTAAAGCCTTTTTCCCTGGCAGTACTTGTTGTCTAGTGATTGGCTTTGTGTGGCAAGCAGCAGGATGCAGACCAAACTCCTGACATTACAGTAGCAGTGATAAAAGATATTCCAGCATCAAATTAAGACTTCTTTTTGGTATCAGTGGAAAAATTGAAATTCAGGAAGAAAAACTTAAAAATGTAATAATTCCATGTCCATACATCCCCTAAACTGCTTCAGCATTATTCGGAGTCATTATTCGGAGTCGGGAAATGATGGACTAGGCTAGTGATCACTGATATCACTGATATCTATGACATACGTTGGAGGTCCAGGATTCTTCTTACTTTGTGACACAACAGCCCATCACACTCAGGTGTGCCTTAAATGCTGCATGTGCCTCCCGGGCAGCACACTCATCCCTGCCATGTTCACACAGCACAGGTTCTTCATGTGGATTGTAGCCCTGTCCTCAAGCCAGGTCCACTTGAAGTTTTAAGGACCCCTTACATTGGACCTCAGGAACGCACTCGTCTGTTGGATTTGTCCTCCGTAGTGTGAGCTCTCTTCCTATTTTTTCCATGTCTCCAGTATTATAATAAAGTTTATTTTTTCCGTAATAAAAGTAATGCACAACCATTGCAAAAAATCTGATCACCAAGCAAAATTGCAGGAAGAATTAAACAAATCATCCACGGCTCCACCACCCAAAGATCCCATCAGTGTACTTTGTTTTCTTCTAGTCTTGTTTTTTTTAAGTCATAGTTAGATATTATCTGTATAATTTTGTGTCCTGCTTTTTCCCACACTACCATCTGAAATAATCATAAACATTATTCTACATGGATGCATTCTGATTCTAATTTTTGCTTATACAAATATTATTAATGACAGTACTTCTAAACTAGCACTTTTTCCTTGGGAGAGATCCAATAAGTGACTCTCCTAAAAGCCATATCCCATCTGCAGTGCTTGAATGGGGCTATTTTGCGGCACCCTCACCAGCATCAGGTAGGGTATAACTAAAAATCAAAATAAAATTATTTGCTAATTTACAAGGTAAACATAGCTATCTAGTTGTTTGAATTTTCACTGTGATCACTAGTAAGATTCAAGAATTTCCATCTGTTGGAAAGCCAGCTTTATTTCTTCTTTAGTGAATTGTTTATTATATCCTTGACTCACTTTTCTATTGTGCCTTATGGGTTTCATTATTGATTTGCTGAGCTTTTTATATATTAAAGATGTTAGCCATTTATCCAATATTTGCTGTAAATATAGGTTTTGTCTTTTTAAAATCTAGGTTCATTAGAGGTTTCCCAGGTAGCCACATTGATTTCTTTAGATGTCTCATTTTTCTTCCTTGTTGGAAGTATATGTGATTTTTATGTTATAATTTCATTTTTAGAGTCGCTCACTCTTTGTGAGATGCTTTCTTTTAGAGTATGCAGCCATGGGACCTAAAATCTTGACTTTCAGCTTTCAAGTCTAGGACACATGCTCTTCCTTTTTATGTGCACACGTCTACCATCACCTGCCATGAACACATGAAGACATGCAGGTCTCAGGCCCTCAGGTTTGGCTCAGGGCTCTTAATCTTTCTGAATTTTAACGCTTATCTGGGTCAGGAGGTCACTCACAGTTGGTTTACTATGTCAATGAGTTCATAGTTTCCAAATGTTTTCTAAGGCTGAAAAGTTCATTCAGGGTTTCCACAGGACACTGGCACCTCAGAGCAAAATCACTACTCGTGGGAGATGTGAAGTTTCTATAATAATAATAATAATGGCCATGATAATAACAGCTAATGTTTAATGATCACTTGAGATATGCTGATCTTTGTTCTAAGTGCTTCACATTAATTACCTGGTTTAATCTCCAACAACCCTACAAGGCTGGTACTACAGGTTGAGTATCCCTTATCCAAAAGACTTGGGACCAGAAGTGTTTTGGATCTTGGACCTTTTTGGATTTTGGAATATTCACATTATACTTATGGTTGAGCATCCCTAATCCCAAATCCAATACTCCACGGAGCATGTTCTTTGTGCATCTTGTCAACAATCAAAAAATTTCAGATTTTGAAGTGTTTCAGATTTGGAATTTTGGGATTAGGAATACTTAGTGTGTAAGATTATTCCCAGTGTTTGGATGGGAAAACTAAGGCATAGAATGGTTAAGTAGTTTGCCTAAGTGCACAGCAAAACTGGAAGACATTCATAGGTAGTATATGTTGCTATGAGAACAGATGTGTATGCAGATGACAGCTGGAATTGCCCATGAGTGAAAGCAGAGACAGGAAACAGAAGTGCCAAGAGGAGAAGGAAGGCAGCTGGTGCAGCCTAGGGGTGGAGCCCCCAGTGAGCACACCCATATCCTGTGATCCCCAGCACTTGGTCCCCTGACTTTAAGTTGGTTCATGATGCAGGAACACATCTTGCACAGGAATCAGAGATATTGCCAGGGGTCCCAGGACACTTAAGCAGACAGAATTTTGATACCTGCCTACATTGCAAGTTAAGCATTGGAATTCCCAATGAGGGCCAGGAGCAGATAATAATCACAGTGGCAGCAGCTAACTTATAGTGAGCAGTAAGTACATGCCAAGCACTGGACTAAGAACTTTACATGCATTAAGTTGTAACAATCTTGTGAGGCTGGTACTGTTATCATAACCATGATACTTACGAGGAACCTGAGTCTTAGAGAGGTTACACATTTCTAACTGGCTAGCCTGTGCGACTCCAAATTTGTATATAATCTTCACTTTGCTCTGCTGCCCTCCTGGGGGAGGACTGTTGATATGAGAGCTCTTCTCTCCCTCCTGCTCCAGGACACCCTGATGATCAGCCAGGGCTAAGCAGAGGAAAAAGAAATGGGGCTCCAAGGGACCCAGCAGGGGATCCTGCTATCTTTTCTCTAGAGGCCTGGGATAGAGAATAAGTAAGAAAAAAGGTTTGCAGTTTCAAGGCTATTCTATTCCACTTCCTTTCCACTAATGAAAAACTGGCACTTGCTAAGAATTCTTGGAAGAGGGAGGGCAGACAGCTTACTTTTGTTTATGGGCTTCTGGAAGCAGCATTTCTGAGCCCAAGGCTTGCCCCTCTGTCTGAAGCAGCAGCACTGATGGGGCATATCTGGAGTGGGAAGCAACTTCCCGTGATGATATCTCCATCTATGCTTGCTGGGCTCAAGGCTGTGTTTGGTGTGGGCAGCAAGTCTGACAAAGGCTTTTTCCTTTCCTCACAGAGCTTGGCATTCACACAATTTCCCCGTGGCTTTGTGAACAAGGATAGGACCTATCCTTTACTTCCATTCTACTTGTGGCTGTCTCATAATAATTGTCTCATTTTATGGGCTTCTGTCTGGGTTTGTAGCTGTTACTTCTCTTGATTGAAAAGATAAAAAAGAGTGTGTTTCTACTATGCAACTCCATCTCCCATTAGTCACCAATGCAAACCCTCTGCCCTAGTTGGGCCAGCTTCCTCACTGTCTCCCTAAACGGCAACTGTTATCAGCTGCTACCAGGACAAGCCCTTCTGGCTGGAAGGCTCAGAGGCATTTCACTCAAGAAGGCTCAGTGATCCCAGCCCCAGGCCTATCCTGAGCAGGTGAGCTCTGGGGTCTGCTATGCACCGTATGCCTGGTGTGCTGGGGTATGGAGAGACCCTCCCATCCTACCCCAGCTCTGGTCAGCTCTCTGTTCTCTTACTTGAATCCACTGCTTTACTCTTTGCTGTTGCCACCCCCCCGTTAGCCACCCCAGCCACTGCTGCGTTCTTGCTCTGAAAAATGAGGCCCCTGGAGCCAAAGTACTGCCTCCTATTTGCCTGAGTTTTACCATGCTCACAGCCCACTGTGGTCTTGCTTCTCCCCCAGACTGGATTCCCATTGACCTTGATGCTGGGTAGGACTAGCTGCAGACAGCCACTTGCCTAGTTCTGGTCCTGGCTTTCTTCCTTCCTCAATAAGCCCACCTGGTTGAGGTCTTAGCATTCATTCAGGAGCCACCCCAGAAACAAAGGCTGCAAAGACAATTCAATCTATTTTTAGCTGTCATGTGAGTTTCACTGTAGTAAGAGAGAAAGCCCTGTGAGCAAATGGTTGCACTGCAGTGTTAGGAGCGTTAAACAGAGTCACGGTCAGGAAATTGGAAACTAAAGAAGATAAACAATTAGGTCTTATGCTGTGTGGCTGTGTGTGGTTGCAGGGGTGTGGGGGCACCTAAAATGAAAGGGGATGCTTGAGTAGGTCTTGAAGAATGAGTCGGAATTTCCTGGGTGGATGCTTCTGATGAGAGTGGTAGGGATAACACAAATGAGACTTCTAGAAAGAAGAGGTGGGCTGGAAGAGTGAAGCAGCAGTTTGGGGTGTGGTGGACAAGAGGCGAGAGCTGGGCAGGTCATGAGGCCACGGAAGGTGGAAGCTGGACAGGAGACAGCATAGCATCCAGGCTGAACCTCAGGCTTCCAGCTCTAACAGACACAGGGTTGTTGGTGTCATTAGTTAAGTTGAAGAATGGCCTTCAGGGATGGGGGAAAGACCACAAATCTGATTTCAGGTACGCTGACTTTGAGGAAGCGTGTCAGGAATGGGTGCCTCCGGTCTCACACTGAGCACTGTTTCTGAGTGCCGTTATCCACTCACCTCATGAATAGTTGACAACGCTCACACCCTAATCCCTCATCCTACCCTCCATTCTGAGGGCCAGACCTATATAACCCAGCACCCCACTGGACATCTCTACCCGAATGACCCCTTCCTCCCAGGCTCTTCAAACTCAATGTGTGTTGTTGCTAACAAAATGGATTATCCCCCCAAATGCTTCTCCTTTCGGGTGCCCATATCACAGTAAACCCGACTGCCAGCTGAGGTGGAAGCTGGGCATCACCTTCGATTTCCCCCATGGTAGCACTGGTGGCTGCATCCTTAGTGTTGCAGTGACTCTCTCATGTTCTTGCCTACTCCATTGCTACTGCCATTTCCCTGGTCACCATCGCCTCTTCCTTGGCTATCGTTATAACTGCCTGAACTCTTCTCCCCCCCATCTAATTCTCCTCCAGTCCATCTTTCTATGTCAGCAGGGTGGATCTATAGATCTGTATTTGTCTGTTATCTGCTTCCCCACAATGTGAGTTCCATGAGAACAGAAACCTCTGTTCACTTTTATTCCCAGTGCCTGGCACACAATAGGAGCTCAATAAATATCAGTTAACAAACAAATGAATCAATCTAAAAATGTAAACGGATCCCATCACTTCCTGCTTGATGCTTCCATGGTTCCTCATGGTCTTCCAGTAAAGGCCTGTTTCTTCATGCAGCATAAAGGGCTTGCTCAGGTCTGGCCCCAGCGTGGTTCCTCAGACCTTGCACCTACTCACGACTTTATATCTCAGCCTACCCCCCAGGTAGGAGACCCTCCTTGCAGTCCCTGGAGCATATCTCAAGCCAACAGTCTTCAAAGTATAATTCAGGGGGCCATGGAAGTCCTAAGACTTTTCAGAGGAGGCGATGAGTATGGGTAAAAAATCCATTCAAAACGTAAGAATAAGTGATAGATTTTAATGTAACCGGGTAAGAAAAATGCATTGCTATGGTTCAGATTCCATGATACAAGTGACCCACCGCTTTTGTTTTGGTGTATAT
>NW_016107347.1:7765823-7958170 GCF_001604975.1 Cebus imitator | reverse complement strand
TTCTCCTGTCTCAGCCTCCTGAGTAGCTGGGATTACAGGCACGCACCACCATGCCCAGCTAATTTTTAGTAGAGACGGGGTTTCACCATGTTGACCAGGATGGTCTCGATCTCTTGACGTTGTGATCCACCCGCCTCGGCCTCCCAAAGTGCTGGGATTACAGGCTTGAGCCACCGCGCCCGGCCAGAATCCAGCTATCTTCTAACTCATTAAAGAGATTTTCAAAAATATAAAACGATGCCACCCTTCTAGGTTTTTTAAATTTTGGAAATATATTTTTCCTAAAATGTATTTTAACATGTCATGGCATTTGCTATTTTAAAATAAATTAATAAACAACTATTTAAAAACAATAAAAAATCCACAGTGCTACATTTCTAATACTGTACATATTCCACATAAATAAAAGCTCATGGGGATTCTTGATAAGTTTTCTGAGACCAGAAAGTTTAAGAACTTTTTTGTTAAACCAGACAGTGTGGAAAACATTGCTTTCAATAAGCATTGGTTGCATGAATTTTGTGACTAAACAGGACTTCAGAGAAATTAGGGTGGATGCCTTCAGGCGGCACCATCCTGACCTAGAAGGTTTTCCACACTTGCTTTCCTCTGACATGGGCTGTGCTGACTCCCCCTTTCATCCGCAGGGAAAGAGAAAATTGATGAAGGTAAGACTTTTATTTTCACAGGCTCAAAACTCTTGTCCTGAATGCCCTTACTTTTTATCGTTTTTGCTCTTCCTGGACTTTTCCTGTGGTAATCGTTTGGATTTATGTCTTCACCCAAATCTCATGGTGAACTGTAATCCCAATATTGGAGGAGGGACCTGGTGGAAGGTGATTGGCTTCTGGTGGCAGCTTTCCCCCTTTGGTGCTGTTTTTGTGATACTGAGTGAGTTCTCAGGAGATCTGGTTGTTTAAAAGTGTGTAGCACCTCCCCCACCTCTTCCTCCTGCTCCCACCACATAAGAAGAGCCTGCTTCCCCTGACTATATGTTTCCTGAGGCCTCCCCAGCCATGCTCCCTGCACAGCCTGAAGAACTATAAGCCAATTAAGGCTCAAAGGGCTGATATCCAGAATTTACAAAGAACTAAAACAGATTTACAACAAAAAAACAAACAAGCCCATTCAAAAGTGGGCAAAGGATATGAACAGATACTTTACAAAGGAAGACATACATGAGGCCAACAAACATATGAAAAAATGCTCATCATCACTGGTCATCAGAGAAATGCAAATCAAAACTACATTGTGATACCATCTCACGCCAGTTAGAATGGTGATCATTAAAAAATCTAGAGACAACAGATGCTGGAGAGGATGTGGAGAAATAGGAACACTTTTACACTGTTGGGAGCGTAAATTAGTTCAACCATTGTGGAAGACAGTGTGGTGATTTCTCAAGGACCTAGAAATAGAAATTCCATTTGATCCAGCAATCCCATTACTGGGTATATATCCAAAGGATTATAAATCATTCTATTATAAGGACACATGCACACGAATGTCCATTGCAGCACTGTTTACAATAGCAAAGAGCTGGAACCAACCCAAATGCCTATCGATGATAGACTGGACATGGAAAATGTAGCACATATACACCATGGAATATTATGCAGCCATAAAAAATGATGAGTTTGTGTCCTTTGTAGGGACATGGATGAACCTGGAAAGCATCATTCTCAGCAAACTGACATAAGAGCAGAAGATCAAACACTGCATTTTCTCACTCATAGGCGGGTGTTGAACAATGAGAACACATGGACACAGGGAGGGGAGCACTACACACTTGGGTCTGTTGGGGGAAAATGGGGGGGGGCCGGGGGGGGGGGGGGAGTTGGGGAGAGAGAGCATGGGGAGAAATGCCAGATATAGGTGATGGGGAGGAAGGCAGCAAATCACACTGCCACGTGTGTACCTATGCAACAATCTTGCATGTTCTTCACATGTACCCCAAAACCTAAAATGCAATAAAATAAATTTAAATAATAAATAAATAAAAATATTTATACACAAATGGAAGCAAAAAAAAATTAAGGCTCTTTTCTTTATAAATTACCCAGTCTCAGGTATTTCTTTATAACAGAGTGAGAAGGTTCTAATACATCCTGCCTTCTCATTCTATTTTTCCCTTCAAGGTACAACTCAGGTCTCTCCTACTCCAGGAAGTCTTCACTAACTGCCCAATTTAAATGTTCCCAAATGTGGATCCACAGATCTCTACTGGGCTGGCCCATGAGAATCACCTGGAGAGTCTCGAAAATGCCCAGGTTCTCCAAGTCCACCGCATCTTTAGAGATATCCTGATTTACAGGATTCAGAGATACATACTTTTAAAACTCTCTAGGAGATCCTTGAGGCCTGGAGTGGGAAGAGCTGTGTCTGTAAGTTTTTCCTTTGACAGACTATAATCTCCTGGAGCACAGGGATTAGAATGTCTCCTTCTTTTATATCTCCAGAACAACGGGCACAGACCTCCAGGCGTGGTTATGGAAACCCACTGAACTGGGATAATCAATGCGGGGAATATACTGCTTTCATCGCAGCTCTAGCTGGATTAGCCTCTCCACCTGCCTCCCATCCCCTTAGCAACACCACAGGTCTCCCCTTACTCAGGAAGATCTAGAGAATCAAAGGCACAGACTCAGCACTCTGTACATTCACTCACATTGGTTCTATGCCTCCCAAGGCTAAGGGACAAGAAGCTAATGACAAAGCTTTTTAAAAAGGCAGGGTGCATGTGGTCCCAAGCATGTGCACGTAAAAGCACCTAGACACAATGGGGAGGAACCCGTGGTTTGTAACTCCAAGAGAAGTGTGGGATGTTGAATGACAATGTAGACCAGATCTGGCAGTTCTTCTTTTGTTCTTTTTCTGGAGACAGGTTTCTAAGGAGGGTTATGTTGGCAAAAGGTATCTGTAATAAACATTACTATAATTCTCCAATCATCTCTTTTATCATTTTTACTCATATTTCTCTATTCTCTCAATCCCTTTCCTTTTTTTCTGAAAACAGATCTCACCTGACGCCCTTTCCCTAAAGTATGCAGCAGCCAGAGTGATTTCCAACACAGTTCAGGGAAAGCTGAGCTCCCAGTCCTGTTGGCCACCTAGACTCAGAACTGTTCCATCTGAAAATTCAGTTTCGATTCAGAGAAAGCCTCTGTGTGTCCCCCCAGAATTCAGTGGCAGAGTGACAAATGTGGTGCTGGAGATAATGATGCTGAAGGGAGGTATAGTTCTAATGGAATAAACACATCTTTGATAAATCTTCCCACCAAGATGTCTTTATAACTAAAAGCAGCCGCTCTGTTCCCTATGGTTGCTGCAAAGGCTGATGGGCTTCTGTACCTCTCTAGGAGCCATCTCTCCTCCCTCCTCCAGCTCACCACCAGCAAACAGACATCATACTGGGTCCAGGAGGTAATTAAAGTTTCAGGGGCAGGTGGGAGGCAAGAGGGACGAGAGCCAAGAAAGCAGCAGGTCCATACACTGGCAGTGTTGCCAAACTGGCCTTGGTCCCTGATTCCTGGTGACAGCTGAGCATCTGCATTCACTTGTTTTTACGGAGATTGAGATGAACTGGAGGCTTTTATTTTTGCCAGTTTTGACATCTCTCTGCTTTGCACATTAACAGGCTCACCGCTTGACACTGTGTCTGATCCATCCACTGCTCTGCAAAGATGTCAGGCAAATTTGCTAGAGATACTAAGGGCCCAATTATGGTGCCCACTTGGATCTTGACAGATGCTGGAAATCTTTTAGAATCTGGGATGATTAGTGCAGACCTTCCCTTGCTTGCAAGCAGCCTGGAACCTTGCACCTGTTTTATCGCATCCAATGTATCCTTAATGAATGGCCTTTCCCAATGAAGCCCATAGGGGCAGTCAAGGGCTCAATGACAAGGATCCTGGGGCCCAGAAAGAAAGGTAACTTGCTTGAAATTATACTTCAAGCTGGTAACAAGTCCTCAGTTTCTTAGGAATCATGCTCAAAATAAGAAATTCAGGCAGGTCAGGGCAAGAGCAGCAAGCCAGCCGGAATTTGCTGGATGAGGAAAAGAGAACAAATTAAAGAGAACGCTGTCCAAATGTTGGTGGTGCTGATTTCTGGCACAATTACTCTGCCTTCTGCTGCCCATACACAAAGGCCAGAAGTCCAAAATAGACTCCCTCGATATCTCAATATCACTTCCTTAATCAATTTCTTAATCTGCAGGGGAGTATATCCTCATATAGATAGCTAAAAAATAGTGTATAGATAGATATTCAAGGAAGATGGTGGTGGGCAGTGGTGGTTAAAAATCTTTAAAAAGAACAAACTTATCTGATTAAATAAACAGAAAAAGAAAGAACAAAGAAAACCCAACAAGAAGTGGGCCTGAACAGGGCTTATTTCAGGAGGGAGAAGGACTTTCCAGGGTTTGGATTCAGCACCAGAAGTAGACATAAGATCAATTAACCAATCAGGTATGAATGCATCCTTGCAAGCTGGGAAGTAAAACTCTGAGTCACTTGAGATGGTCACTTGAAGAGGCCTAATGCCATTTATCTACTCTGTCATTTTCCATGGGATCAGATCAAGGATTTGACCCATGAAGGAGGTTACAGATCTGCATCTAGCTCTCTTTCTGTTCCTGTTACCACCTTAAAACTGGAAAAGAGGATAAAGTTCAGGACATAAAAGCAGCTATAGATACCCACTTGGATTTGGAGAGAATGTTCTTATAAGGAGTAGATGTCTCTAAACACCAAAGCAGAAGCCAAATCTGATCCTGGGACTTAGACTCATATTTACTACCCTTTCCACAAAGCAGAGCTTGAAAAACAAAACACAAGAGGTTGAAAAACCAACCCCAAGACTTACTAAACTTAAGGATTGTCTCCCCATTCTCCATATTTGTCTCAATTCCTTCTGTCTAAGTTCTAGTCCTTAGTCTCTGTTCTCTGTACTTGCTGAGAAGACAGAAACATATAACTTGAAACTTGGAAAGAGTTTAGAGATCTTCTAATCTAGTCTTTCATTCAAAGTGGAAATTCTCAACCGCAATGTTGACAGGAGGTCACCCAGGCTTTGCACTTTTGCAATAATGAAGAACTAATTACTTTTCCTTGCAATCAGACTATCAGAGACACCAACTGTGGAAAAAGCCTTCCTCAGAATTAAGCCCAAATCTTTAACTCACATACCTGGGTCCTCATTTTGCCTTCTGAAAATATGCAGAAATTTATTACGTCTTTTTATAAGTGATGATCCTGCAAATAGTTGAAGACAACCAGCAGGCTCCTCTTCAACTTTTCTAGTAGCACATGGTCCAGGCCCTCCACCAGCCAGGATGCCCAGCTGTGGACATGCTTCAGTCTGTCAACATCCTTCTTAAAATATAGGCCCTGTTATGAGTACAGAGAAGCCAACTCATTACATCCAAGTGTTCAGACCAACTTGGAAGAACAGGAGGCAAGCTGGATCCTTGGGGCTTGCAGGGTGCTCAGTGCCTCTAAAAGTTAAGCTGAGAGCTGTTTCTCAGAGAAACTCTAGGCTGATCATCTTCCAAAGCAATCTGCAGAGATTGAGGCAGCACTGGGATCTGGGAGGGAATCAGCCACAGCTAACTGAGAGTTTAAATCCTGACCTTTGGAAGCTCTGCATTCAGATGTTTGTGCTGGCCCCGGCAGGGAGCCTCTGTGGCTTGACAATGGCTGGGTAGGGGGTTAAAGGGCAGGGAGAGGATCATTTTTAGTTGTTGACTTACCAACAGATATTCAGAAAATCAATATTTGTGTCATTTTATGTAAATCCAGGTCCATCTGTCAGAGGTGTTTGAACCAGAGTGACTCCATCTTGAATAGGGGCTGGGTAAAATAAGGCTGAGACCTACTTGGCTGCATTCCCGGGGGGTTAGGCATTCTAAGTCTCAGGATAAACTAGGAGGTTGGCACAAGATACAGGTCACAAAGACCCTGCTGTTAAAGCAGGATGCAATAAAAAAGCTGGCCAAAACCAAGATGGCAAGGAAAGTGACCTCTGGTCATCCTCACTGCTCATTATACTCTAATTATAATCAGTAGCATACTAGAAGACACTCCCACAATGCCTTGATAGCTTAGAAATGCCATGGAAACATTCGGAAGTTACCTTATATAGTCTGAGAAGGGGGGGAGCCTTTAGTTTCAGGACATCCCTGCCCTTTTCCCAGAAAATTTATGAATAATCCACCCCTTGTTTAGCATATACTCAAGATTTAACTATAAGTATACTCAGTCGAGCAGCCCATACTGCTGCTCTGCCTATGGAGCAGCCGTTCCTTTATTCCTTTACTTTCTTGATAAACTTGCTTTCACTTTACAGACTCACCTCAAATTCTTTCTTGTGTGAGGTCCAAGAACCCTCTCTTGGGGTTTGGATCAGAACCTCTTTCCGGTTAACATAGCTGTGATCATCTAGTTTACCTGCAGGCTCTCTAAAATTTCTTGAATACATTGCTGTCACTTTTTTCTCCAAAGGCATGTGGTAACATCTTCAGAAATCTCTAGGGAATGAAAATTTGGGCATAATGCCTGGCTTTATGTTCTGAAGGATGTTGAAGTTCACATAGGTGGATCCTGGACAAGAGACGTTGACCATCTGAGCTTTGTGACAAGTCAACATGAACTCTGGAGGACCAAGTCACAGGTACTCTCTCTGCCATGTCCCTGTCTGGAACTGAGCACTGCCAGTTTGGGCCGCCTGCCCTCTCAGGACTCCCCATGTTTCCTTCTAAGCCACAGTCTCCGTGGGCAGTTTGGCAGTGACTCCCTGTCTCTCACACCAGCCCAGTCGCACTCCCTCCCAGTAATCTAATTTCCTCTGGGCTCTGACTTTACAAAGAATCTAATCAACTGGTAAGAGCTTGATAGAAAGTGTTTGTAAAAGAGTCTGGGACGGGTTGCAATTCTTAGTCTGTACTCTGTTGGACTCTGTTAGTCGCTCTCTAGGTTGCTTCCCTGTGCCTTCCAGGTTTGTTTCCTGTGAGGGTGGGTTTTTTCTCTCCTGAGCTCCAGAAGCCTCCAAGGGCAGTGACCATCTCACCTGATAGGCTCTGTGGGTAGGGGTAATTAGGATCACCACCATTCCTCATAGCTTCCAGAGGGGTGGATTATAAGGAAACAGCACGACTAAGAGCTTCCAGTGTGCTGGTCTGTTCATGCACATAGACCCCCAGCAACCCTGGGAGGTTGATGTTATCCATCTTATGGCTGGGAAACTGATGTTCACAGATGTTGGGTAAATTTCCTAAGATCCCACCTCTGAGTCTAAGGCCTGTGTATTCTCTCCTGTCTGGCCTCGACTTCTCCATGAGTTCAGAATTCCAAGCTCCATCCCCAGTGCCCTTCATTTGCCCCTGGTGGCTTTCCAGTTTATTTTTTTATTTTTTATTATTTTTATTTTTTATTTTTTTGAGACAGAGTCTCACTCTGTCACCAGGCACCAGGCTGGAGTGCAGTGGCATGATCTTGGCTGACTGCAACCTCCACCTCCTGGGTTCAAGCAATTTTCCTGCCTCAGCCTCCTGAGTAGCTGGGACTACAGGCATATGCCACCATGCCCAGCTAATTTTTGTATTTTTAGTAGAGATAGGGTTTCACCATGTTGGCCAGGATGGTCTCGATCTCTTGACCTGGTGATCCACCCGCCTCAGACTCCCAAAGTGCTGGGATTACAGGCTTGAGCCACCGCGCCCCGCCCTTTCCAGTTTAAACAAAATAAGCATTTCCTTTTTTTTTAAGACGGGGTTTCACCGTGTTGGTCAGGCTGGTCTTGAACTCCCGACCTCAGGTGATCCGCCTGCCTTGGCCTCCAAAGTGCTTGGATTACAGGTGTAAGCCACCACGCCTGGCCCAAAATAAGCATTTCGAATAACAGTGTTTCTTACTTTTCCCTACACCCTGTGAATTGGCACAAAGAGAAATAGACATTTAAGTTACTTTTAATACCAGCATGTTTATTAGCCACAGTTGGCTTTCATTCAGTGCACTTCCATAGGTATTAAGTCATTTTATCCTCTTGGTCACCCTACAAAACTGACCAAAAAGTGTCCTTGTCTGTATTTGAAGATAAAGGAACAAAAGATCCAGACAGGCTTAGGAACATACTTAGGGTCTCAGTGAATTAATGACCAAGACGGTCACTCCTCTGTTAGCCCTCACTCCGCCCTCTGATGTAACAGCTCCCAGGCCCCGCCTTTTCTCTGCAGCAACTTCATGAGCCTCTCATCATTCCCTCACCCAATAATGCTCTCTGAGATACCGGATATCCTTCTGATATGAGGCTTACTCTAAAAAATAAGCAGACCTCTGCTGCTCAAAGAGATCCACTTTTTGAGTAGTTATTACGTGCCAGGGGCCTTACTCTGTCTCACGGCTCTATGAGGTAGCCATCATTATTAGCCCAATTTATAAATGAGGAAACTGAGCATGAGAATGGTTTAGCGACTTGACTGAGCTCGTAAAGCTAGTATGTGACAGAACCTGGATTTGGACCAGGAAGCTCTGGCTCAGAGTTGAGACTCCCACGTGGTCTACGCAGTACAGAGTCCCACTTAGTTGCCTGATTTAGACTCCCAAGGGCCGTTGATGCAGCATAGGACTGCACGGGCTCATTCACAGCTATGTTGCCCAGCACTGTGGATTGAGGCTGTGGTCAATTAAAAGCCCTAGATGTCTTTCCCACAAGCTGTGTCTAATTTAGATGCCCCTCAAGAAATACTAACATACTAAGTCATTTTTATGCTAAATGCAGAAGTTTACACTTGTATTCATTATGTTTTATAAAGAATCTTTTCATTTTAGAAGTTTTACACTTACAGACAAATTGTGACGATAGTACAGAGGGTTCCCCTAAAGCCCATACTCAGTTTCCCCTACTATTAGCATCTTACATTATAGTCTGGCACATTGTTCACAATTAATGAACCAATATTGATATATTAGTATCTAAGTCCAGACTATATTCAGCCATCCTTGGTTTCTACCTACGATCCCCATCCAGGACACGGTGTTACATTTTGTTGCCATGTCTCCCTCGGCCCCTCTAGATTGTCACAGTTTCTCAGACTTTCTTTGATTTTGATGACATTGAGAGTTTTGAAGAGTACTGGTCAGGCGTTTTGTAGAATGTTCCCCAGTTGGAATCTGTCTGATACTTTTCTCATAATGAGACTGAGTGTTTTAGGGGAGACCTAAACCACTGAGACCACAGAGGTGCCGTTCTCATCATGTTATACTGAGGGAACATACAATCAACATGACACATCACCATTGAGGTTGAGCTTGCTCACTTGGGCTGAGGTCGTTTTGCCAGGCCTCTCCACCATCAAGTCAACTTAAAGTTACACCCTTCTTCCCATGCTGTACTGTTTGGAAGGAAGCCACTACTTGCAGCCCACACTACAGAGTGGGGAGTTGTACTCCAGCTCCTGGAGGGTGGGACAGCTACATAAACTACTTGGAATTATTCTAGATGTCTCCATTACGCTTTATTCAGGGTAAACCCATCATTCCAGATGGTGGAGGTATGCTTGAATCCTGCTGCTGTATGCATCTGGTAATTTATTTTAACTTTCCCAGGTGTGTGCTATCAATGCTTCCAGTAACGTGGCTTCTGTCTTTTGTGATCACTGATAAAAATAACACCACAGACAAGGCCAAAGACAGAGGCCTGTTCGCAAATCACCTTTTAAAATATTCTCTTGACACTTGGGAAAAAGAGCTGGCACTTTTGGAGGAGAGTTTTGAAGTCACATGGTGGTACTATTGTTCGGATCACATCTCTGTATTTTACTCACAATGTGATAGGGAATAACTTCATTAAATATTTTCCTGAAATCAAGCTATATGCCAACTGTATTCCCTTGGTGTTCTAAAAAAGATATCCCACTAGGAAAAGGAAATCATTTACATTTTGCATGATTTGTTTTTAGTGAGCCCCTGCTGGCTCCTGGGTCTATCTCTTTCCCAAGTGCACACACACAATCTGATCACTCTATCTTTTTAGTTTCATCAGTTTGATATCAGGCTGATCAACCCAGAACTTCTAGAATCTTCGTTTTTGAAAAGCTGTTTCCAGTCTTTCAGCATGAATGCCATTCCACATGCTTTCTCAACATTTCAGCTATTGTACCCGCCGGTTCTTTCAGTCCTGAGACATCAAGTTCCTGAGTCTGCAGTCTTGACTTCATTCACAGGTGATAGATGCGCACTTACTGATGCGTCAAATCAAAATGTGTTCCCTTTGGTGAAAAAGATGGAAGCAAACAAGAGGCAGGTGCTTTTATTTTCCTTTCTCTTCTCCAGAGGCCTGGTTCTCCACACAGGTGTGTTTGTTGTATTCCTTCCTGCTCTTCAGCATTATCCTAATTCCCTTTTGTTAGATCTTGCTTTTGGACAAAGCTAACATTATGTCATTTCCCCAAGGAGCAGTCCTTTACCTTGTTCATTTTCCTGCTTCAGGCATTACTTAAAAATAACAAAACCACTAAAAGCTAACCTTTATTTAAGGGTTTGATAGAAAAGGAGAGGAAGAGCATCACACGCAGAGAGTAATGCTAATAATGATGGCTAATATGTATTGAACCAAATGTGCCAGGCACTAGGCCAAGCACTTACTGTGAACTATCTCATTTATTTTTTACAATAGCCCTTTGAGAATGGTTATTATCTCCATTTTACAGATAAGGAGACAGAGGCTTGGTGGGATTAAAGAACTTGACCAAAGTCACAGAGCTAAGATTCAGCCAGGTGGGTCTGATTCTGAATCCTTGCTGTCAACCATAACAACCACAGAAATACCAACGTGCCCCCTCTTTTTTGACTGGAATTCTTTGAAAAATGGTTTCCTCTGGGTGTCTTAGTCCATCTGAGCTGCTATAACATATTACCATAAACTGGGTGGATGAGAAACAACAAACATTACTTTCTCACAGTTCTGCAGGCTGGAAAGTCCAAGTTTCAGATGCCAGCAGATTTGGTGGCCAGCGAGGGCCTGATCCTCAGAGATGACGGTTCTCACTGCATCCTCAAATGATGGAAGCAGTGAACAAATGCCTCTGGGCCTTTTTTTTTTTTTTTTTTCCGGGAGGAAGCTAATCCCATTCATGAGGCCTCTGCAGTTACGATGTAATCACTTCCTGGAGGCCCCACCTCTTAAGAACTATAGCATTGGAAATTTGTTTCCAATATATGAATTTTGGGGGACACAACCCTGGTCTCAGACCTCCAGACACACTTCTTGTAGAGTACTGTGCCCTCTCTTACTGCTCCTCTGTTACGGAGCCCTCTCATCTTCTGATGGGCCCCGTACCTTTTCCAGGTGGGAATTCCCTGCAAGCATTCTTTGCATCTTCATTGGTTCCTCCTTATTAGATCATCTTAACAATAGGTCCCCAAACTCCTCTAAAATTGTACATTGTATTGGTGTGTCTTTTTTTTTTTTTTTAATGGGGGAAGTGTTTATGATTTTCATTAGATTCTCAAAGTGATTTATTTTCTGCTCCCCTCCCCTGCCCCATTCAGAAATTTGTAAGTCATTGCTTTTGCTGTATTTTTTCTAAGGTGGGCATGGTTTGTGACTGTAATATAGACATTTCACTTTTATAATCTCCCTGCCCCTCCTAAGCTGTATTCCTCTTTGGCTCCTCTGGCTGTGGAACTAAACTTCCTGCTCTGTTGCACTCTAAACTCTCCCTTTATAAAGTCTCAGGCTTATGTCTGAGGATGCTCAGTGTCCCCTCCTCAGGCTATCAGTCATGCTCGGATGACGTGGCTGCTCCTCCAGCTTCCCATCCCTGCTGTTTTTGATCACTACACAAACAATGCGGCAACTACAATGGCCAGGCACTGTTCTAGGCAGAGGGGACACCACAGTGAGGAAAACAGTCAAGTCCTCATCCTTTGGAGACCAGCAGTCTTCATATAAATGATTCATTCTTTCCTGTGGATCACAATGAAGTCTAGACTCAGTTCCCCTATTTGTCTGTTCTGCCTTTTAAAGGATAAAATTATTAGTAGGTCAAGTAAAAAATTTATCAGCTCTTCTGCTTTTAGCAGAATACTTGCAGTCATCTAATTAGTCAGAGGCCCTATCACAATTCCTTTTTGTCCTCTGCTGTTGGGACATCGTCATCTGGCAGGCAGTGTGTGGCACACCCTTCTTCCAATCCTCTCACCTGGGTGGCCTCCTCTGGCTCCCAGGTTCAGACAAGATGCACCTTTCAGGCATGCAGTGTTTCTCTTTCCCTGTGAAGTTCTCTTCCCTGCTGTACACTTCAGGCTTGAGTTCCATCTAACAGGCAGGCGGACCAAGGAGCTTACGCGAATTTGTCTCACCGCTCTCTTTCTCAGTAGGTAAATATCAGAAAACTGAATTATTCCTGACTCTCCACCTACCGATTCCTGAGGCTTGCTGGGCACCTCCTCTGGAAAAGTTCTTCTTTCTCTAGAATCAGCATGCTCAATTTAGTCTCCATGCAACTTAGAGCAAGTTAAATTCTCTGAGGTGTCTTCATTTATATAACAAGGGGTAATACGACTTATCTTTTGGGGTTGATGTGAAGGTTAAATGAGGCAGTTGTAAGCAGCTAAATTGCCTGTTGCAGAAAATGAGGCCACCACAGGGGCATAGGCATGTGAGCTCCCTGGCTCCTCCTGCTCTACCAGGCCCGTCTTCCTTTAGTGTGTTTGGCCTTTCCTAGGCATTTCCCCGCTCTGTTTACATTCACTTTAATGTCTCATTTCAGTCTCTGCTTGTTTGGGGCTATTTAAGAGAGAAGAAAGAATTTAGAAGGATGGTCAGGTTGGCAGAAGGCCACGCTCCAGGGGCCCTGGGAGTACAGGCCTGGTGGTCAGGGGCTGACTCTTCACTGAGATATGCCATTTCCAACCATTTCTGCTTCTCAGACTCTACCGCTAGGCCAGGGCACACTGGGACTCTGCAGCATAAAAACATGTCCTGGAGAGAGGAAAGACAGCTGGGAAGCAGGGCACCTGGGAGGCAATATGGGCATTGTGGTTCCCAAGTGCCAACTAGAAAGGGGCCCAGGTGTTTCGGATTCAGGACTGCTCTTGACAAACAGGGCATACACAGGGGACAGGGACTCGCAGAACTCCTGGCAGAAGGGCTGATGGTGAGGGTGGGTTGGCGCGGGGCTCCACATGGGCCCCAGCTGTGCACCCCCCACCCAGTGGGCCATGCTGCCCAGATGCCTGCCTGCCCTTTAACTCAGTCATTCCATTTTAGTGTCTCTGTGGGGAGCAGTCATGAGGGCAGAAAGGACCCCCAAGAATGTCAGGGTCCTAGAGTGAGGAAGCAGTACCACTCTCCCTGGAAGGGTCTGGTGAGGCTCTGGGCGGAGAGGAAATGCCACTGAGAGATGTCCAGGCTGGGAAAGATGCAGCAGGGCTGGGGGGAGTGGAAAAAGGATCTCAGCTGAGGCCTGGATGACTAGTGAGCAGGGGCGGAAAACAATGCCAAGGAGGCTTTCATTCTGGACGGTGACCAACGGGAGGTCCACGGAGTAGCTAATTAATGCTGTGACTCTGCCAGCATGAGTGGCCCCAACCTCCATCTGTAGGGCTGTCTCTGTATGGCAGGTGCCTTTCCAACTCAGTTGCATATATGAGCTGAGAACATGTGGCAGATAGAATGAACTAAGAGGCACTGTCAGAGAAGAGAGGAAGCTGGGGATGGGTACCACAAACTCAGGGGTTCTGTTCAGGAAGGAGAAATCCCAGGTCTCCCACCTCCTCTGCTTTTGGTCCTTGGATTCCGGCAGTCTCTGCGATCAGTTATGAGACAGAGAACATGAGTATAGACAGCCTCTTGAGGGCAAAGGTTATGCTGTGTTTATTTTTGGCATGGTTAGCATCTTTACAGGCGTGAGTTCCACCCTTAGCTGAATGGATGAATAAGTGATGCTCATTCTTACATTGTCTGGATTGAGCTCAACTGGGATTCTGCATTGCTTTCATTGTCTTTCGCCCTCTGAGTTATAGATTTGTTCCCAGACCTGAGCTCAAGCTGAGCTCAGAAAAATGCTAGCTGGGATCTGTGGAGGGGATGAGAGAGTCACAACAGCTCCCGGAGTTTGCTGTTTCCATAGCAAGGCCCTTGGAACTCCTGCAAGGGACAGAGGCTTGTGCACAGAGTGACCAGTGTGGTTCTGACAGACTGCAGTCCCACCGGAGGCCCTACCACGTGGATTTTCTGGAAGCTGTGTTACATGGAGGGCTGCATTGCCTTGGCTTTTCCCCATGAGTGGCAAGGGAAGGCAAAGGCTGCCCAGTCCCTCCAGATGGTATGGGCCCCAAGCTCCCTGTTTCCAGAAAGTGGGGCGGGCCTCATGGGCCCATAAGAAGAAGTAAAAACAAAGCCTGTCTGTTTCTGCTCCTTTGGTGGGCATCTGGGTGGCTTCTGGGAATCAGTGAGCAGGGGTCCCCCTTGCCTGGGTGGACATCTTGCTTTGTTTTGACTCCAGGAGTCAGTGAAGCACCTTCTGCCCTGCATTTCAGGGTTCTCTGATGCAGACATTGGTACCAGGCTGGGAAGAAGAGAGTGATAAAGACAAAATAAGCCCATGGAGAGAATCGAACCAGCGTTGTAAAAACAGGCTCCTCACATTTGAACCTTGTGCTTCCCCTTTCACGGTGTTACTGCTGCTCCTTTGGTGACATTTTGCAATGTTATTTAAAGATACCAAAAACCCAAGGTTACTGCTGCTCCTTTGGCGACATTTCGCAGTGTTATCTAGAGATACCAAAAACCCAAGTACTGGCAGACGATGTGGCAATCATGTGTTGGCATAAAATGGAGTCTGGGAATGGAGCTGGATAGGTGGGCAGGTTTAGGTTCTCTGGACTTTGGCTCATGCTGAGAGTGACAGTAAACACGGCTTCTTCCCCTTTCTCCACCTCCCAATTCCCCATATGGCCCCAGAAGAGAAGTGGCCTGCACACAGCAGAGCAGAGGTTCGGTGAGCACCTCTTGGAGACGGGAAGAGCTGAGGTGTGAGCAGGAAATGCAGGTTCAGGTGGATGTCTCTCAGGATGGGAGCAAGGTGCTCCCTCACTCACTCAGCCACCCAGCGCTTTAAAACCACCTGTGACACATGGAATGCTGGAGGGGAAGAACATGAGATGAAGGCAAATTGGATACAGGCTCTGTCTTCAAGTTCATTGTGTCCCTGAAGACCTCTCTAGGATGGAAGCTCATTTTTCCAGGAGGCGGGGAGACCCCTCTTTGATAAGCAATGCCACTGCAGATTTATTCATTTTATTACTTCTATTTCCATTTGTTAAAGGATCCAGCTTCTTTAATACTACATATACACTTCTACTTCTATCCTCTTTTTGGTCTCTGCCATCTATCAGCTTTCTAGTCACTGAGAACCTGACATCTGCTCTCACTCCATCCTGAGCCCTGCCACCACCCTAGCTGGCCCCGGAACCCACGTGGACCATCCTGACAACCGCCGTCTGCCCAGGTCCCTGACTATCCCCTGGAAACACCGTTTTCATCCTCCACACAGCTTTTACAAATGTTCATCCCTTTCCTCAAACCTCCTCACTCCCATCCCTTCACTTGAGACAGAAGATCTTTCTCTGATGTTCCAGAGAAAATGGGGGCCACCTGCCTCTCCACGTAACAGCACACAGTTACCTGTGTTCCCTCGCATCCTTCTCTCTCTCCCTCCATGTCACTGTAGAAGGCAGCCTTGCTCATGTCAGACCTGATCCTGCCGGCACACCCAGCATCCTGTTCCCTCCTGCCTCCTTAAGGACTTTGTTCCATCAATTGTGCCTTCATCGGACATCATCTTCAACCTCTCTGCCTCTGCTACTCTCTTCCAAGCTCAAGGCTTGTGCTCCTTCAAGACAAATACACCTCTCTTGACCCGGCGTCCTGCTGTTATTGCTCGCTTTCCTTCATAGCCCTGGTTCTTCAGTGCAGTCCATGTGCATTCTCTCAGCGTCCTTACTTTCCATTCACATGGTAAGCCCTGCTGTCTACAGCGAAACATGCTCACCAAGGTCACTGATTGCCTCTGCTGTTAAATCCAGTGGGTGCAAAGTTTTTTCCATTCTCTCTGCAGCATCTGAGACTTGAAAACTGCCCCCCTCCCTTGTTGCAATTCAATTCTCCTGGCTTCTGGGAAACAATTCTTTCCTGGTTTTTCTCCTTCCTTTCTGAACACCCCTCAAATTTCTCATAGTCTCCTCCACCCGCAACTTAAAGGCTCCCCAGGGTGTTCTGTCCCCCTACTCCGTCCATCCCAGCGACATGCAGATGATGTCAAGACTGGAAGCTTAACTCGGATCTTCCTTGGATGCCAGACTTGGCGTGTCTAGCTACCCATCCAGTAGCTCCACTCACTTCTGCCACCTCAAATCCAGCATACCCCAAATGTGGCTTTACTGTCTCTCCCCATCACCCTCCCCCCCCCGGCTGCCCTGGGGTCTCCTCCTGTTCTCAAGCTTCCATTCCAGTTATTTAAGCCAGAGACCAAGGAGTCATCCCTCACCTGTTGCTGTGTGCTATGTGTGGTTCCAACTGTCTTATATTAACTCTATGGAATGCTCACCACAGCCCTGTGAGATGCTTCTATTATTATATCTTATTCATAGACAAAGAGAGTGAGACACAGAGAGATTAAATAACTTACTCAAGGGCACAGAACTAGTAAGTGGCTGGCCTGGGATTTGGACCTAGAGAGCCTGGTGCTAGACTTCATGCTCTTTCTTACCTACAATCCCCGCCCCCCGCCTCTTGGTAACAGAAGCCTGTGAATTCTCCTTCCTGAATAATGCCTTCAACATTGCCGTTCCCCTGCACCACCGCATCCTAAAGGTCTGGTTGGCTTCAGCCTTATCTCTCTAGAATCCATTCCTCAGTGAGTCCCCATAGTCCCCATATCCTTCTGGATACAATCAGAGGCCTCAATGGGTTAGCAAAGCTCTGTTTTCCTACTGCTCTGGCCCTGCTCTTTGCCTTTCCCTGTTACCTATCAGCACACTAGCATTGTGGTGACCATATAATTCATCATCCTAACTGGGACTGTCTGAGAGTAAATGAGGGACTATTTATAATTAAGCTTGGTCAGTAAGTGTAAACCAGGACAGTCCCACGCAAACATGGCCACCCTAACTATCATCCACGTATACTGAAATATTTGCTGTTCTCCAAACACTCTGTGTTCTTTCACTTCTGGGCCTCTGAACACACAGTTCCCTCTGCCAGAAAAAGCCCATTTATCCTCTTTCAGAAGGCTTCCCTGATGTTACTTTCCCCAGGTTATGTAAGATCCTTTTCCTCTGTACACCCATGACACTCTCTGCTGCTGCTGCTGATAGAAGAATGGCAGCCAGTGTTACCTGGGGTGGGTACAGGACAGAACAGCACAGTGGGTGAGCCTATGGACCATGGAGCCAGACAGTCTGGGGCTGAATCTCGGCTTCCTCCCTACCCAGATTAAGACACTTCCGCTCTGCATGCTTTCCCTTCCTCATAAGGTTCTCATGAGGATTGTACGGGACAGTCTACAGGACATCTGCCTGGGACACGGTCAGCTTTTACTGAGCACTCACAATGACCTTTTACTGAGTACGTGCTATGTGCCAGGCATTGCCAGCACCTCGCAGACATGACCTCATGTACTGTTTGTCACAACAGCTTTGTGAAGCAGGGGCTGTCATCTTCATTTGACAATGGTGGAAACTGAGTCTTAGAGAATGAACCCTGAGCAGTGCTGGATTCAGGATGGAACGTAGGCCCTGTGACCCACAGCACGGTGGTACCTGTGTTCTCCTACTGGGTCTCCCTCACTGGACTGTAAGCCACCCGTGGGCAGAGACGGCACCTTTTGCTTCCCTATTCTTAGCCCAAGCCCAGCGCCCGGCCCAGTCGTGGTACATGACTCCAGGCACTTACGACCTACAAACAGGGCCAGGCATGCTCATGCCTGGCCAAATAAAACCCGATGATGAGGAGTGCTGTCAGGGAGGCAGGGCAAACGGGCCAGAGGAACTGAGAGGTGGAAGATGCTCCCTACCAGGCAAAGGAGGGGCAGCAGACCCGTCTTCCTTCCCACAGGATTGGGGTTTTTATATCACAGAGATAGGCCAAGGAGACACCTCTGTATCACCGTTCCTGCCAGAATTTAGGTTGAAAAAAATATATTGATCGAGGAGGAGAGAGGGAGGAAAAGTGTGTGAGTGTGTGTGTGTGTGCATGTGTGCTCTGCGGCAACCTGGGCTGGCCCAGCCTCTTACCCGAGATAAAAACGGCCGAAAGAAAATAAACCTCCTTCAACCATTCTCATGTTATTTTCTGGAATAAACACTTTAGGAAGGGCAGCCCAGGATGCCACAGGCCTTAGATGAGCATTTACAGTAATTCAGCAGCAGTGAAGCCGTGTGTGCCTGCGTGCATATGTGCAGGCGAGATCTACGTGGGGCTGGCGTGTCAGTCCCATTCCTGAGGGCAAGCAGCAGCAAATTAACAAAAAATATTCCTACCAGGTCTCGCACTGCTAAAGAGTAAATATAATTATCCTTAATCAATACAGGCCCTTCAGCACGAGGTAACGGTTGTCCTGGGCTTAATTGTTCGCAGCAGCTGGGGAGGGTGGATGGCGGGAACATAGTGCTCTAGCTTCCCTCCCCCTGGAACTGCAGGCAGCATCCCAGGATGGCGAAGGGGAAAGTCGGAGGAAAAGTTCGGCAGGGAGAAGCGCGCATCATTCGCCCCAGGTGGACAGAGATGCTGCTGCTGTTGCTGGAATCACACAGCCCCCGCTGTGCTCCCCTGACAGCACCTGCCCAGGCCTCCCCTCTCCCATGGCTCCTCTTCAGACCACTGTGCAGTGGAGGCAGGACTAAGCAGCTCCCCTGCTGCCACCTCACCTTCTTGAGACCTTGCCTGTGTTTCCTGAGCACCTGTGTGTCCCAGGCACTGAGGGAGCTGACAGACTGGGGCATATACAAAGCTCGCTCACAGCCCACTCCTCAGCCACTCCATCCCCTAGAAATCCCTGATACTAAGGGAAGGCAGTCACCAGGAAGAGAGCTGGGTCCTGGGAATGACAAAGGCTGTCTGAGACCCAGCACTTGAGATCAGAGCTCATGTCTGTGTAGTCTGCCCTTTAGAGTGCTGGGTTCCTGACCCAGGGCCTCCAGAGGTGTGCGGCTGTGGGTGGGCGTCTACAGGCCATTTTCTGAATTCCAGAAGGTCCAATGGAAATGTCACATAGCGAGGGCTTTGGGACTAACCGCTGCTTTCCTGATGACTTTTCTCCTGTCCCCCTCCCCTGGGTGCCGATCACCCTGAAGTGACTCTCGGTTATCTGTCTATATAGCTACAAACAAGAAGGCCTCAGACACCATGGACTCCATTCCCCAGGCACTGCACAGCCCAGGAGAGCTGCACTCACTCAGCCACGCAGGCTCGGGTACAGGTGGCACAGGGCCTGGCCGCTGGGGCTGGCCCACCGGCAGAAGTCCTGGCTATGCCTCTTCTTGGCTCTCAGACCTTGGGAGAATTGTTTCACCTCTTCAAGCTTCCATTCTTGCCTTTAAGACGTGGATAGTAAGACCCAATGTTGTAGGGCATGGAGATGACATGAGGTGGGCACAGAGCAGAATGATGGCAGGGACGCGGGATGCGCTGTCCACAGGAAGCGCTGGCTGCCTCCTCCGCACAGGCTGGCAGCAACTCTCCTCCCCGTTCTTCCCTTTTCCCCGCTCTTCCAGTCTCTAGGCTGGTCTCCCAGTTCTCTCCTGCCCCGCCCTCTCCTTTCCACCTCTCGGATTCCTCTCCTCGTCCCCAGCAGCTCCCTGTGGCTCCCTCCTCCTCGAGGCACAGGCGTGGGAGGGTTGGGCAGCTCTCTTGTGCTCCGCTTGTTTTCTATTCCCAGCCAGGTGCAGGCGGCCCCGAGACTGCTGTAGTATTGATTGGGCCTGAACACTGTCTAGACACGGCAAGCCACCCAAAGTAGGCACTGCTACAATACCACCAAAAACTCCTCAGTGACTCTAGACTCTTATTTCCCCTTCCCCTGGTGAGCAGAAGACAGAGGCTGTGACCTGGTCAGCCACCTGCTGTGCCACAGTACCCAGAAACAGCACTCAGCCTCTGGGAAGCAGCAAGGAGGGGCTGAGCCCAGGGGATCAGGCTCAGGTTCCCCACTCACCCTAGCCCGTCTTCCTCTCTGCCCCACTGGGGTGGGTCTCCTGCTCCCAAGGACTCAAGGAACCCCACCTCTGTGAAAGGAACACCTGTGGCTTCGGGCCTGGCCCAATGCTCCCCACCCCTGTGGGTAGTGCCATTGCAGGAGCTACAGTCCCACTTCCAGACAGGGGGAAGCCGAGGAGTCCAGGTAGCAGCCTGCTTCAAGGCCACCATGTACAACTGCGAAGGTTTGGCTGAGAAGGGGCTGAAATCTGCATGGCTGTATCTGTGGGGGTGGAGGGAAGCACCTTTTCTAATTCACACAAAGATGCCATTTAGCTTGTCCAGGCCTGGCTCAACCCAGTGGCTTTTTGCTTATCTGTTCTCAAAGCTCTGTGGCCCTGTCCCCTGCTGGCACTGATTTCCTCTGTGACTCGGCTCCTTTTCTGATCCCTTTATGCATTC
Organism: Cebus imitator; assembly: GCF_001604975.1. Classification (NCBI taxonomy): domain Eukaryota; kingdom Metazoa; phylum Chordata; class Mammalia; order Primates; family Cebidae; genus Cebus; species Cebus imitator. The sequence goes on along the minus strand of NW_016107347.1, from coordinate 7,937,509 downwards.
TTTTTGGGACGTGACTTCCTGTATGGTGCTCTAACCCGCCTGTTACAGGATTCTGGATCTGAGACCCAGCCTCCTCCTCGTGGGCCCTCCATTTCTTCCACTGGATCTCCCTGCCTGATTCAGCTCTGAACTTTCTGAGAGCAGAGGAGGGAGGCTTTTTGCCTAGGTAACCCACCAGAGAGCCCATAACTCATCAGACATCTCACCGCGCTCCTTCTTGCTGCATCTTACCACCTTTAACTCTGTCCTTTTCTCTGCAGAGCTGGAGAATGTCTGATTCTCCTCTAACCAACCCCTGCCCAAGAATGTCATTTTTCCTGGTCTAGTCCTAACAGGCCCTGCATAGAATTTCAAATCTCTGGCACCCTCAGCTGGCCTGTTCCCTGCTCCCTGATTAGAGAAGCCCAAATTGCCTGAGTGCTAAGAATAGCAACATCATCAGTGACTAAACCTGACAGACAGCACCCGCACCCCAATGTGCTTGGGGACGCAGCTCCTGAGCTTCTACCCCCTCGGGAATCCTTGGAGGCCACAGCACCATCTGGGGACCCCTCACAGCTGACCCATAGGTCTCCTTCCCCTTGGAATGTCCCCACAGCGGACTCTCCTTTCCTTGTGAACAACCTAGAGACATTTGATGAAGGGGTCTCATCACAATCACTCTGGGAGCTTAAAATGTATGAACCCTGGGTCACAGCCTGGCACACTGAATGGGACCTCCAGAACAGAGGCACAGAGTTGTGTGTGAAGACACCCCGCAGGGGATTCTGACATGGCTGGTTCAGCCACCGGCCACCGGGGACCACTGCACCAGGACCTCTTCCTGTTTGTCTTCAACTCACAAGCCCAGGGAGTGGCCTTTGAGCATTCTCAGCTAGGGACTGGGAGAGTGACCAGTGACACTGGTGGAGGCAGAAGAAGGCTGGCCGCATGTTCAAACACCCACATGACACAGACACATAGGGCACAAACCACAGCTGCAAAGACTGAACTGAGCATGTCCCTCACATGCAGAGACACCCTGGGTGGGGTTTATTCTCCATAACAGGACTTTGGCGCTTAGGTTTCCCCTCAGTGTTGGACGCCTTGTGCATCTCTCATCCATGTTATTGTTGAGCTCCTATATTGTCCAGCTGTTTAAGTCCTTATGATATCCTTAGACTCATTCCCACTGACCTAATAACCCCCACCCCTGCTACTTTTTATCTGACAACTCCTAATTACCCTTCAGAACCCATCTTGGACCTAACCACTCCTAGGAAGTCTTCCTGGAGCTGCTATTTTATCCACTCCACATAAATAATTGTTTCTTTCTCTCTGTACCTTTAAAAGTCTCTTCTTATAATGAATTTTGCTGTCTTCCCTCTAGATCAGGGCAGTAACTGTGTCTAAGTACCTTCCTATCATCTAACACGTTATAGGTGCTTGATAAATGCTTGCTGAGTACATGAGTACAGGGTGAATCTTCCCCTGTAGAATGAAGGTTCCTTGAGTCTAAGGACTGTTCGTCTTCTAAAAGCCAGCATAAAGCTTAACCCAGCTCACATACCTCTGTGGATTAAATGAAATGTCACTGCCTCCATTCTGCCCCCAAACTCATCTTTACACAATGAAAACCTCAACAATCTCATCACAACTCCTCCTGGCAAATTCAGTGTTCAAACCTCTGTAAACACGCCTGCATTACAGTCTTTATCCCGTCGTATTACAACCGTTTGTTTACGTATCTGTCTCCCTCACTAAACACGAGCTCCTTGGGGACCAAGCCTGTTCCTCATTCTTCCTTGTATTCCCCAACCCAGCACCTAGCAGGGAGTCTGGCACCATGTGAACGCTCAGTGCTTGTGTGTGGGGTGAATCACCAGCATGAGGGGCCGTGGCAATGGAACAAACCGTGGCTCACAGCTCGACAGGGACCCCGGAATGGCTCTGCATTCTCCAGGAGAGCCTCATCAGAGCCACTGCCCACCTGCTGAGGCCAGTAAGGTGCGAGGGATGTTTACCATGACAGCCAGCAACTTGGTTTGGCTCCCTATATCCTCCTCTTGTCCCTGCCTCTAAGCTCCCAGGAATACCTGACCCATCAATCTCTCCAGCTGCCACTGTCTGGATAATCCGCTGTTTGTGGAGGTCGCAACATATGTGGGTCACAGGCTCAGGTTTCTCCCCTGGAGATGAATGGAGCTTTTCTTGGTCCTCTTCTCATCCTGGTCACCTGCATTGCTCAATATTAATCAGGTGGCTACTAGGTCTAAGTCCCTATTCCGGGTGCTGAAAGCACTCTTCTGGAAAGTCTGAGTGGTCAGTGGCTGTCATGGTTTGGAGGAAGGCTGGCAGGGAGAAGATGGAGTGGGGGCTGGAAAAGCAAAGCGAGTCCAGCGACACGAAATTCTGGATGCCTTCAAGGCAGCCTGCAGCCCTCAGCCCTCTGTGGGGCCTGCTCAGCAATGTGCCCAGCAGGCAGGGAGTCCTTTCCTTGGGCTGGCAGGGACCGAGCCTGAGCTGTGCATACTGGCAACAGGCGTCATCTACGTAAGCCTGGCACAGACGGCTTCCAGCCTCGTGCTGGGCTCTGTCTCCAGCACCTTCTTTTAAGGGGTAATCATTTTAATAAATAGGGATTGTGGGCCTCTTGCCTGAGAGTGAAACTGAAATCGAATCCATAATCCAGACAGAGGGAGTGCAGCTGCACTGGGTTAATTACGCATACGACAAGCATATGGCGGTGCACCTCCAGACCAACAGGCGGAGAGCGTTCTCCCGGATGCAATCAGTTCCCGTGCATGCATAAAAAATGAGCCAGCACCTCCAAAAGAAAGATAAAATTACTGAAGTCATAACCTCAAACCAGTGTAATTACAATCACTGAGTCGTGCCTCTTAGGTTTAAGCGACATTTACTCATCCACTCTCATGCAGGTGGGCTTGCTTAGTGGTGGTTTTCTTCCACCTCCACTCTGCCTGTGCTCCCTCCACTTCCCTGTCCCCTGCTCTCCCACAGCATCCTTTCCCTCCCCAAGTCCTGAGCACCACAGTGTTTAACTCTGGTCCTCCAGGGTGATGCGATGAATAGAGCATTATTCTTAGAGTCATAGTAACAGCACGCATGCAGGGAGCCTGGCACTTTACAGGAATTATCTGCTGATCTTCACAGCAATGCTGCTGTGAGATAGGTAATGATACTAACCCCACTTTCCAGGTTGGGAAAATTAAGGTTTAGAAAATTAAGTGGGTTGTGCAAGGCTGCACAGGCAGGGTGAACCGCCCGCTTCCCATTGTGCTTGGTGGACTGGGAAATGGACCAACTGAGCTGGAATTTCCAGCATCAGAACTTCAGGCACGTCATTTCATCTTTTTTGAGTTATTTTTATCTCCCCTCCCTGGGAAAGTGTGTTAATAAAACGAACCTTCAGGGTCGTTCTGGTGTGTAGATTAAATGGAATCCTGTGTGTGAAAGCAGTAAGCAGGCGGCGGACCTTCAAGAGCTACCTGAGGGGAATCTCCTCTGCTTCTCCCCACCTCCCCTCACTTCCTTCACATTTTTGCTCAAAGGTCACCTCGTCAGGGGGCCTCCCCTGATCACCCTAATTTGAATTACAATGCCCACCCGGGCACTCCATAGCCTCATTCTTTGCTTTGTGTTGCTGGCAATACTCATTACCTTTTCACACACAGTACACGATGCTTTCTTTTCTCATTCCTGTCTCCCCACCCATGTTCCCTACTAGATCCTAAGCTGCATGCGGGCAGTGGGGTTCATCTGCTTGGTTCATTGCTGTCTTCACAGCACCAAGGACGATGCCCAGCATCTGGTAGGTCCTCAATAACGGTTTGTTGAATGAATAAACAATTAACCTCAGTAAACCTGTTTCCCCATCTGTAAAAAACCATCTTCCTGGGTTTTTGTGAGGATTTCATGAAATGGCCCCTCAAATGCATCACACAGAGCTTGGCATTTGGTACTTGCTCCAAACACGATTGTGATGAGAGATGACACTGTTTATTCTCTCTTCACCAGAATAGCTCCAGTGCTCAGGACAGTGGTTCATGTAAGACAGATGTTTGCTAGATATCTGCTGAGTGGCTTATTGTGTGAAGGTTTTTTGAGCCTGAAACGGTACAGAAGGCCTGTCGGCACATGGGGCCCCTGATGTTCCTGCTCTGAAAAACGGCCTGTTGCCCACAGAGGGTCTTAGCTAAGGATGCTGTACTACTCAGAGCATGGCCGCTCACCAAAGCAGGCACCTGGCAGCAGGATCTGTCTGGAAACCTTCTTGACTGGGGTTTAGGAATGCCAGATAAAATATAGGATGTCCAGTTAACTATGAATTTCAGATAATGTAATATTTGGAACACACTTAAACTAAAAACTTTCGTTGTCCTGTGTTTTAATTCATGAAATCTGGCACCCAAGCTGGGGGATGTATTTTCCAGGCACTCTGCGAAGATGGAAGCATGAGGAAGACCCCTCGGGCTACAACCATCTCTCTTCCTCTGCTGCGGCTACAGGGGCTTGGCCTGGATAGGGACTTTGGGGAGCTCAGAGGCAGAAAGAGAGGCAGAAGTGAAGACCTGAAGGAGGTGGGTTGGTTGTCCAGGGGAGGGATCAGAGGGGCAAGGAAAGGCAGCCGTCAGGTGACACACTGACCCTTGCCACTGGGCAGAGGCTGGTTCTCTGAGGAGTGGCTGCAAAAGGATGACGGTACAAAGTGTTTTTTTTGTAACACACACATCCTGCTCTTAGTTGCTGCTATTAAAATACCTCCCACATTTGCAAATGGTTTCATCCATCAGTCTCAGGATGGGTGTCTCCTCTGTTTGAGAGATCAGGGGACTAAGGCCTTGAGCTACCAAAAGCACTGCCTGTGTTACCCAGCTGGTTAGCTGCTGAGCTGGGGCCTCTTGGCCTCCTGGAGCCGGGCTACTCTTTGAAAATGGGTGAAACAAGGCCTCACTGTCTAGTCAGTGCCATTAGTGAACTTCAAAGCGCCTGGACCCTCTCACTCGCTCTTCTTGGGGACCTTCTACATCCCTGGCATCATGTCACAGACAGAGTACGGTGCCGGCCACTCTGTGGCTTCATCAGTCCTGCAGCGTTAGGGCTCACCTGACTCTGCCCTGTCTCCATCCTGGTCTGCCCAGCTGCTCTCGCCAGCCCTGGGGTTCACTGTGGGAAACTGAGATCCTCAGGCCCATGGGGGAGGTTATGCTGAGGTCAAGCCCAGACTGAAACCTCACAAATAGAGATGGGGCCCCCCTGCTTCGTGTTCTGGAGCTCCAAGACCTGGGCTGCTTCTCAATCCTGCAGTGCCCCAGAATGTCCAGTTGGGCAGTCTCCAGTCCCATATATTCCCTTCCCCAGTGCCATATATTCATCGCATAGGGGCAAGCCTGCCGGTCTTCCTCCTGAGTATGAGTTCCCAGTGTCCATTATCCACAAGCTAACTCCTCCCCTTCACCCCTCATCTTCCAAGGTCAAGGAGGTACGTTCCAGCAAGTGCAACCCCAGGTGACTCTGATCACCAGCTTGTAATTACTTTTCACACCTTGGTTACATCTTGATGGTCCTCCTTGAGCCAAGTCTTTGTCTTATGCTAATGACCGTTTACCAGCCTGGCCTGAGAAGGCTGTGGAGGGGATCTTCCAATAGCATAAGGAGGCTGCTGGATCTTCTGCCAAGCTGCTGAAATTTGGAAAGCTTTGGGGCACATATCCTTGTGACATGGGTCAGAATCAGCATCCTGTTCTCTATGTGGGTCTAGGAGGACCGTGTATGTCACCTTAGACCTTTACCATAACCTCCTACAGCACCCCTCCATGCCAGGCAGGTGGCACACTCAAATTAGGGTATGGGAGAAGGTTTATAAAGGGGCTGCATTCAGAGATGCAGGCAGGGTCTACAGAAACCACAAGGGATGGCTCCACTCACCAGGCAAATAAAGCAGTGCTGCCACCATCTAGGCTAACAGAATGAGGGGCGAGAGTGGACCCCAGCTTCGGAGAAGAGGATCATAGAAAGGGTCCCCTCGAGAGGAGCTATGGCCTTCAGCTACGGGGCAGAGCCAGTTCCTGATGACCTACCAGCAGGCAGCCAAAGGAGTACTCCAACCTCACCCTCTTTCCTCCCTCCAGGCTCTTGCTGAGACTCCCACTGGCCAAACCCAGCCAGAAGCCAGGATGAAGAAGGTTGGCGAGCAGACCTGGACAGAGACCCTCTCTGACAAATACCCAAGGGACTGCCTCTGCACTCTGCACCTGCCTCTCAGCGGGGAGAAGAGGGAGTATAGCAGGGGTGTTTTTGCTGTCCAGGGTAGCTTCGGTGAGGGCACAGATGTGGGGTGGGGAGATGTTTTCAGAAGTTTCAGAAAACAACCCACAATTTGGTCTGGGAAGGCTTGAGACCTTGAACCGTGTGTGACCCTAAGTCCCTGCTCTTCTCCCTACAGCAGCATTGCTAATTACACACAGGGCGACTGTGAGCATCGAAGAGGATAACACATGTGTGTTATCCTCAGTGTGCTGTGTGCAGGGCACTTAGTAGATGTGCAGTAAGCACGGCCTGAATCTAGAACGGCAGCTGGTGGTTGCCTGGTAGGCCCCGCCTCCCCTCCGATCCCGGGCTTCCTGCCTGCTGTCTCTCAGTCTCCCTCAGGCCAGAACCCTCTTGCACGTGGTGGATCCCGAGCCTGTGTCCAGCTTGGGGTCAGCACCAAGAAGCCCCCACCTGCCAAGGGTGACTGCTGGCCAGCACTGACCTGCCCAGCATCTGGCAGAGCTTACTTATGAGCACTGGTTCCAAGCCCCCATTGACTTACACTGCTGGGTGTCAAGGTGTGCAAAGGAGCTGTGGGCCAGATGGGATGGAGGAGGGAGGGGGACCCAGGGAGAGGGACCTGCCCTGTGAGATCCTGTCCCCTGTCCTCTGGGCAAGCAGCTAAGCAGGGCAGGAAGAGGGGGCGGTCCTCTCCTGCCTAGGAGAAACCAGCAGCTGCCTGTCTACCTTGTTAACTGGTGTACAATTAAAGCAGTTAGGAGTCTCATGTTTATTCATGTACCTTTGACACACTGTCTTTCTGTGTTGGACACAGTCCCTGCGGGTACTTTGCGGCCACTCCTCCTCCTCTAACCTTCTCTGCCTCCGCCCAGTTCTGGGGCACTCATCATGCACCTTCTCATTGATTTGTTTACAAATCGTAAGTGAACATCCGTAAAACGCCTTACGGTTTACAAAGCACTTTTCATATGTGTTACTTTGGGTAAGCCTCTCAGCAGCCCTGTATGGTTTCTGGGACCATCATCCCAGTGTTACAGATGTTTTGGGCCCCTCAGCCCGTGAGAGAAGGTGCAGCCCTGGGCGTGGGGTTACAGCGCGTGCCGAGGAGGACAGAGGCGTCTGCACCGCTCTGCTTCTGCACACTGAGGGCATGGGGCTGGTTTTGCTGACCCAGGTAGTGGGGACGGAGACAAAGTGTTCCTGTGGGCTGATGGAGCGAGTGTTGTCCTCCTCCTCTCCTGGCTGAGCTCCGGAGGCTCCTTTTGCCAGCATACGCAGTACAACCGGGAGAAGTAAATACCCATCGCTTACGGGGGGTGCTGGCAAACCTCAGTAGGAAGAACAGTGTGGTGATTGTTGCCTCCTTAGCAAATCTATGCCTCTGACAACCACTTGGCCCAGGCCTCCGGGAGACTCCAGCTGCCTTCTCCTCTCTGTTCCTGTTAGGGGTACCCAGAGTACTCCTAGGCTTGTCCCCTTTCTCAGTGGAAGGTCCTTCGCAGCGCCAGGTGAACTCGCTGGTCCACAAGTGCTGCCTCTGGGAGGCTTCTTCTGATCCTTCTAAAGAGCCCCCTCCTTGACTCTCCATCTTATAGAATGTTTCTTAATAGCACATTTAACCTTAGTAATACATGAATTTCATTTTTTTTTTTGCAAATGAATGATACCGGACCTTCAGAAAGGTTCAACTCGTGTTTATGAGCACCTACTGTGTACCAGGCGCATTTACGTGAGTTATTAAAAGTTTTTATCATTCTCGCAATAGTGCTGTGAGATGGTCTGCAGTCCCCCATTGGGACAGGAAACTGACACTTGAAGGGTTACATGACTTGCTGTAGGTTGTCGGCTGCTGGTTCCACATCTCAGCAAAAGGCACCTTCAAACATGTGGCTGCCCAGGTTAGTGAACTGAGTCATGTAGGCCTCCTTCTTGCCCATTCCCCAACCCAAGGCACACATGGCAACAAGCATCCAGTCTTGTCAATCCCACTATTAGAATTTGTTTAACTCCATCAAATCCCTTCTTCCTTGCCATTTTCCTGGGCCAACCCACAAACATCTCTCAGGGACTGCCTTACTTTAACCCTTCAAAGTCTCTAGTTCTCGCCTCTGCAAAAGGTGAATAAGGCCAGGCGTGGTGGCTCATGCCTGTAATCCCAGCACTTTGGGAGACCAAGGTGGGCGGATCATGAGGTCTGGAGTTCAAGACCAGCCTGGCCAACATAGTAAAACCCCGTCTCTACTAAAAATACAAAAAATTAGCTGGATGTAGTGGCGAGCTCCTATAATCCCAGCTACTCAGGAGACTGAGGCAGGAGAATCGCTTGAACCCAGGAGGCTAATGTTGCAGTGAGCCGAGATCATGCCATTGGACTGCAGCCTGGGTGACAAAGTGAGACTCTGTCTCAAAAAATAAAAAAAAACTCTGAGCCAAAGTCCCTGCAAAGGCCTATGACACAGGGTGATTTTGCATCAGGGTTTTGGGGACTGCATTATGATTTTTGTGGATCTTTTCCTTTATGGTCCCATTTCTCCATAAAAACTTGTTAAAATTAGACTTTTAAATAGCATTGGAATGAAGACAAATCTAATCCAGGCTAAATTCATTCTTATCATGGTGATTTTTTTCTTCTGATTGAAAAAAAAAAAATTAAAAGGAAAACATTGTCATGGGCCCTAAAAGTATTGTGGGCCCTAAGCACAGTGTTTTCTGTGCCTGATGGATAGGTCAGTTCTGCTACCCACAGGTCAGTTTTAGCACTGAAAGTCCCCCATCCCAGGACACCCCCCAGTCCCAGACACACTGGAGCGGTTGGTCACTCTACTACAAGGCCCCCTGTGATCTGGTTCCCCATTGCCTCTCTAACCTCAATGCCTACTCTTTTCCCTTGGACAGTTCCGATCTAGACAATCCCCCACCCCCAGGCTGGTCCTGGATCAAACGAGGACACTCCTGCCTCAGGGCCTTTGCACTTATCCTCCTCTCTGCCTGGCATAAACACTTGGCTAACTTTATTCAGCTCTTTGCTCAAATGTCACCTTGTCATTTGGGACCTTCTGGGACCAGCAGCGCAATAGCCCTCTCACTGGTCTCCCTTCCTCCATCCTACTCATGTCCAGTGTTTTTCTCCACACAGCAGCCAGAGTGACCTTTCAAAGAAGCAAATTTGATCATGTCTGTCTCCTATTTAAAAACGTTTCTCGGTTCCCGCTGCTTTCAGAAGATTGAAACTCCCTAGCATGACCTACAAGGTCCTGATGAGCTGATGCTATGTGTCAGGCTCCTGCTGGGAAGCCACTGGCTGGGAGTTGCTATACTGACCGGTTTGAAGTTCCTCTTCCCCCAAGGCCCCCCGAGTTCACAGAGAAGCTCTTTGGGTCACCTTAGTCTCAGCACTACATCCTCTGAGAAGAGAAGCGACCTCAGTGAGCCAGGGAAGGGCTGGGACTGGCATTGAGGGAAAGGAGAGATTGGATGGGATGACTCTGCAAGGCCCTGCAAGTTCCCTGAGCCCAGCTAGAACCACTGAAGAGACCCTGAAGGATGCTGGGGCCCTGCAGGCAAAGGGAGTCACTACTGGCAGGAATTTGCTTGGAAATATTTGCCTTCTTTCACCTCTAGGCATTGTTTGAGTCTTCTTTCCAGAAGCCACAGTAAGCAGAATGTCTAGGATACAGCTCAGAAGTACTCCCTTGTGCCTACCCTACATCTTACATGCTGCAACTTCACTCCTCAGTGGACATGGAGAGATGGAAGGTCCTCCCACCACATGCCCTTAGTCTCCATGAAAGCTGAGCCCTACTACGGCAATGAAAATGAATATCAGTCAAGCTTGCATCATGTGGCAACCACTGTCCTAAGTGTTTTACACGCATAAAGTCATTTATTCCTCACAATAGCCCAAGGAGGTGGGTACTCTGATGAGACGAGAGTTTGGAGCCCCTGTCTCCTGCACCCTACTGACCATGCCAGGGTGAAAAGAGGTGTGGAAGAGCCTTTCCATGACCCTTAACTCTTTTTGGAAAGGAACCTTCTGCATTCTCCAGGAAATGGCCCTAAAGACAATCAGGGACAATCCTGAAGACATAACTTCATGGGTGCTATTCTGATATAACTACAGCTGAAGTTGACACAAGCTCCACCGTCTTAGGTAATACCAACAATAGTTACGGCAGGCACTTCAAAATATTTGGTGAATAAATTAGTTTATTGAGCATGTACTTAGTGTTGGTGCTCTAAAAGGTAAGTTGCACACATTATCTCATTTAAGCCAAGCAAAACCCCAAAGAAGTAGCTACTGTTAATCCCATTTAGCAGATACGGAAATACGGCTCAGAAGGAATAAGCAGTTTAACCTAGGCCACACAACTAATAAACGCAGAAGCTGGGATTTGTCCTCAGATCTGTTTGACTTGCTTCTATCAAGCTGAGGTGCTTGATAAATAGTTGTTAGGTGGCTAAGAAAAACTGGGCTGCTGACAGCTCTAGCTAGGTTAGAAGACCAACATTGTGGATCCAGGCCCCTGGGTGAGGTGTTCAGGAGAGGATTTGGAGCATGGTTACAGCTTCTCAGTCTTCCCCACCTCGCTTTCACTTGGGATTTAGCCCTATCTATCCATGCTGCTAATGCATGACCCACGCTCCCAACCTCCCTCCTCAGCCCTATCTATCCTTGAGCTGCAGCTGTGAAATCGTAGTGACAGATCCAGTTTAGTTCCCAGGATGAGCCTGTGATTACGTCCGCCTCAGCAGGGAGGTGACCCCTGTGCTGTCTGTCCTTGCCCATGACAAGTGAGCTCTCCTCTCTCATTCAGGTGGCTACTAAAACACCACCTCCTCCATTTAGTCCTCCCGGGTTGGCCAGATGTTGGATGTCAGCTAATGTGGGTTCTTCCATCTAGAGACAAAAAGCGTAGAGCCCAAGTCTTAGCCAGCATCTGTCCCTGTCTTATTGGATTATTGATGGGACACCTCAGTGAAAATTTAGCTCCCAGCAAGGAAGTCCTCCTGTGGGTCCCAAGGGAAGTCCCCTTTCAAGCAGGAGCTGTCTGGCAGAGCCCCTCTCACCGTCTCCCATTTCCAAAGTGCCTCGTGGGGTCAACCCACTAGCTCTTAGGTAGTGACTAGTTGAGGCTGCGTTTTCAAAATCAAAAGGGCAGAAAGGAGGAAGCAGGGGGAGAGAGAGAGGTAGATGGCATAGGGAGCAGTAGGATGAGGGGCTTCCTTTAAAACAAGGAAAAGTTTTCCGGGAGAGGCTCTACTCAGATGAGGACCCCTGGATGACCCATAATAACCTGAGTTTATACCCTGGCTTCCAACAAAGATGTGATGTAATTTCAGGCTGGGAGATTTAGGCACATGGACGTACTTTATGTGTAGATTTAGGGATCCTTCCAAACTTCAACTGTGTAAATTCCTTTCCTTTCCCTCACCCAGCCTAGTCTCAGGAACTTAGAATGACAAGGCTTTTGAAATCACTTTAAAAGGCTTTTCATTTTGCAGATAAGAAAACTGGGATCATAAGACCTGTCCCAGGTCCACTGCAGGACCTTGTTCCTGTGTTTATGGAGGGAAGCGGGTGGCAGGAGGGGGTCACTGGCAGGGGAACAGAGCATGTCGCCCTCTCCTATCTCCCTGTCCCTCTCTTTCCCCGCTCCCTGAGGCAGCGTTTCCAGGCTGGCAGAGCAGGGGCAGAGATGCAGGGAGGGCTCTGCAGGGAAGAGGGGCCTGCAGGGCCAGGGCAGACACCAGTGACAAGAGCAATTTATTTCCCAGGCACAGATTAGACGGCAACTGAGAAATTTTTCCTCATGCCATCCATCAGTGGACCGCCTCCAGCAGCCTCTGTGGGGTCAGGAAATTTGTCTTGACTGTACTGCTCAGCCACTTTATTTGGGCTCCTGTGGCTCAAGTTATGTGAGGCACCCCCAAAGAAGAAGAAGGAATCCAACCCCACATCATCCACAGAGCTACTGCCTCACAAACTGCAGCTGCTGCCTGCTCCCACCCTGGGCTAAACAGACTCCCCGAAGGAGATGATGCATTTTCTTACGGCCTAAAGGAATGAGGGATTTTATAGTGCAGGGCACTGGCTGGGAAGGGAGCAGCCCCTAGAGACTCTGCCCAAACTGAGATCTGGGGCCATTGAGATTTTCTCAGCCTGCTTTGACAAGAAAGCGTGGGCTGAAAGTATAGTATTAACTGAAGGGGTTGGCAAACTTTTGCCAAAAAGGGCGAACTAGTACATATCTCAGGCTTGCAGGCCATAGGCCTCTGTCACAGCTACTCAGCTCGCCACTGCAGTGCCAGGGCAGCCACAGACATGCAAAAATAAATGGATATTTAGCCGTGTTTCAATAGAACTTTACAAAAACAAAGTGAATGGCCATGGGCCGAATGCAAATGCCCTCAACTCTTTCACTGCAGAATAAGTTTTGCAATGAAAAACTGTAAAGGAGGCAATGGGACCACTGGCGTATACCCTTAATTCTAATATGGCGAGTCTGTAAATTGTATTGTCAAATCTCAGAAAGCAAGGGATCTGCTCTTTTGTGGATCTGTGGATATTACCGAGTTTTCACAATATCCTTAATCAGCGTAGGAAAGAACTGTGTAGGAGTTCAAAATGTAGTCTCTGATGCAATGTTATTTGGATTCAATCCTTACTCTACTACTTACTAGTTGTATGATCTTAACCTCCCTTGCCTCAGTTTCCTCCTCTGTAGAGTAGGGACAATGACAGTTTACTCTCCCAGGGTTGTTGTGAAACGGAATCAGCTATTATAGGTAAAGCATGTGGAACAGCGTCTGGCATGTGATCAGTCTGCACACCTAACTGTTGCCAGACCTTAGTTAACCTTCACTAAATACTCACCAGGGACTGGTTGATCTTGGGTGATGTGAGAGGTTGAGGTGTGAGGACACTTTGTTCCTACCAGATGGGCAATAGGTGGCCGTTTCCATCTAGGCGCCTTGGCACTGGACATTGGAGATTTCTCTTTCTACCTTTGCCCATTTTGATTAGAATAGAAAGTGGGCTAATTATAGCAACAAGAAGAAAGAGAGAAGACAAGGAAAATATATTCATTGAATTGTTACAATGGGCTGGGCAGGGCTAGGTGCCTCACGTATTTTATTTCATTAAATCTATGCAACAAACCTGCAAGGCAGGCATTATTATCCTGATTTTTAGACAAATAAAGTCTCAGAAAGGTCGTGTGACATGTTCAAAGTCACCCAGTCTGCCTAATTACAAGTTCATTCTTTCATCAAATATTTCTTTTTCACCAACTATATGTCAGAGACTGACTATCCTATTGTCTGGGAATCAGAAAAGAAAAACCAGCCTATGTTTTTCATGGTAGAGATGAAAATTTAAATCAATCATTAAGGTGGGGTTGCAAAGGAAAGCTATGGGAAGCAGGAAGCCCTCACCAAGGAAGAGACACTATCTGAGTCTTGAAGAATGAATGGGAGTCTCCTGGGAGGACGAGGGAGAAAAGGTATTCCAAGTAACAGCACATGCAAACACACAGAGGCATTCAATAATGTTGTGCTTTTGAAAATAGTCACTGATTTGCTCTGGCAGAGTTGCAAGGGCAATCAGAGGGCGATGAAGTTGGAGAGGCAGGAGGTCACAGGGGACTCAGGGAGGCTCTGGTGGCTCATGATGAAGAGTTTAAACTTGATCCTGCATACAGTGGGGAGGCACTTAAAGGATTTTAAGCAGGGTAGCAACAGAATTAAATTGTGTTTTAGAAATTTAAAAAAACAGAGGTTGGACTAGAAGGCGAATGCAGCAGGATGCAGGGAGACCAGCTGAAAGACAACTGAGTAATCCAGGGGAGAAAGGATGAGGGGTGTTAACTAAAAAGTAGCAGTGGGAATACAAAGCAGGAGGCTGGTCTGAGAGATACTGAGGAAGAGGGGAGGCTAGACTTGATGATGATTGAAATGAGGAGTGAGGTGGGGAGGAAAGAATGGAGTCTGGGCTGACTGGGAGCCTGCCTTGGGTGATGAGATGAATGGGGGCAGCTTTGATATGGGGAGCAGAGGAGGAGGAGCAGGGGTTTACATAATGATCACAATTTCCATTTTGGTCATATTGAGGGTGGCTGGTGTGGGGCTAGATGTGTTGGAGGGGTGGGCGTGTGGAAGGCAGGATGGGGAAGAAGAGAAGGACACACATTCTTCTCTCAGTCCCACGTGGCACTCACTGATAAGAGCTGGGAAACAGCACATTTATCAGGCCCCAAGAACCAGCTCTGGGGGAACAGCAGAGGGTACTCCCAAGATTACTGTTGGTGGGGCAGCCTCAGCATTCAGCTCTAGGGGAGGGTTCCCAGGGAAACCTCAGGTAAGAATTTCCCTTCTGTAAGAACCTACTTTGATGCGAACGACTTGCAAATTCATTCATTTCTCTCTCTCTCTTTTTTTTTTGTATATCAGTAAAATGTAATTCTTGATAATTATGCTGAGTTCCAGTTATCTGGCTTTTTAAGGACTGACGTGCCATTAACACAGATGAGCAAATAAAGGACTTCCTTGCTTGCAGCCTTTCTTTCATGTAGCTTGAAACTATTTGCCTGAATGTCCCCATCTGCTCCAGACCCCAATCATCCCTTGCTGCTGCTGCACTTTTGCTCCACTAAGGACAGTTCCTGGGACCACAGAAGGCATCGAAGGAGGAACTCCTGACTCAGCAAGGTCAAGCAGTTTCCCAAACTATGCCCTTCAGATGGCCTCACTTCAGTCCCCAGCCTTGGCCTCAGATGGGCACAGAAGGAGGAAAGGACAAAGATTTCCCAAGGAGTAAGAGAACAGTGTGCGTGTTTGTGTGTGTGTGTGTTAGGGTTGGGGAGAAGAGAAGGGAGAGAAAGACATAGAAGTAGGCAAATATGGTTAGAGAGCAACAGAGATAATGCTCACGTATGAGGAGGCACAAGCAAGACACAGGAAACAGGAAACAGATATGGCATGGAGGGGTGGGCAGCGGGCACGTTCTAGGAACAGCCAGACATTCAATAACCCAATCTTCACCCTGTCCTGAAAGTGTCCTTGGCCATGGTGCTGAATGCTAAGACCCCACTATCAAATAGAGGTGGGTGAGCCATGCTGTGACTTTAAGCTATTATATTCACCAAGTTCCTTATTATTAATAGTTATTGAATAGCCACTGCATGCCAGATATACTGCTACTTGCTTTCACACATAGTCTTATTTAATCACACGGTAACTTCCTAACACAGTAGTTCACAGAATGGCCACAGATCTTGCCTTTGGTGACTGAAGCCAAACTACATTCCTTTAGCACCTCTTGGGTAAAGAAAAAAAAAAACGAAAAAAAAATACAGAAGGAGGTAGGCACTGATAAATCATTTTACTTTTTGAGGACCTTTACAAAAAGGAAGGGATAAGGAGAGAGAGCTGGTTGCTGGTTACATTAAAATGATTCCCAAAGGGGTCAGGGCTACACAGGGAGTGAGCCAGCACTCATCACAGTGGATCTCATCAGGGACTGTCCCACCAGAATATGGCCCATATGTGCTAATAAGGGTCAAGACCCTGGGAAGTTTTTTGTGTTGGTGTAAATTATTATCTTCAAAAGACACAGAAATGATGTCTCTGAAAAGGAATGCTTCATCGTAGAGATTCTAGCAACTCCAACCCATTCCAGTTTTGTTGCTACTGTTCAAAACAGCTTTGGATTTTTTGTGTGTGGGGGTTTCTTAAAGACATTTATGTTTCGTTTATTTATTTTTGTGACAAGGTCTTACTCTGTTGCCCAGGCTGGAGTGCAGTGGTATGATCATGGCTCACTGCAGTCTCTACCTCCTGGGTTCAACGGACCCATCTGCCTCAGCCTTCTGAGTAGCTCAGACTACAGGCATGCGCCATCACACCCAGCTAATTTTGCATTTTTTTGAAGAGATGGGGTTTCACCATGTTGCCTAGGCTGGTCTTGAACTCCTGGGCTCAAGTGGTCTGCCCACCTTGGCTTCCCAAATTGCTGAGATTACAGGTGTGAGCCACCATGCCTGGCCAAACACATTTATGTTTTCAATTGAGAAAATTTTTCTGTTTGTGGGTGCAGATTAATTTTCAAATAAAATATTTTTCACAGTTTTATTTTTTAGTTTTAATTTTTTAGTAGATTATTTTTTAAGAGCAGTTTTAGGTTCATTATTTTTCTAGCTTTCTTTCTCTTTCTTTCTTTCTTTTTCCTTCCTTCCTTCTTTCTTTTCTTTTCTCTTTTCTTTCTTTCTCTCTTTCTTTCTTTCTTTTCTTTTCTTTCTTCTTTCTTTCCTCTCTTTCTTCCTTTCTCTCTCTTTCTTCCTTTCTCTCTCTTTCTTTCCTTCTTTCCCTTCCTTCCTTCCTTCCTTTCTTTTCTTTTCTTTTTCTCTTTTCTTTTCTTTTCTTTCTTTCTCTGTTTCTCTCTTTCTTTTTCTTTCTTTCTTTCTTTCTTGAGACAAGGTCTGGCTCTGTTGTCCAGGCTGGATGGAGTACAGTGGGGCAATCTGGGTTCACTGCAACCTTGACCTCCCAGGCTCAAGCCAACCTCCCAACTCAGTCTACTGAGCAACTGGGACCATAGGCACACACCACCATGCCCAGTCAGTTTTTGTATTTTTTGTAGAGACGGGGTTTTGCCATATTGCCCATTCTGGTCTTGAACTCCTGAGCCCAAGAAATCTACCAGCCTTGGCCTCCCAAATTGCTGGGATTATAGGCATGAGCACTGTGCCTGACCTGTTTGTTTCTTTAAACACACACACACACACACACACACACACACACACACACACACGGCACAAGGTGGGTCACAAACAAGGTGTGACCTGTAGTCCTGGTTAGTCAGGAGGCTGAGGCAGTAGGATCGCTTGAGGTCAGCAGTTTGAGGCCAATCTGGACAACATAGTGAGACCCCTGACTCTGAGAAAAACAAAACAAAGTATGTCCGTAATGTATTAAAGCTGACTTTCCTCTTTGATTTCTAAATCAGGTCTAATGGCAATTTCTAGAGGGATATTCTACAACTAATCAGCAGTGCCACTGGATTAAATATGCAGCTTCCCAAGGAAGCCCTTTGAAGGGCACTGCAATCTTTGAAATGCACATCAGGAAAAAAATCCTAGTAGGCTAATATAAATATTTTTATTGCTTTCAACTCCTAGGTCTGCCAGTTAGTCACCTGTGTGATCTTGGGTAAGTTACCTAACTTCTCTGGGGCTCTGTTCCTTCATCTGTAGAAAGGGGATAACAATAGTTGCTAATGAATTGATACCAGTAAGATGTGCTTAGAACAATGCCCAGCCCACGGTAAGCCCTTAATTAATGGTCGCACCATATAAACTCTTGTCCTTTACTTTCTAGGCACATCCTAGGATAGAAAATCCAGTGAGTTGAGGCCTATTAGGTAGCTTGGCATGCCTGAGGCCTGGCATCAGGTATGCGCTCAATGTGTGTTTGTTGATCCAAATGCACTAAACATAGCCCCTTTAGAAGCTGAGGGGCTTGCATCAGGGTTTACTGAAAACAGGAATCTCTCTTGGATTGATTTCTATACTCAACATGTTTTAGGTATTTTCTGAAAATGCAGTGCACCCCAATCCTGGGTTATAACTAGGGTGAGACTGACTTTGGAAGGGAAACCTGCCTTA
Organism: Cebus imitator; assembly: GCF_001604975.1. Taxonomy (NCBI): domain Eukaryota; kingdom Metazoa; phylum Chordata; class Mammalia; order Primates; family Cebidae; genus Cebus; species Cebus imitator. The sequence goes on along the minus strand of NW_016107347.1, from coordinate 7,919,576 downwards.
GGATCCTTTTAGAGCATCCCTTTTCCCTACGGGAACACTTGTATTTCCATGCAGTGGGGTTTGGAAGGCTGGGATCTGTGCTCTCAACAGGGGCTCTTTCGGTCACATTGGGGAGCAGTTCTTGCTAAAATGTTGATTTGTGAGTCTTCCTTCCTTCTTTCCTACGGTAGAATGCACATCTAAGTGGGAGAAGCTTTAAAAACTCTACAGATTTTCCAAGGAAATATGGCAGGCACCTTGATAGAAGTGAAGAGGAGAATTTTTGATTATTTGGAAGGAACTTGGAAGAAACCCCTCTGAGCACAGTGAAAATCCTAGCAATGTATAAGACATAGTGTTTTCATAGGTAAGAGTACAGGCAATGGGGGCAGACAGACGTGTCTTCCAATTCTGGCTCTAGCTAACACAAACGGGGTAACCTGGAGGAAGCCGCTCTAAGCCACAGAGTCTCATTGGTCAGATGGGAATAATCCTAACACCTACCTCATTGGGTTGTTAGGAGATTTCAACGAAAGAGGCCTATAAAGCACTTAGCAGAGTGCCTGGCAAACTAAACATAATAAGTGGTTGCTATTATAGTAGTCCCAGCTTATCCACTGTTTCAGTCACTTGTGGTCAACCATGGTCTGAAAATATTAAATGAAAAAATCCAGAAATAAACAATTCATAAGTTTTAAGTCATGGACTGCTCTGAGTGGTGTGATGAAACCTCATGCTGTCCTGCTCATGCTGTCTGCCTTTGTTCTGCCCAGGACGAGAACCTTCCTCCAGCGTATCTGCTGTCCACGCTACCTGCCAGTTAGTTAGTTGTTTAGTCGCCACCTGGTTATCAGAGAACTGCTGTGTTTCCAGTGCTTGTGTTCAAGCAGCTCTTATTTTGCTTAATAATGGCCCCCAAACGCAAGTGTACGGTGCCTAGTTTATAAATTAAAATATATCATAGGTATGTATACATAGGAAAACTATAGTACATGTAGGGTTCAGTACTATCCGCATTCTCAGGCGTCCTCTGGGGACCTTGGAATGCATCCCCCCTGGACATGGCGGGGACTACTGCATAAGCAGCTGACAATATAATAGCTACCATTTATTAAGCATTTACTATATGCCAACATTCTGCTAAACTGCTTTATGCATGTAGTTTATTTAAACTCCACAGCGACAGCTTAAATTATCATCTGTATTTTACATGAAGAGACTGAGGTCTGGGAATTTCACTGTTTCTTTTTTTTGAGACAGAGTCTTGCTCTGTCACCCAGGCTGGAGTGCACTGGCATAATCATGGCTCACTGCAACCTTGAATTCCTGGGCTCAAGTGATCCTCCCATCTTAGCCCTCTCAGTCTCCTGAGTAGCTGGGACTATAGGCTCGTGCGACCATGTCCGGTTAACTTTTTATTTTTGGTAGAGATGAGGTCTCACTATGTTGCCTAGGCTAACCTATCTGATTTTATCCCAGAGTTATACAAATAGTAGGTGATGAGCCAGGATTTGAGCCTGGGATTCCTTGACTCCAAGGTCTGTCCCTTAAGCTCCGTGCCATGCTTCCTTCCACATGCTGCCCATCCTGCCCATGGGCCCTCTCGCTGCAGAGATACCAGCAGTACTTGACTAAAATCAGAGCCCTTCTTTCTCCCTTTCCTTCTCCTTATCATAATGTTTTCTCTTAAAAAGTCTGCTTTACTCTCATGGGGAGAAGTGCCAGATATAGTATGCACCTAAAGTAAAATGAATAAATTAAAAATAAAAATAAAAATAAAATACAAAAAAAAGGTCTGCTTTATAGCTTTCAGACCTTTTAAAAAATGAGCTCATGAGACAGAGCTATATATACAAGCTGTATATATAGCTTATCAGACAGTAGAATTATCAGACAGAAACAGAGCTCCTAGATGCTCCTCCTGCCACCTCTAGGACCCCCAGGAATCCCAGATGGGAGCTTCCGCCTCACCTTCATTCCAAATTTGTCCACCAGCCTGAACTCTGTGTCACAGCATCACTTCACCTTCTTCCGTCCCCATTGCCACTATGGGGTCTTGAATGAGTTGGGTTATGGCCACATTGCATATACTGGCCCACATAGTCTTCCAGGGATTGGCCTAGGTGGACAATGGATAGGGACAATCACAGGGCATTCAAAACTCCAGGCCACCCACTGCCCTGTGTGCTCAGTTGGGAAGGAAGAGAGAAGTGAAACATAGTGCGCGTTCCCTCACTGCCAGACCCTGTGCCGGTCAGCTCCAGGTGCGTCACCTCATTTAGTAACACTGCAAGGAGTATCATTGGCCTGCTTCTACCGATGAGGAAGGGATTTATAAAGACACTGAATTAACTTCTCACAAATAAATGTTTACAATTTCCCAGCAGACCACTTTTTTTTTTTTTTTAATGAAGTCTTGCTCTGTTGCCAGGCTGGAGTGCAGTGATGCGATCTTGGCTCTCTGCAACCTCTACCTCCTGGGCTCAAGCCTCAGCCTCCTGAGTAGCTGGTACTACAGGCACGCACCACCATGCCCAGTTAATTTTTGTAGTTTTACTAGAGAAAGGGTTTCACCATCTCGGCCAGGATGGTCTCGATCTATGGACCTCATGATCTGCCCACCTCGGCCTCCCAAAGTGCTGGGATTACAGGCGTGAGCCCCCGCACCCAGCCCACCATGGGTCTTTACTGTGAAGGTTAACATGCAGCCAGTAAGTGGTAGATCTAGGTTTGGGATTCATATCTGGTTAAGTCTGTACTCTGCGTATGTGAAGCTGTTTTCCAAAAGAAGGAATACACACACACACACACACACACACACACACATCACGCACCTATATAAAGCATTTATATCAAGTAAATATCAATGACAACTATAGTATGTATGCTTTTTGAGGGAGTGGAATGGGAAGCAAAGAAATTAATTGAGATACCTACTAACAGACTAATGATAGGTAAAATTTATTGAGCACTTGCTTGTATCAAGCCCTGTTCTAAGTACTTTCCCTGCATTAGCTCATCTAAGCCTCACAATGACCCTATGAAGTAGGCATAATTGTTACTCCTATTTTAAAGATGAAAAAACTGAAACACAGAGAAGGTAAGCAACTCGCCCAAGCTTACGGATCCAGCAAATGACGGTGCCAGTTACTTGCCTATTGCCACAGCTCCAACTACATTCTCTGTTCTGAGCTGGAACTCTGTGGATTCCCTCAATGACTGGCTTTCTATCAGGCTTTGCTAATAGCAAGCATTAGAGGGCGATCGCAATGCAGAAGGCAGGGAGGCTTCTCATTCTGATACTGGACACCAGAGTCACTCTGTCACAGAAGCAGATTGAGCCTGAACTAAGAGGACAGATGATCACTTTGACACTGAAGGAAATTACTGGGAATAACAAAGGCTTATGGCTTTAATTAGAGGGTCAGCTGATGCCAGTGCCATTTTGAGGATAAGAGCATCAGGGATCCAAGGAGGCACTGCTTGGAGAGCTATCAGCTAGGTGCCTTGTTAACAGAGCTTTGATCTGGGCAGAGGAAGCATCAAGTCCAAGATCTGGAGTAGCAGCCATATAAGCCAATGAGTATGATGCTACCTGGTCTCTTGTTGATGACTGTACATGGGATTGCACTCAGTGAAAGAAAAAAAGACACAAAGAGAAGAAAGAGGTACCTCCATACCATCACCTATGCATCCATCCAATCTAACAAACATCTATTGAGGTACTATCCTGTGCAAAGCACATGTGGGATGGAAGACAGAGAGAGTCAGACATAGATCCTGTCCTGAAGGAATAGAACATCCCCCCAGCAGGGATATAACAGGGACATAGCAGTAGTGATATAACAGGAATACAACATCCCCACAGTGGGGGGATGTCACAAAGAGACATACTTACCTTCATGTGCAGTGGGAGATCTGAAGAGGAAAGAGCAGCCCCTAGCTGGATCAATTCTGTGACTTCATGGAGAAAGCAGCAATTGAGATGGGGTGAATGGGGGTATATGTGGGCACACTGAGATATCAGAGGGTTGTAGTGAAGGGTTTGTGAAGAGAAGGAATGGGAGGTAAGATCAGAAACACCGCTGAGACCATCCTAGGAATGGCCTTGAGTTGCAACTTGGTTCTGTAAGTAGAGAGTAACTGAATGTTTTCAAGCAGGATGTGAAATAATGATTGTTTTTTGAGAGTGTTCTAGAAGCACAGTGAGAAATGAACTGTGGTAGGAACATGAGGTTAAGAAGCTGTTATGGTGATCAAGGCAATGAAGGAATGATGAAGGAGTGAATCATGGACGAGGCAGAGAAAACACAGACAAGGAAATGGAATTCCGAGCCAGATGGTAACACAATTGGTAGGACATAGTGAGAGGTAGGGAGGAGTCAGCTTGGGAGACAGGAAGGACAATGGTGTCACTGAGAGAAATAGGGAGCACGAAAGAAGGAACAAAGTTAAAGAGGTAAAGCTGTAAACTCAATGAACACGGCACATATTGTTTAGCTACATGGGCACTACCTGGACTGTCACGACCACTACACGGATTGTCACTACACGGACACTATATGGATCAGTTTAACGAATTGGAGGAATAAAGGCGGAGACACAAAGACAGAAAAGAAAGACAGTCTGGAGTTCAGGAGAGAGGTTAGGGATGGGAAGTTAATTTGGGTACCACCTGCCTTCATCAAGGTTAGCAGATGAAGCTTTGAAATTGAATGTGGTTTCCGAAGGAGAGAGTGTCGCGAAGGAGCAAAAAAGGGTCAAGGATGATCCTTGGATAAAACCTAAACTTATAAGGTGGAGAAAAGGAGAAACAAAAGGAGAAATGACCAGAATGGCAGGAAGACACCAGGAGAGAGCAGGGGGAGAGAAGTTCAAGAAGAGAAGGGCAAAGTGTTAGGAAGTGGGGAGAACTGAGCATCAAATGCTGCAGGGGCCAAGATCAGGAGCAAGGAAAGGCCGCTGAATGTGGGGCCTGAGAAATGCTCAGCACTGTCAAGAGCAAGTCCCATAAAGCAGTGAAGGCTAGAGGTAGATTAAACAGAGCCAGAAATAACAATAACAAAGATAATAAAAATAAAACCTTATATCTGATGCTAAGTGCAAGGCACATGGTAAACACTTCACATGTACTAATTCATTTGATCTTCACAACAACCCTTTGAGGTGGACACTATTATTATCCCCATTTTAAGGTAAGAGGACAGAGGATGGGCCACCAAAGAAAAGACAAGACTACAGATTTCGAAAGTGTGCTCGGCAAAGCCCTAGTCCTGCAAGAGGCAGGAGCACCACAGAAAGGGGCTCTGAGGTTAAGTAAATTTGGTATTCCCTTCTAGGAATGCACATTATTAGTATCTTTAAAGACAGAGAAGCCCTACACTGAAGAACCTTGTTTAATTTGGTTAAATCCAACATTTTCTAAATTTATTTGACCTGTGAACCTTTTTATCGTTAACATTCTATGGAGCAATGTTCTACAAGGCACACTTTGGGAAATGCTGCGGTAGAAGACTCTCATAAAGTCATGGACAGAAGCATTAGGGACAGATACATGAGGAGGCTGTAGGGACACTACTGCTTCTTTTTTGGGGGTTGGGGAGAGTGTTTTTTTAAGGTAGCAGAGCAAACTTAGGGTGAGCTAAAGAAAGTGACAGAGAAAAGGGGAAACGAAGAAACTTAGTGCCAGACAATAAATGAACAACATATTTATAGAGGTTTGAGCTGGGAGTCCTGGAAAAGAGACCACAAGAGAGAAAATTATGATCAATTCCACACCAGGCACTTTAGGTTGGTCTGTCCATTCCCATGTATCCAGTGATAACACTCATCAGTTTTACAAAGGCAAATGTCTCCGTGACTTTGGGGAGCATTCTTCATTCATTTAACAAACGCAGGCTGGACACTCACTCTGTGCCAGCTGCAATGTTAGGCATTGCCCTTACTCTGATGCCGTCTCTCCTCAACTTCAACCCTTGGTTTTGCAACCTGGACTTTATTTTTGCCTCTGATCCTTTGACTTGAAGCTATGCCTGGGCTTCCCAGGGTCTAAAGATCAGTTTCCCCAGTGGCTTCTGGCTAAAGCCTCTTTTGTTCCCAGCGTCCCAAGAAGCTTCAGGTGAGAATGCTGGCCTTGTCTTGGCCTGGGCCACGCACCCGACACTGTCCCCTTGTGCAGTATCCCCACCTGGGTGCATTGTGTGTAGAGGGTGATGATACAAAGGATGAAGCATTCAGACAAGAAGAGACGCTGCCCTCAAGGAGACTCAAATCTAGCCAGGATGGAGGTGGCAGCTGCTCTCCTTAGGACTGCTTGCCTAGCAGCATATTAACAAGGCATGTAATGGTGTGGCATGTGGTATGGAGGCATCTGTGGCATGACAGGTGGTGGGAATTACTGGGTGAAATCTTCTGGAGGGGAGAGTCTTACATGAGTAGCCCCACTTGGGTGAGAAGGATTGTGGGCAGAAGCCTGGTTTAGAAACTCCACTTTATGAATAAGAGTGCGCTGTTTGGGGCCAGAAATGCTGCTCACTCCACCTGGGAAGACAGGCTAAGTGTCTGCTAATATGCAGCTGCAGACCTAGCCTAGGGCCCCGATCAGGCACCAGGCATTTGGCTAGAGAGGGTCTCCCTCAACCAGATGCTTATTATAGACTTGTTCTGAGCACTTAACATGTCTTCTCCCTCCCAGCTGCTAAATGCCCATTTCCAAGTTATTGACATTCACTGGGAAGTATGGTTAATATGCAAATATAGATTAGCCCCTTGCCACTGATGCAGAGCTGCCTGCTTGGCAGCCTGTGGTACTCAAGATTCATAAAATATCTGGCACAAGTAGGGGAGAACAGAGAATGACTGGATGGGGTTGGAGATGGAGGGAGGTTTAATTTCTGGGCTACTAATGAATCTGATTGCAGCCAGCACTCGATTATACCCAGGTGGATTACACACTGGGCAAGTCAACTGTGGCAATGTTAAACCCTGTGAGGTTTTACCTATTGCTCCACATACTCAGAAAGCTTCCAAGCAGCCTGACCCAGCAATTAATTGCTGTGCGGTCACAGACGGGTGCCTCATTTCCATACTGGTTGAAGCAAAACATAATTGGGAAGGCAAACATGCTGTCAGATATGTATAATATCTATGTATCCCACTACATATCAGAAGTCAAACAACAGTGAGCTTTGTGATTTTCCACCGTTTTAAACAAATCACCCCACTGCTCCCCCTCTTGCATGGACCACTGAGGAGTTGCAACCCATGGGGCTGTTTTAACAAACATCTGAGAACATACACATTCAAATGTGTTGTTCTTTCAAAATAGACACCTTGGGACTAAGTTGCCGCCTTGCTTGAGAACTTCCAGAAGTTCTTTTCTTTGTTGTTTGGAATTGCCTTTGGAGCCTTTTGTCTGTTCTGTAAAGTGCCCGTGGCCTACCGAGAGGACAGCTCTCCATCTCGGGAGGGCAGGATTGGTTTTTGGTGACAGGAGAAAGAACTCTGGGGCCAACTGTAGTGAGTCAAGTGCAATCTCATACTTCTTACTCATAAAGATTTGTTTTCCTACTTTTCTTTCTTTCCAAGGAAATTGTCTAAGATGAACTCTGCATTTGTGATCATTGCCTGAGCAAGAAGGTGAACTCGTCAACACTCCCCTGAACAAAGTAAGCAAGAGAAGGCCAACCCCCTCACCCACCAACAATGACACACATGCCTTTTCTTCTGCTGAGTACACAGCTCTCAGCCTGGCACCCACTGACAGCCACGTGTGTACGAACGATGTCTAACTAGACCCCAGAGCCTCTCCTTTGTGGATCTGCTGAAACACTGCTTCAAACATCTCGCTCCAGGCTAGCTTCCCCTGCAACCCAACCAACTCCTTATCTACCTCCAGGGCCACTGATCAGCCTGCACCAGGGAAGGCAAATTCACATGAATTCAATGCCCTAGGTAGTCAGGAGGATGAAACCATGGCAACAGTCTCCAGCTAATGAATCAAATGTCCCGAGGAGACACTTCAGTTCCTGAGGGGCCATGTTGGCTCCAGGGACCTGGGGCTGGACACTTTTTCAAAGGAGGAGGCTTGAAGCTGTTCCAGGAGGTGTCAGTGGCTAGAATGCATGAATCCTCCAAGAGAACCTCTCAGGGGAGATCAAGCCTCCTAGTTGGATCTAAGACTTTATTTTTGATGTATCGGTTAAATAATAAATTAAATGTTTTTTGCTTGTAGTCAGAGGGTTGTGTCAGGTGAGGGGGAGCAGGCAGTGTTGGGATGACTATATACTTGGTAAGCCTGAGACTTACCAACTAGGAGACAGCCTGGATCTATCTTCAGGTCTTGCTGAAAGCGGTGAGTTGTCCCCAAGACCCTCCTTAATTTCCCTAAATCAATATTTTTCCCTTAAAATAACTAGGTTGTAGGTGTGCTTTGGGGACTGGCCATCTCTATGCAAACCAAAGAGTGAGGTTTCCAAGAATGAAAGTTCAGAAAGTCGGGTCCCCACGGGGAGGGGCCCTGGGGATCACAGGGAGTTCTCCGGGAAAGGTACAGCCCCTCTGTGTTCCCTCCTGGGATCCAGCACCTCTGAGGACACCAGTCCCTGGAGATTTTCCCTGCCACAGGGGAGAAGGAATTCTTGTGTTGCCTCTCTTAGCTTCTCCTCCCCCTGGGACACTCTACAACCAGCTCCAATAATTTTGTCTTCATTTGCCTGGACGCGGGGCCTCCAGATTCAGAGAAACTAGAATTCCATTCTTTCCTCTAAGGAAAACCATTAGACCTGCACTTAGCAACCACCAGGAGGGTATTTTTAGCTCTCTGGCAGAAGTGTAATGTACAAAATGTAATAATCTCAGCTTTGAAGTTCCTCACAGCTCCATTCAACATGAAATTGTGGCTCATGGATGGACATGGAGGCAGCAGAGAAACAGGGCCAATGAGCGTGCCTGCTGTTTGCCTTCTCTGGTCAGAGTGTCGGTGCCAAAGAGGCAGCACAGATCAGAAACACACAAGCCCAGGAAATCCACTACTCAGCTGGCAGGGAAACTAGCCCCCAAATGTCTACTTCCTCCTTAGGTCACGTTTATATACTAGCTCATGAGCTAAACCCACTCTGCCGAAACTCGAGTGAACCCGTTGCCTATTCCCCTTCTCCCAACTTAGGCTGTGCATTTGGGCAAGTCCCTTCACCTGTGTGCCTCAGTTTCCACATCGGTAAAATGATCCTTTTCTGTTTAGAACTCTACATTCCCTAATTCCAAACATTGTCTGGAATTAATACAAGACACACCCTGTGATGGGAGGCCCAGTGTGACTCAGTGGTGCACATTTGCCGAGTGCCTATAAAGAACTCAGCACTGCGAGGTGGCTGTTCTGGCCCCGCCCAGTGAGTGGCTAACCCACCTCCGAGGCCTTCTTCAGACCAATTTTAATTCCCACAATGCATCCCCACCCCATCTGACACCACCGCTTCCAGGCTGCCTGCACCGACCTCAGCCAGTGGGCGCCCAGGAATTGTGACTGGATTTTAACTTCAGCCCAAGCAAGATAAAACCAGGCAAGTTCAGTCTGCTCCTAAACACTCATAGGGCTTATTCCGAGGCCAAAGAAGGTGAGTTTTGAATTAGTTACTATTTTCAGACAACATGGGGTAGGGAAAGAGACAGATTTTGTTCTTTGTCTTCTGCCCAGGCTCTCCCCAAGGCAGAGAAGGCAAGAAGAGGGGATGAGGAGGAGCAAAGGGAAATGTATATGCTTAAGAGAGAAGCAGGGGCTGGAGCTTTGGCTCTTACCTGAAGTAACAGGTCATCACGAGCCCCTTAAAGATGATGGGACCAGTTCCCTGGTGCTTCCTGGCTCCCAGCACCTTCAACATCTTTATGTCTCATGGTAAGATGGTTCCACATCTGGATGGACTGACTGGGATCCTGCCCCAGAGCCCCATCATTGACTCACTCAGCCATCCAAACACATTTAGAAAAGCGCCTAGTTTGTGCCGGGCTCTGTGCTAAATGCTCTGGGGAATGCAAAGAAGTATCAGAATTCTGTCCTCAAGAAACTGACGCCTCAGAGATATCATCTATTCTAGAGAAAGAGGTTTCCTCGTCAATTTTAGCCAAAAAACCCTCATTTATTTCAACGAATACATACTGAATACTCCCATGAAGTGCCAGGTACTGTGCTAGGGGTTTATGAGTTGTCCTTGTATGAAGTGCCAGTGATCTACAGTGGAGTTAGGATGAGGTTTCTCTATGTCTTAAATCTGGCTCTATCCAGAAAAGCTTGGAAGCTCCATCACACTGGTTTCCCCAGCACTTTTTAGCTCATGTGCACCTATGAGCACACACTAGAAGGGGGCCTTGAAGATGGGGAGGCACGGGCTGGACACCTTGAGTTGCCTATAGGTGGGGATTAAAGGGACCACTCACTGCCTGCACAGCCATCACCAGTGAGGAAGGTCAAGGAGGGACTATGAGGTCAGGGAAGAGAGGAGTGTGGAGGGAGAGGGGAATTATGGGGATGGAACTGACAGGGTTCTATCTCATACCATAAGGGTTGACAGCCATTGCTCCTGTTTTCCATGCTGGGAGAGAGGCATCGTAAGGGAGGATTTCACATATTATTCCCACACCTACCCAGCCCCTGGTGTTTGGTTGACAGCCTCCTGATATATAGCAGGGGCAGAGGGATAGAGTCCTTGACCTTTCTCTTGAAGTAAGTTCATCCCAGCGCACACATCACTAGCCAGCTAATGGGAGCCAGCCTTGAACTGTAAATGTGTGGAGGATATTCCACTAGCAGAAAACCAAATCATCGCATCTCAAGAAGCAAAAGGAGAAGGCTGATGGGTAAGAATGATGGCCAACATTTACTGGGGCCCTACTATGTGCAATTCATATATATTAACTCATCTAATCATCACAAGAACCACCCTGTGGAGTTGGTGTGTTATTCTCATTTTTCCAAATGAGAAAGTTGTGGCACTGAAAGGTTAAGTAAGTTGCCCAAGGTCACACAGCTAATAGGTGGGGGATGATGTGTGCCTGGGACAAAAGCCCCCATCGGAGCAGAGCCCTAGTGCTGTCTTGCCTCTGGGTTAGTGAAATAGGAAGTCTGTACTTATTTCCTCTGGCTTGATGCCACTGACAACTTTCAGACTAACAGGCAGAGAAGCATGTACGTGAAACCTCTTCCTGTCTCTTTGCCGAATCCTATTTCCCAGAGTGTGAAACGCACTTCCCTCCTGCCAGCCACAATATGGCCTGATTATGCCTAATAAGACACGGGCTTCTAGTCAGCACAAGCTCAGCTGATGAGTACAGGAGAGAAATGGGGACTCTGCTTTCACCCTAGCCTCCTCCTGTCCAGGGCATCTGCTGTGAGGCCTGAGGCCACAGATGATACAGAGCCCATGTGTGGCCCCTTCTCCCAACCCTGGCTCCTCTGCTCCATTCCCCCTGGTGGGGTGGGGTCTGGGGAGGAAAATAAGGGGTAAAAAGTGAGGAGAGGTGCCCCTGTTGTCAAGTATTGGAGCTGCCAAAGCCAACAGATGTGGGAGGCCAAGGGAAAGGACGACCCCATTAGTGGAGCTAAGGGGATGCTCTAAGCTCTCTCCCTATACTCCTGCCTCCTGGAACAGCAGTTGAGGAATGAGGAGTAGAGAATGCAGAGTTAGCTGCACCAGGCAAGGGCACGGTGATGATTAATTTTATGTGTCGCCTTGGCCAGGTCAAGGCCACAAGGTGTCCATGTATTTGGTCAAGCATGACTCTGGGTATGTCTGTGAGGGTGTTTCCCGATGAGATTAACATTTGAATCAGCGGACGGAGTAAAGCAGATGGCCCTCCCTAATGTGGGAATGTCTTATGCATTCTGTTAAAGGCCTGATTAGGAGAAGAAAGGTGGACCCTCCTGCAAAGAAGAGAAAATTCTGCTTCCTAACTGCTTTGAGCTGGGACATTAGTCTTTCCTGGCCTTCGGACTCTAACAGAATCTTCAGCTCTTAGGACTTGAGCCTGCTGGCTTTTGTACTAGAACTACACACCTGCTCTCCTGGGTCTCAGCATGCCACTGCAGCTGTTGAGACTCCTCAGCCTCCATCAGCACGTGAACCAACTCTCATATTAAATCTCTCTCTCTCTACAGCCTATTGGTTCTGTTTCCCTGGAGAACGCTGACTAATACAAGCACCATAAATATTCATTGGTAGGGACCTGGCTTGGAGGTTGGTAGGTTGGGTTTTTGCATGTAACTGGTGGTTCGGAGTCAAAGTGTTTACATTCTTGCCTCTTAGTTTCCAGGGAGAATTCAAATGGCCCCTGAAATGCAGCCTTGAGCAGGACACTCAGCATGAAGGCACTTCTCTGGCCAAATATTCCTAGACGTGGCCTGTTTTTCAAAGCTTAAAATTGAAGTCCATGCTCAGAGCTCTTCGTTCTTTCCCAGCTCTGTACATGCTGTGGCGCTGAAAAGAACCGTGCGGCGTGAAAGTTTGAACATGCGTTATCTCAGCATTGCAGAGAGCAGCTTACTTGAGTGTTTAGATGCAACAGAGCCTGGGGAAAAATAGTGGCTGTCTCTGCCAGTTTTCCGCCTTCAAGAAGGAGGCGTTCCCTCATGACATCTAGTCTCTGCGGTTCTTCAAGGTTTCCAAAGAGGGTACGACTACGAGCTTCTCACTTATCTAATCCAATGTTGGCTCATCCAGAAAATTTCAAATCCTTGAATTCCAAGGAGAGTCAATGTTTCTGCAATGCAGACTTGAGTAGGTGCATCCAGGACAGGCTGGTGAGGCAGGGTGGTGGGGGGTGGGAGCACTCGGTGGTGGTGTTCGGGTTCAATCCCAGCTCTAACACTTGCCACCCGTGAGAGCTTGAGAGAGTTACTAAATTTCCTCATTTGAAAAAATGGGATGATTTTAGTGGTAGCTCCCCTCCTAGGGTTGCTGTGAGGATGGAATGAAATTATATATGTATATATAGTGATTGGATGACCCACAGTAGCACTATATACTTAGTATATGTACTAGATGTCTTTAAGTTAGTGGAATAGTTTACCCTTCTTTATATCTCCCACTGAGGCTAGAACTTGCCTGGCATTCTAAGAATTATATATCTAATAATAATACAGGGAGATGCTAAACGTTCTGATTTCAGATCTGACTCATTGCCAGGAATAGCAGTGGATACTTGAGACATGGTCTTGGTCCTGAAGGACTTAGAAACTATGTTATGAAGCCCTATCTACTCTCACCACTGTGGGTTCTAAACTGACAACTGCCACTGGAGGAGGCACAACTGACAACACGGTGGGGGGCCATGGAGAGTTCAGCCAGCTAGGGTGAAATCTACCCGCAGCACCTTCGGGATGTGAGGTGCTGTGGGATGCAGGCTACTCAGCTGATGCCTCAGGTGGACGGAAGGTGCCCATCTCCTCCAGGACAGGGATTGAGAGAGAGGCACTCCGAATGGCAACAAAAAAAGTTTGAGCTTTCCTACTGGGACTTCTTTGCTAGCACCATATAAATACGGTTTAGGAGCACAGTGTCTGAATAAAGGAGAAGGAGGAAAAAATAATCCAGAGAGAAATCAACTTATGGCTCATTTAAACCTTATTGAAATTTCTACCGTGGAAACATTTAAATATCATAGTTACTGCAGTGTGCCTTCGCTCCTGCTATTCCCTGGTGGATGTTTCGTTGCACATTTGGTTGGGGAGCAGAATAATAAAGCTGCTTGGAAATTGCTTTCCCACTGCTAGTTAATTACAACAGGTTTTTTATTCCAAATGTAAAGAATGAACCGTTTATTTTTATTTTTATTTTTTTAATAAAGGAAGCTCTCGGTCTGTCCCAGCCCCCTCCGCCGGCAAGCATTGGTCTGCCCTGGCCCTTGGCTCCCATGTCCTCTGTCATACTTCCCAACACGACCTCCTCTGTTTCCTGCCTTTCCTCTGAGACGCAGCTGGAAGCAGCTCTCCCATCTCAGCTGCTGGCTCTGTCTCCCAGCCTGGAAGCCTTACGTGTCACTGTTTAGAGAAAGGGATGGCCCCTACTCCAGGTCTCTGTCGAGGACATTAAATATTTAGCTTGACTCCATCCAGGCCATCAGACACACTCCTGTCTCCCTTTCCTACCCAGAGAAACACATTTCCCCACCTCCATCTTTTTTTAATCCCAAGCAAGCAATTCGGGATCAACTCGGCATTTGTCAGCTCTCTCTGAGCACAGGCGTGAGCTCCTCGGCTTTCTCCCACCAGACAGAGCAGAGAAAAAGTGCCTTTGTGCTTTCAGATGCACACTTGAGCTTGGCAGCCAAGTGAGCACCTGCCCAAGGCCAGGCGGGCACAGGTCCCAGCAGCTGCCCGCACAGGGCTTTGCTGTCTCATCTGGTCTCTCAGGTTTAACTCTGAGCCAGCTTCCCCTGCCACCAGACACATTTGTTTCTTTCCTAACCCCTGTTGCTTCTGGATACTGCGTGCAGAAAAATGAATCCTCTTTGAGCTACGTCACCTCCAATGTCTCTAGGAGGGAGAAGTCACTCAGCAGCCTCTCTACCTCTCGTGACTTAGAGGGAGTCTAGGGCAGCCCCGGGGGCAGGGCAAAGAGCGGGGCCATGGAAGTCAGTTCATTCTGCAGCCGTGTGGCTCTGAGCACTCTCTTCCCCTCTCTGGGCCTTCCCTCTCTGTAAAATAAGGCAGCCTAGATATCTTTGTATCCCTTTAAACTGTAGTACCCCACAACTGGATATTTCAATGATGTGCACTGAATCCATTATCTGCTGTTTTGCCTTATCCATTCCCACATTCGAGAACAGATCTATAGGGCTGAGCCCGACGAAAGCACCAGGCTTGGCTCAGAGTCACATGGCTCTGAGGGGGTCCCTGTTAATGATCATGTGTATTCCTGGGAACGGAATGCCATGGGACCCTGGAGAACTGAAGAAATAGGAATGGAGACCCAGCAGCTGTGGAGGGAGGCAGGCGGATGGCCTCTCCGGGACAGACTGGCTGCTGGCTTTTGGAGCTAGCCACTGTATCCAGTTTCTAGCCCTGACCCGTGGGAAAGCCACTTAAACTCTCTGAGCTCTGGTTTTCTTTATCTGTTTAATGAGGTGATCTCCCATGCCCCAACTGAGGAATATTGATGAGAAAGTGAAAACGTTTTTCTTTGGGAAGGAAAAGAAGCCAGAGGTCCAGCGGGGAGACCGAGGTATGGGGCACTGCTCATAGTCTAGGAGTACCGGCTACAACTAGGCAGGAGTGCCGCAGGGCCTCTGGAGTTCGGCTTGGATGTGCAGCACGGCCCAGTGGCACTTCTCGAGGTCAGGGTAGGGGAAAGATGACCTGCTGGTCTTCCCCATCCCAGGCCCAGAACCTCTGAGGAAGAGAACACTGTGGGGACTTGAAGGCCAAGAAGTGGCCTGGAGGGGAAGTGCTGTTGTCTGCTCCTGCTTCGGGGGGTGTGTGAAGGTGACAGCGTGGGACAGCATCTCAGGGTGTGAGTGAAGGCTGGGGCCCGGGCCCTGAGGTGCACTGAGGCTGGTGTCTGAGGTGTGGCCGGCTCAGTGCAGGGGACGAGGGCGTGGGGGATGGGAGGAGAGCAGCGGCTGTGCTGGGGGCGGACAAAGGGAGAAGACAAAGATTATTTTAAACCTGTATTAATCACTGCTCCAAACAGGGACTGGGGGTGGGAGCCGCAGCTGTCATAGAGAGGCTGGGTGAGGGTGGTAGGAGAGAGTCCAGCGGGGAGGGGCGGAACTCTTTTTTTCCGCCCCAGGACCTTGGCCCAGGCCAGCTGTGAGCCTGGGGCCTTGCTGAGTCTCCGTGGGTAAAAACTAAACTGTGGTTCCGTTTTCTGGGCCAGCTTGTCTTCCTACTTCCAGGTGCCCTCCTTGAGAGCCTACCCACCACTGTTGCCAAGAGTTAGCCTAAAATAGTTTGAATCAAGTCATTTTTCTCAAAAGATAGTAATAATAGCTTCCCATTGCCCAAACAACTGGCCACCTCCTTAGCCTGGCAGACAAGGCCCTTGACAACTGGTCCATCTGAACCTTCCAGCCCCAACTCCCGTGGGCATGACAGTGATTGTCCTCTAAGCGCTTGCCATGTGCCAGGCACTGAGCCAATGCTTTCATCCGTGACTTCATTGAATACTCACATCCACCTTGTAGGCTCTTTTCTACAAATGAAGAAACGGAGGCTTAGAGACGTTAGATAACCAAGATCTGTCTGATACACAAGCTTACTCTCTTAACTTCCTGGAGAATTACACAAACATTCATCATTCCCTGCTTTGCTCAGCTCCTATCTCACCATCTCCTCTTTCCCTTTTGCCCTTATGAACATCCTCCTCATTCTTCAGGGCTCAGCTCAAATGCCACCTATTTAAAGAAGTCTCCCTGGCTGGAATTCAACCATGGACTCAATAAGCATTTAATATTCCCTGCCATTTAGATAGGTCTTATTATCTCCGTTTGATAGATAAGAAAACAGAGGCTTAGAGAACGAAGCTAAGTATCTGTGTTTACACGGCTACTGAGTGACAGAGGAGGGACTCAAGGCCAGGTCTCCTGACAGCCCCAAATCCAGCATTCTTCAAAATACTTTGAATCACATCAATGACTCTCCCTTTATGCACCCACAGTCCTTTGTTTGAGCCTTTATTCAGTGCTTATCAGATTCCGCATGTCTGATATTGGTGTTAGGATATGAGAGTACCCAATAATAGCTGCAATATCGACTTATTTCATGCGCAAGACACTGCAGATGCTGATTCCCCCCCACCCAACTCTGAGGTGGGTATTGCTTTCTCCATTCTTAAAGATGAGAAACTAATTTTTTGAGGCATTCAGTATTATCTGGTTAACGCTGCCTCATCATCTCCACGGGATTCTGAGGCAGATCTGTCTCAAGGTCATGCTTTTCCCATTTTACAGGCTGCCTCTTGTAGGCTCTTCAACAGGTGGGTCCATGCTTTGTTTTTCCCGAAATGGATAAGACTCTCATAGCATCTTGGGTAGAGTAGGAGGCCAGTGAATATGGAGATGGGTCATTTCTGGCTGGGAGTATTCGTCGGCCACTATAGTCTCCTTGGGGATACTGGGGCTCTGGGCTCTGCAAACATCAACAGATCCTTCTTTAAAGTTTCAACTCAATTCTCTTGGACTCAGTCTTCTAAACAGGTGTTGGTGGCAGTGTTTTTTCCTCCATTTATCAAGGTTTTTCAGATGTTACACTAGGGGCACTGATATCTCCCTAAGTGGGAAATGACCACATTGAGAGAGGGAAGGAGAGCTGCCCTGCTGGGCTGGTTCCCTTGTTACTGCCATCCCCCAGGACTTCCTAACTTTCTGTAGGTTCTGTGCCATTCCTGACTGGGGTGGGAGACAATGGAGGGAGAGGAGCCAGCCGAAGTCGTTGCTAGGGATGTGAGTAGTCCTAGGAAACAGGAGAGAAAGCACTAAAGAGGAGACCACCCTGAGAGATCTCCATGGAGCAGGGCACCCTTGGACAAACTTATTCCCATGAGAGGAGCAGTCCTCCAAATCTGAGGACTCTCTCCATGATACTGGAGAGTTTTAATTCATTCAGGGGATATTTTCATTCCATCAGAGATTTTTCTCTTGCCAAAAAAGAATTGTATGTAAAAGGTTTTGTTTTTTTTTTTTTTTTTNTATGTAAATTACCTGGGAATCTTATAAAAACACATTCTGGCTTAGTAGATCTGAAATGTGGCCTTAGAGCCTTCCCCCCCCCCCCTTCCTTCCGTTTTTAGACAGGGTCTAACTCTGTCACCCAGACTGAAGTGCAATGGCGTGATCTTGGCTTACTGCAACCTCTGCCTCCCGGGTTCAAGCGATTCTCCTGCCTCAGCCTCCCGAGTAGCTAGGATTACAGGCACCCGTCACCACACCCGGATAATTTTTGTATTTTTAGTAGAGGTGGGGTTTCACCATCTTGGCCAGGCTGGTCTTGAACTCCTGACTTCATGATCCACCTGCCTTGGCCTCCCAAAGTGCTAGGATTACAGGCTTGAGCCACCGTGCCCAGCCTGAAAAGTTTTTGGAACCAGCATGGATTCATTAAGACTAGGTGACACCAAATTAATCTTTTAACTTAAAAAAAAATTGATAAGTTTCTAAAGCAGGGTTTCTCAATCTTGGCACTATTGACATTGGGCATGCTAATTCTTTGTTGGGGGTGAGTGTGTGGATGGGGGCGGTCCTGTGCATTGTGAAATGTTCAGCAGCACCCTGGCCTCTACCCACTAGATGCCAGTAGCATCTCCCCACCCAGTCATGTGTGACAACCAAAAGTGACTCCAGACATAGCTGAATGTCCCCTATGGTAAAAATCTTCCGTTGTTGAGAACCACTGTTGTAGTCTGATAAATCAGGAAGCTTCTCTACACCTAGTTGTGTAGCGATATATTTGATAGATTTGGATTTGACATTACCCTTGTGACTAAGGAGGAGGAAGGTGGGCTGAGAATGAGCCTAGTTAGTTGTCCCTGTAGCCAGCAGGACACTGCACCACATGTTGATTTATGATGGGCATCAGCCTAGGCACATCCACAGTCATAAGCCTCCAGGATCTGCGAACACAACTCTTATCAACAACTCGAATAAAGACGATGATGGCATGCTTATACGTACAAATGTTACGAGACTGGTAGACGTGAAACTATGTCAGACGGAACACTGAAGATTCACAGGGATTCCAGGCATTGTTTGTGAAAACAAACTTCAGATCAGTGTGCACCACACGTTCCCATTTGTGTAAAAAGTGAGTCAAATATAAGAATGAATATTGATACTTGCTTATGGCTGCATAAGGAAGCCCCAGAAGGATACATGAGAAACTAAGAACAACATGGTCATTACTTATATGGAGGGAAGGTCGACTGGGCAGATGAGGAACAAGCGTAGTATGGGAACTTTTCCCTTACCCTGTTACGTCTTTTGATTTCTGAACATGATAGTACGTTATCTACTCAAGTAATGTAATTAAAAATGGATCTCAACCTATATTGTGGCTGAAATCAAATGCAATGCAATTGAACAGACGCAAATCAATCCTGTATTAGTTTAAAAAATTAATTTGGCAATGATGATGAGTATGATATCAAGTTTGAGATGTTCATGTGAAAATCAGGGAGGAGGTTTTGGTCACAGGCCACAAAGTCAAACAACAAGCAGACCCACCAGCACACACACGGAAAGCCGGGGCTGTTTATGGGGGTCAAGGCCAATGCCCCATTGTACTCTGGGCAGGTCAGACCAAATGCAGTCTTACCTTCACTTCTGTCCTCTATATTTTTGGAAAGATATTGACAAGTGTGTACAAAGGACACTGACCTAGATGCCAAAGGCCTGGAAACCATGAAAAATACGGGAAAGAGGTGATGAAACTCAGGACATTTAAATTGGAGAAGAGAAGATTTAGAAGGGATATGAAACCTGTCTTCAAACATTTGAAGGCTTGTCCTGTGCAAGGAGGATTAGGGAGTTTTTATGTAGCCCTAGATTGCAGAACCAGGCCCTCTTCAATTTACTGAGAGGCCGATTTCAGTTTAGAACCATGCAAAGGCTGCCTTGTGAGATTATAATACAACAGCAACCCTTACTGAGCATTTACAAAGCATCAGGCCCTGTGATAAGCACTTTCCCTGACTTTTCACAACATCCTGGCCAAGGTACTTACTTCATTGTCATTTTGACCAAAAGAAAAAGGAGGCTTAGAGAGGTTAAGCAAACACGCCTGCGGTGACACAACCAGTAGATGGTGGATTTGTGTGACCCCCAACACACATGTTCTGGACCACTAAGCCTCCTTCCTGAAGCAGTGAGCTCTGTATCACGACCAGTATTAATGGAGAGGCAAAGACTGTCTGGCCACGAAGCTCTGAGGAAATGCTTGGAGCAGGTGGGAGAAGCCTGCTTCATGCTTAACACACTGTAGTCCTCTAAGAAAATAAGCCCTGTGTGTGTGGCTCTGCAGGGGAAGGAGTGAGGCATGCACAGAGAGAGAGGCAAGCAGGCTCCTGCTCACGGCTGTGTGGGGGCAAAAGTGGAGTTTTTGGTGGAGGTGGAGGTCTGCAGAAAAGTCAAAGAGTTGAATGCCAAGGAGAAGTGCTGCCCCAGCGCTGAAGAGCTGTCCCTTCTGTCCACGGAGGCTTGTGGCAGCACGTACGAGTCACTGGGTATTATGCTTTCTGACTCACCAAGCCCCTTCGAGGACGTATCTCATTTAAGCAATCATACCTTGTGAGAACACATAACTCTGGCAGGGTGCGGGTAGAGAGGGATGGGGAGGGGTTTCTCCAGAGATGGAAGCGGGAGAATCACAAAAGCAAGAGAATGATTTGGTGGTGGTCACACCAGAGAAGGACGAAGAGGGGAAAGCGAGAGAGGAGAGAAAAAATACCTGAGGCTTCCCAGCCTCCTCTGGGGCCCAGCCAGACCAGCTCAGCTACCCTCAAGGACTTGACAATATTTCCAAACTAAACAAGCTCCACAAGGCAAATGAGCCCCAGGCCGGTGCCTGATTCCTCTATCACAGGGTAACGGGGTAGGCGTTTACCCGGTGGGGAAAGGAAGAGACAGAAGGTGAGCCAAATTTAAAGTCGGCTGAAACAGAGCAGATAAATCAAGGGGCCGGCAGGGAGCTTTATAGTTACCTGATGTGCTGGCTGGAGAAGAGAAAGATGAGCGGCACTTATATGAGAGGGAATTGCTTCAGAGCATCCAGGAATGGGAAATTCATGCTCAGTGGGAAGGAACTGGGGAGAAGAACTTGTAATTTGGAGAGGGGTCTCCCAGGGATCCCATGTACACAGCAGACTTGGAAAATTAACATGATGTCTTGAACAATAATCATATGCCTTAGACCCAACTACAGGGACTGCTCTGGCAGAGGAGAAAAGTCCCAGGTCCCAGCAAAGGCTGGGAGCCACCAGACAAGCCAATGCAGTGGACCTAGCACAAGGTGTCCCTGGCTGGGTGGACCAGAGTGATGGGCAGACCAGGGTCCAGAGAGGGCAGAGGAGCTGGGAGGACAGGGACTGGAGGCAGGCTCTGATCAGACCAGAAGCCAGTGTCACTGTGAGAGCCCTGACTGTGGGGTGAGAGGGAAGGGGGGTGGGACTTATGCAGTGGACACCTGGTGGGAGAGGCAGAGCGTTGCCCTGCACAGGCCAGAGGCCAAGAGAAGAAGCTGGAGGTGGTGGGGATAGTGGTAATTACAAGAGAAGAAGGCAGCTATGGTCACCACTATGCCACCAATCGCTTGAACCTGGGAGGCAGAGGTTGCAGTGAGCCGAGACGGCACCATTGCACTCCAGCCTGGGTAACAAGAGTGACACTCCATCTCAAAACAAAACAAACAAAACAAAAAACCAAGACAGGAAGAAGAGAAATAGGAGGGGAAGGAAAATGGCAAAAGAGAGGCTGTGTAAAAGAGCTGGAAAGGAGGATGAGGGCAAAGATGACCGAGGCAGATGACACACAGAGGGAGCCAGAAGCAGAGACAGTGAGATGGAGACCCAGGTACAGAGAAACCCAGAGACAGAAACCTCTGCAGGAGCTACCGAGAGATGGCACAATAGAGAAGGAGCAGCACAGAGAGACAAGTGTGCATTGAGAAAGGGATGAGAAGAAAGAACCGTGGGCTCTGGTGAGGTGAGGCTGCAGAGGAGAAGAAGGAAGTCCCTCCTGCCCTCCTGGCACTCCCTGGCAGCGGCTTTTCTAATGAGGGATTTTCTTGGGTTGTGTCTGCGAGGGAAAGGGGGCAGGGGGTGTCAGGGGTCGGTTTATCACTGGAACTTCTCTAGATCAGGGTTGTTTATCTCAATGTAGTGAGTTCGTTTGGGTACATGGTGGCGGTGTGGCTGCAGGGCTGGGTTCACCGTACTGTTTTCCACAACCTGCTGCTCTTCTCTGGACCAGCCACACACAACAGACATAACCACCATAAATGAACAGAGGCCTGCCCCCAAAATGCAAGGGGAAGACGCCCTGGCCTTGCCAATGGGTCTGCCCCATGGACTGACTGATGGCCTCTGACCCTGCTAAAGCAGGGAGGAGACCAGGATGGGACCCTGGTACCTGCTAGTCCCACTGCCTGCAATGCCTTCACCCAGATAATCACTCAATAGGCATTTATGGAGCGCTGGCTCTGTCCTAGATGCTTAGAATATCACTGCACAAAACAAAGATGTCTGTTCTTGTACAGTGCAGGAAGCTGAGCTTCTAGTAAAGGAAGGTTCTAGTAAAAGAAGATTCGATTAAATAGGTAAACCACACCATCGGCGGGAAGGTAAGAAATCTTTTTTTAAAAAATCATTTTAGAAAATTTATTTGGCAAAGTTAAGGTCGCACCCAGGAGACAGGTCTATGCCTGTCTCTATTATTTTGAGGGCTCCAAATGTAAATGGGGAGGGGCAGGATATTGAGAAGCACACAGTTTTCACCTAAACAAAACAAACAGAGGAAAAATGTAGGGAATCTGCATTTTATATAAGGTGAGACAGACAAAATGGGGTAGGGGAACAATCAGATTACTCAAGCTGGAAGGTAAGAAATCGGATGGAGGAAAACAGCAGAGCAGAACAGGGGGAGCAGGAGGCCTGGGGAGGTCCGCAGCAGTGTCTGAGGGGGACGGCCCTGAGGATCTCTGAGACGTGTGCATTTCAGGCAGTGGGAACAGCCAAGGAAAATGTCCTGAGGTGGAAGCATTCCTGCAACGTTGAGGCACAGAAAAACAGAACGGCTGGAAGGGAGGGACCAGGAGCAAGAGTAGCAGGCAATGACTCCAGAGCGGCCGTGGGAACCAGATCATGGGAGACCTTGAAGGACGCTGAGGAATTCAGCATTGCCTCTGGAGGAAATGGGGAGGCATTATAGGGTCCTGGGCAGAGGAAAACATGCTCTGCCTTAAGTTTGCAAAGGGTCATGTTGGCAGACGGAATGAGCAGATAAGGAGTCAGGAATGCAAGTGAAGAGCAGTCAGGAGGACATTACAGGAAGCTGAAGACGGAGATGCTGAGAGGGGTCAGGTTCTGAGTGCGTTCTCGGGGAAGAGCCAGCAAGGTGTCTTGGGAAGTTGGATGTGGGTGTGAGATTGACAGACGTGTCAAGACTGACTCTAAGGCTTTTGGCTTCAGCACCTGGAAGGATGGAGTTCTCCATCAGTGAAGATATATGGGTGGAGCAGGTTTGGGCCAGGCAGCTGGAGAGAGAAAATCAGTTCAGTTTTGGGCCCATTGAGTTTGACATGTTTATTAGACACCTAAGAGGAGAGGCAAAGAACTTAGATGGGTATGTAACTCTGCGGTTGGGGAAAGAGATTGGCAGTGGAAATATAACACCAGAGCCTTAGCATTTGGAGTTTTTTTGTTGTTGTTTTTGAGACACAGTCTCGCTCCATCGCCAGGCTGGAGTGCTGTGGCGCGATCGTGGCTCACTGCAACTTCTGTTTTCCGATTTCAAGCAATTCTCCTGCCTCAGCCTCCCGAGTAGCTGGGACTACAGGCACGCACCACCACACCCGGCTAATTTTTAGTACTTTTAGTAGAGACGGTGTTTCACCATGTTGGCCAGGATGGGCATGTGGAGTTTTTAACAGTGGGAGACTAGAAGAGATGGCCGGGGAGTGAGTACAGAAAGAAAAGGACCAAGAACCCGATCCTGGGCTCTCCTGCTCAGGAAGGAGAAGAGAAGCCAGCAAGAGACTGATAAAGAGTGAGCAGCAAGGTGGTCAGACCTGGAGAGTGTGGTGTCCTAGAAGCCTGGAGAAGAAATTAGAGTGTGGTGTTAAGGAGAAGAAAATAACCAACTGGCTCAACCATCCCTTACCTGAGACTCATCAGGTAAGATGAGACGTGAGAAGTGAGATCTACCAACATGGAGGTCACGGTGATCTGGACAGGAAGTGTTTCGGGAGAGTGGTGCAGGTGAAACCCTGAGTGGGGTAGGTTTGAGAGGCATGGCGCTGACAGGCAGCATGGCAGAGCGGCTGACAGCACAGGTCCGGGCACCAGCCTGCCAGGGGTCAGATGCCAGCTCTCCGCTCACCAGCTGTGTGACTGTGGGCAAGCTGTTTAGATGTTCTTTGCCCCATTTCCTGATCTGAGGCCACCTACTTCACAGGGCTGTTAGGAGGATAAAATCACTTGGTGGTTGTAAAGGGTCGGGTGCATGGGCAGCACAATAAATGCTTACCAAGTTAAAAAGAAAAAAGAAAGAGAACGGGCAAGAGATGAATCAGACCATTCTTTTGAGGTGGTTTTGCTGCAAAGAGAAGGAAAGAAATGGTGAGAGTCTGTTTGCAGGGAAGTAGGGTAAAATGGAAGATATTTTAAGAAGGAAGAAATAACAGAATGGCTGAGTGCCAGCCTGAATGGTCCTTCAGAGAGGAGACTTCAAGGATGGAGAAGACTTGCTAGGGCGGTGTCAGGCACGAGGCACAGGGCTGACTGCCCAAATGCACGACCCTGTGCGGCCTCCCTCAGGTCCCTCAGGGCATATCCTGACACCCTCTCAGGGAGACTGGCCCTGATGAACTGTTAAACACTGCCCTTGGCCGTCCTGTCTCCCTCTCTGCCTCATCGTTCTCCATCACATGGGTTACCACCCAACTTAATCATGTCTTGTTTTGTCTATCCCACAACTAGTATGTAGATTCACTAAATGCAGGAATTTTTGTCTGCCTTGTTGATAGTTGTATCTCCAGAGCCCAATAAATGTGTTCTGAGTAAAGAATAAATTGGTATCTGTACTTAGGGAGTTTCTTGCCATCCAGGGAGGAAAAGTCCCCTTCTTCATTTATTCTACACATACTTTCTGACCGTCGATTAAGTTCCAGGAACTGTATTAGATCCTGGAGACTTGAGGATGAATCAGACATCATCCTTGCCCTTATTTAGCCTGTGTGTGTGTGTGTGTGTGTGTGTGTGTGTGTGTGTGTGTGTGTGTGTGTGTGTGTTAGGGGAGAACAAAAAAGAAAAAGCAACTCCAAAGCTGTGTGATCAGTCTTACAAGAGAGAGGCATTCAGGGTCTTGCAGACTTCGGCATGAGGGACAGGGAAAGCTTCCCAGAGAAAGGGCAGCTGGAACCCGAAGAACAAAACGAGAGCTGACAATAGGGGATGAGGCAGGTGTTTGAGTGGTAGAGCAACACAGGTGGAGGCCTGGTGGCAGAGGGAGCATCCAAAGCTAGCCTCAGGGCTCGTGCACGAAGCCCACCTGGCCACTCGGCCCCCCAGACTCTCTCTCTCTGCTCCAACCCTAACATCTCATGTTGGATCATTTATTGGACACTGCCCTGGACGTTGCTGTGAGCCAACTCTTCATTGTGTGAGTCTTGAGACCCCAGGCAGGTGGTTTTCCTTCTCAGGGAAGGGGCTCTGGTGCCCATAACAGCAATTCATATGCAATAAGAGCTCGAGAGTCATTTGCTTACAAAATAATTCTTGAGGGCCTACCACTTGAGTGCCAGGCTCTTTTCTGGGCACAAGGGAGGAAGCTGTGAACAAGACAGACAGGCCATGCTTTCTGGAACTCCAGTACATTCTATGTGGGAAGGTTATACAATAAATAAATGAACACATACGCTAAAGATAATACAGTGCCACGCAGAGAATAACAATGGGTAATGTGATCGAGTGGGGCTCCCCTGGACTGGTAATCAGAAAAGGTCTCTGACATTTAATTGATTGATTAATTAATTCATGTTCCTGACATTTAGGCTGAGACTGAATGATAACTATCTACCAAGCCAATTAATGAACAAAAGGGAAGTAGGAAGGAAGACTTTCTGAAAAACCGTATTCCTGGGAGATAATGGAATTCAAACAGGGAGCCCAAGGGCTGAAAGGACACAGCAAAGTGTCCTCTAAGATCTAAGAAGACTTCCTGGAGGTGAGTTTTGCTCACCTTCGACTTGCAAACGTTATTAGACAGCTTGGCTTTTTGCTTAAGCGATGACCAGAGGAGAAGGCTCTGTGTCGACAGACGCTTATAGAGCAGATGCCCCGGGCTGAGCTAGCTGAGGACAGGAAGATGATGAAGGAAGACCATCCCGGCCCTCCGAATGCTCACAGTCCAGAAGCAGGATAGGCGGGTAAACAAATAATTACAATAAACAATTATGTAGCTGATGAAGGCTATGGCAGCCCAGCAAGTACGGAGTCCTAAGTGGGAAGTTGTGAATTCTGCCTGGGCAGATGGCTGAGAGAGGGGATGTGGGGTCTGGGGATACTTGACAGAGAAGGTGACATTTGAGTTGGGGCCTGAAGGATGACTAGGAGTTTGCTGGGAACCGGGGTGGGGGCAGGGAGAAGGCCCTTAGGAGGTGTCAGGGAGTGTGGAACACGGAGAAGTCGTGGAAGAATGACAACCTTGGTAGGAGACTCGGGCTGTTGAGTACTGGGCGCAGGCTGCGGAGGTGCAGCTGGAGAAGGTGTATGTGCACATTGGGGGTAGGGAATATTTCTGAAAATTCCTTAACTCTTTAAGGAATTCACATGTATATGAAGTCCTTTTTTTTTTTTGAGACGGAGTCTCACTCTGTCTCCCAGGGTGGAGTGCAGTGGAGTGAGCTAGGTTCACTGCAACCTCCGCCTCCCAGGTTCAAGCGATTCTCCTGCCTCAGCCTCTCGACTAGCTGGGATTACAGGCATGTGCCACCACACCTGGCTAATTTTTTGTATTTTTAGTAGAGACGGGGTTTAACCATGTTAGCCAGTATGGTCTCGATCTCCTGACCTCATGATCCACTCGTCTCGACCTCCCAAAGTGCTGATATTACAGGTGTGAGCCACCGCACCCGGCCCATATGAAGCCATTTCTATAGTACAGGCAAGGCTAGAAAAGTTAACATGACTTTCATGCACCTATGCTGTGCTTTACCCTCTGTTAGGTGCTCCATGGAGCCATCCCCTCTTTTGGGAAGCCAAGCCACCCCTCGACCTATCAGAGGTGAACAACCCAGGGCCCGAGTGACAGGAGTCATGGTGAGAAGAGGTCAGCCTTGAGATGGGCTTGAAGGTAAAGCCAGCATTGGTCTTTGACCCAAGCAACTGGGTTAATGGTATTGCCACTGACATGGGGATAGGGTCAGATTTGGAGAGCTAAGAACCAAGAGCTCCAACTGGACACAGTGGGTTTGGGGTCCCTGCAGCTTGACGGAGAGGGCGGGACAGAAGAGAAGAAGGTCCACACCTCCATCACTCAGGTGCTACACTTAGCCTGCTCCTGGGGGTCTCCGGTCCCCTCTGCTCCCCATAATCCGCCCTCCACACATCAGCCAGAGCGAGCTTTTAAAGTATGAAGAAGATCAAGTCAGCCAACTGCCCCAGTCTCCAGTGGCTTTCCACTGCACCGAAAGTGCAGCCTAAATCTTCCCCAGCCTAAGAATGAGGACACTGTGCTGTGGTCGAGGGCTCTTCTCAGACCCATATGCCCCTGCCTTACCCCAGTGTTCACTCCACCCCAGCCTCGTGGCCTCCCTTCTTCTCTTGGCATGAGGCATGCCAAGCTCATTCCCATCATGGGGTTTCTGCTGTGTTCTCGGCTCTTTTTCCACCTAGAATGCTCTTCCCTTGGGTCTTTGCACAGCGAACTCTTTAGCATCAGGCCCTTGGTCACTTTCTCGGAGAGGCCTTTCCTCGTGACCCTGGTTTAAAGTTGTCTTTCTCTCCCACCCTTTCTATCCTTCCATCTCCTTTACAGCACTTTGCTTGAAGCTGTCTTAGTCATCTGCACGGTTATGTGTTTGTTTATCCCCCCACCAGCTGCAGCATGTAAGAGCAGGAACTTGGTCTTATTTTCGGCTCTACCCCAGATCCCAGCACAGTACTTGGCACTTAGTAAATAGTTTGACTCTCTTCCCGGGAACGAAGGGTGGCAGGCGTGATGACTAGCAGGCTGTGCTGCACCACGGCATTGTGGAAAGCTCCTAGCTGGGGCTGGCGGAGGCTTCAAATGGCGGGGTCGTCAGGCCAGGAGCCATCCGGTCCCAAGGGTGTGGAGAAGGGGTGGTGCTCTGGCTACCAGGACTGTACCTGCCAGGAAGGCCTCTGCCCTGTGCCTGCTGACCTTTCTGCAGATTGCTTTCTCCTAAATACATACCCAAAGAGATTCCTCCTCAGCCGAAGTCAGAGCAGCAGCAGCAGGAGGAGGAAGAGGAAACAGGAGGAGAAGGGAGAAGAGGAGGAAGAAAGTAGAGGGAGAAGGAGAAGAAAGAGGAGAAGAGGGAAGGGAGAGGACTTGGGGAGGGAAGGGGAGGAGGAAAGGAAGAGGGAGGAGAGGGAGATGGGGAGAGGGGAGGAAGCAGGAGGCCGGGAAAAGAGAGGACAGGAGGGGAAGGAAGAGGAAGGAGAGGGGGGAGAAGTGGGGAGGGAGAAGGAGAAAAAGGGAGGGGAAGGAGGGAGATGAAGAGAAAGGAGGGGGAGGAGGCAGGGGGAGGATGGAGAGGGAGGAGGTGAGGGAGGAGGGATGATTCTACCTCAGCTGTGGGACCAGGCTGCAGACCAGACTGCCTGGGGGCTTCTCTGCCTGTACCAGATAGGGTCAGAGGGAGGCCCCCGGGCAAGAGCGCCACACATTTTACATTCCCTTGGCCTCACAGAGCAAAGTGCACACCAAATGGGGAGGTGGAGGAATGGGTAATAAAAATTAAATTAAAGAAAATTTTTAAAGTTGGAAGAACAAATTATTTGGAGACGAAGCAAAAATATCTGTGACATAGCGAGCACTGTTTTAATGACAGCCCGTGTGGGAGGACAGTTTAGTCATATTTTTCATTTTTTTGTCCCCGGGGATCTGCATCCCAGTGATCAGGGCCTTGTAGCAAACTGGCATGTTCCCTAGATCAGTCACCTTCCAGGCTTATTCAGCGGCAGGATGAGTCAGGGGGCTGCGGAGTACCCCTTATCCATATGCTCAGGATGCGCCAGTGCGCCCGCCGTGGGGGGGGGGCGGGGGCCAAGGGGCTGGATGGGGAACAGGCCTTGGGCCCAGTGGGTGGGCAGGAAGCTTCGGAGGAAATGCTGCCAGCTCCTCCCGGGGCCAGCCGGCTGGTGCGTCCCAGCCTCCCTCGAACTCCTGGGGGTAAGAGTATGACCAGTCCTGTGGCTGGGGCCACATTGAGTGTGGAAAAGGATTTCTTCGAAGAAAGCTTGGTTCGCTGCCAGGAGGAAGAAGTTCAGGAAGCAGTTCTGCCATCCCCTCAGGCATGAGCACTTCCAGGACTAAGATAAAAATAATGAGGATAATTTTAAATGACTGCCAGGATGTGAGAGCTGACTGCGGGCCACAAGCTCCACACGCGTTCATTCACTTCTTCCCCTAACAGCCCGGGAGGCAGGCGTGACCAGCCCCACGGTGCTGAGGGGAGCAGAGGCTCGGAAGCGGAGGGACCTTCCTGAGAACGCGGTGAATACACTCATAGCAGAACCAGAACCCGGCCCGTCGGCTTCAAGTGTGTCCACCCACTGCATGGCACGGTGGTTGAGCACCCGCTTCTCTGCTGAGTTAAAGGTGGTGAGAACACAGGAGGGGACTCACCCCCTATTCCTGGCTCTTCACCCAGAAGATCTCAGCTCACTGTTGCTACTATTTTATTTGTTTATTTATTTGAGACAGAATCTCACTCTGTCACCAGGCTGAAGTACAGTGGCATGACCTCGGCTCTCTGCAAACTCTGCCACCCGGGTTCAAGAGATTCTCCTGCCTCAGCCTCCCGGGTAGTTGGGACTAGAGGCGCCTGCC
This sequence comes from Cebus imitator, assembly GCF_001604975.1. Taxonomy (NCBI): domain Eukaryota; kingdom Metazoa; phylum Chordata; class Mammalia; order Primates; family Cebidae; genus Cebus; species Cebus imitator. The sequence continues at coordinate 7,889,825 of NW_016107347.1, read as the reverse complement.
ACCACACCCAGCTAATTTTTGTATTTTTAGTAGAGATGGGGTTTCACCACATTGGCCAGGATGGTCTTGATCTCTTGACTTCACGATCCGCCCTCCTTGGCCTCCCAAAATGGTGGGATGAGAGGCGTAAGCCACCGCGCCTGGTCACTATTTTATTTTTAATACCATTTGCTTAATACTGCATGACATATTCCCTGGAAATCAGGAGGGAGGAGGTGTGGTTCTTTCTGCTTTTCAAATGGGGACCCTGAGGCCCAGAGAGAGGAGGCTAGCGGGCATGGAGCTGACAGAAACTGCGCAGTGCCATCTGGACCCAACAGAGCTGGGCTGGAGGCTGCCTGTTATCTGTCTAGTAGAGAGCGCATCATTTAAAATGTCTACCTGTGTCTTCCTCATCTGTAAAATGGGAATGTTGAGATCCACATCAGTGGACAGCTGATAGGTTCAAATGAGCAATAGGAAGTGTGTTTTTAAGTGCTATACAAACTCTACAGTGTCAGGCCAAGCTGGGAGGTGGCATCCCCCTTTATGGGCATCATCCTCAAGTCGTGGTTAACAGCATGGGCTCTCAGAATGCCGGGATCCAAATGCTGGCTCCTTCCCTAATAAGCTGTGAAACGCTGGACAAGTTACTTAACCTCTCTGTGCCTCAGTTCCACCATCATAAGTACCTTCCCTATGGGTTGTTACAGGGGTTGCACACACACCACACATGTGAGTGACAGAGTTCTGGCACACAGGAAGGGCTTAGTCACTGCTATTATGACCACCATCACCGCCCCACTCCTGCTGACAAACTGCAAATTCCCCGAGGCAGGCTGGGGTCTGTCTTGTCTGCTGTTGTATCCCCAGGGCTTAGCATGTGGGCAGGTGAGGTGCAGGCGCTTGGGCCATACTGGGCAAGCAGGGGAATGCACCTAGCCCCTGCCCTCCTATAGCGCTGGCCCTGCCCACGAACTCCAGCCCTTTCCTAAGCCCTCACCAGCGTTTAGTGTTTGTAGGATTTCCTGAGGTTGCTGTGACAGTCCCACGGCTGCCTGCCTCTCTACACCCTGGTGGTCCTCACGGCCTAGAGAAGAGAAGGGAGTCTTCCCTACCCTCTGTGGTTTCCCTCTTTCCCATCTGCTCACCCCAGGAAAACATGGACTCAGCCCTTGGCAGGGTTCCTGGACCTCAGCCCCAGAGGTCCTTTGAGACCTTGGGTCTGGTTTTGTGGCTTCCTCCTCGCTGTCTTCAGAAGTGCTCGTGCCTGTGTGGGGCAGTCAGGGTTGGTGTGTGTGTGGTGCCCTGTGAATATGCGTGGGGTATCTGGGGGCACAGGGACAGAGTGTGTCTAGTTGGATATGTGTGTTTCTGCCTATGTGGGGCCAGGTAGGGCAGGGTATGCAGGTCTGAGGGCAGTGAACTGAGAGAAGGCACGTAGGTTCGCATGTAAGTCGGGGTGCAGAAAGAAGCTAGATCATCCACATGTGGGTGCGGGGAGCTTGGGTGCAGGTGCGGGAGCAGGCTTGCAGGTTTATGTGTACATATGCCACATGGGGAGAGGGCAGGAGTGAGTCTCAAGAATCAGCTCTTGAGACAGAAATGCACCTTGTATTTTATTTAGAGCCTGAAGGATAGACAAACACAGGCCAGGAATAAAGGAGAAAATTCTTTTTATTTCCAAATATGCCTTAGACCACCACACACTTTGGGACACCAGAGGTTCCTTACCTCCAAGTACCACCTTCCTTCCATAAACACGGTCTCTCTTTCTTTCCAGCCTCATCGGTCCTTCTTACAAGAGCAAATTGGCAATCTTAACAAGAGCAGCCCACGAAACGGGACTGCTTGGGTTTGCATCTCAGCTTCATGCTTTACCTATGACCCTACGCATGGTCCTTGTCCTCTCTGGCTTGGTTTCCCCATCTGTAGAAAGGGGACCATAACAGTATTCTTCAGGGGGTTGAGGATTAAATAAATCAATCCACCTGGAAGGCTTAGAGAGCGAGGGACTCTATTCATTTTAGCTCTTATCTTAGCTTTTCTTTATCGTGATTCTACCCCTGGGTGGGAAACAAAAGTGAGTTTGTAAAAGCCCATTACCTGCTTTGAGAAGGTCTCCTTGAAGCTGCCGCCAGGGTTACCTCCTCCATCTGCTCTCCGGCAGCTCAGAACCTGTACCGCCACATGTCTGGCACATGTGCAGTACTTAAAAAGGCCTCGTCATTCTGGTCATCACTCTACATTGCCTGCACAAGGTTACGATTGGTGGTACATGTGGCCCTCTCCCTTGGGAGACTACAAGCTTCCTGAGAGCCAGAACTATTCAGTGGCCCCTTGGTCTCTGGGGTCTGGCATGAGGAGACTTTCAGTAAGCACTGAGAGAAATGAAAACGCAAATTAGCAGCCCCGTGGGCAGTAAAGTCATGTGTTTACTGTTATTTCCTGAGTGTGTGCTTTAATTGTACACAAAGCACAGGCCTTGCCCTCCTGAAGCTGAGTCCAAGGGAAAGGGTGAAAGGGTGACAGAAAGAGGAGAAACAGCAGAGACCACACAGTGTGGGGTCCACTGAGGCCACAGAGGGTAGGGAGCAGAGCTGGGGGTAGAGGACACAGTCCTATGGCCACAGCTGCCTCTGGCCCTCAGCTGCAGGATGACAGACCAGCCTAACATGGCAACCCCATTTCTTCTCCTACTTAGGAACCAAGCATTGCTGGGGCTAAGCACCATCTCACTGTTCTTTTTCCCATCATCAGTGGTAGCAGCTGTCCCACCAGTGCCAGGAACAGGGTAGCATAATCCTGTCCCATCCTCCTACTAGCTGTGGCAGGAGTGCTCTCTAAACCTCCCAGAGCAAGAGATTTGGTTTCCATCCTCGCCCCACAGGGCTTCCTGCTGAAGATCTGCCCACAGTCAGCCCGGCGGTGACTACAAGGGTCACTATCAAACCTCTGGTCATTCTCCTCCCTGCCTTCTAGCTCACTACCTAGCTTATCACCGTTGCAGCAGGTGATTCCACAGAGTCCTGATAGTAACACTGATCCCCCAGGGGCTTCTCGTGAGGATGAAGTAAAACAATGGGAAGCCCTCTGCAAACACCAATCCCTCTCCCTCCCATCTTTTCTTCTCTTCCTTCTGCTCAATGAGCATGGATCTGAAAATGGCTTTATGTTCTGCTTCCTGGTCTGAGGCAGGGACCAGGGTGGGGCAGGCAAGGTGGCCCTGGCATTCTGCCTCTTGCTTCAGGTGATGCAAGGGATATGTCTGTAGAAAGGCCCCCTAAGACCAAAACCCAATGGCAATTTCTGTGGCTTCACACTCCCCCCGACAATTACAGGGGATCTGCCACAGTGAGGAGACTGGATTCCATTAGCTGTATACTAGACCATCCCTTAAAAACCAGACCTGGGAAGCTGTTTTTAATTTCCTTATAGAATGTGTGTGAGCACCCAGGTATACATGCGAGTTTGGGTGTGGGTGTGAGTGTAGGGCAGCTGCAAAGGAAGACAGGTAACAGAGTTGCACACTCCTCGGTGAGCTGTCTGGCCACCTGGGTGTATGTGTATGTGGTACTTAGGTGTGGGTGAGCCCCAGCAACTGGGAAGGCGGGGTGTGATACTCACAAGGAGACTCGTGCACATGTTCCTTATGAGTCCCTAAGGGAAATACACATCCATGCAATGCCTCCCAGGACTCTCTGCAACACGGCCCAGAGCAGGCACCGATTAGAGGCATTACAAAGCAGTGAGGAGTGCCCCACACAGGAGTGCAGTGTTAGATACCGTGTCTTGCCCAGGACCTGTGAGCATGGTGCTTGGAGCCTATCTTAGCCATTACATACATACAGATAGATGGATATGCAGGGCTGCTGGGCACCTCACCCTTGCCTTCTCCACACCTCTCCCAAGAGCCCCCCATCCAGAGGGAGAGACCCTCTCTGGAGACCCTTCTCTCCCTCTGACACCTTCCCACTTCAAGACTCTTTACTTCCCCGGGGAAAGCCCCAGCGATGCTGTATCTGTCTACGCTGCAGAAGCATTTCCCAGACCTGCCTTCCAAACCTCCAGGAGAGAGCGTTTCAAGTCCTAGAGACAAGTGTGCTTACCTGCCAAGGATCCGTTTGCATAAGGCACTGTTAGATTCTAAAGGAGCCAAATAGCAGCCTCCACCCTGCAAACTAGCCACAAACTTGAGTTTGCAGAGGGGCACCACTTCCCTGACACGGTGAAAACAATTAGATGAATGCAGCTTTGCCGCTTAGGAGCTTTACGGCTACAGGCAAATTACTGAGATTCCTCGAGTCTATTTCCTCATCTGTAAAATGAGGAAAATAAAACTGTTTATCTTGTGTACTGCCATATGTCCACTGCCTGGCAAACACTGGATGCTAAAAAAATACTGGTTGAGGCTGGGCACAGTGGCTCATGCCTGTAATCCCAGCACTTTGGGAGGCCAAGGCGGGTGGATCACCTGAGGTCAGGAGTTCAAGACCAGCCTGGCCAATGTGGTGAAACCCCATCTCCACTAAAAATACAAAAATTAGCCGGGCGTGGTGGCAGGAGCCTGTAATCTCAGCTACGGGGGAGACTGAGGCAGGAGAATCTCTTGAACCTGGGAGGTGGAGGTTGCAGTGAACCGAGATCGTGCCACTGCACTCCAGCCTGGGCGACAACAGCAAAACTCCGTCTCAAAAAAACAAAATAATAACAATAATGTTTGAATGAATAAATGAATACAGAAGGTCTGTTATTGGGATTAAGTGAGTCGAGGGAAGTAAAGCATTTATCACAGCAATGTCACATATTATGCATTCAGTATAAGGTAGTTATTACTGTTAGCTATTATCCAGGAGCAAAATCTTATCATTCAGTCAGATTGGTTCCCAGAGCTAATATAAAATCAGGTAATTAAGGCTAAATAGTGACATGCCCCAAAGAATCTAGCAGCTGCCCCTGGAGTCTAAAGGGTGATGTGTTATATTGCATTCCATTTATTTTAACAAGTTTATATTGAGCCCATCTTATGTGCCCTGAATTTGTGAGATCCCATGCAAGATGCAGAAGAATTAAGTCAGGCTACCTTCCTAAAGAGTTACTTTCTACCTGGAGAGGCAAGATCAACACTCATTAGCATAAATGCCTTCCAGCTGGAGCCTGAGACTCAGACTGCATTCTAAGGGCCAGGGTAAAACTTTCATTTATTTCTCCAACAAATAATCCTAGTGCACTGGCTGTGCAGCAGCAGGCCCCTAGCTAGGCACTGGGGACCCTGAGATATACAATGAATTCAATGAACTGCTCCCAGACTAAAGAATGAGATCTTATGAAAATGGGTCAGGACAATAAATGCTGAAGCAGAGCACCGAGCCAGAGCACCACCTCTGTGGGCGTTGGGGAGGCTCATTTCCAGTACTTTCGATGAGGGGGCTTAGGAAGAATGCTTTCTTTTTTCTGAGAGATGTGGGTCCCAGAGCCCCAGCCTGACCTCTCCTGCCTGGAGACTGGAGAATCAGGTTGTCCACAGGCACCCCATGTTGACCCCACCTGGACAGTCTCTGAAAGCATCATCTCCCACTACTGTCCCCACCCGCAAGGTTCCCAGGAATTCTGGTGTATTAGTCCCAATCAGAGGAAAACTTAGAAATCATCCGAATGAAAGTAGACCCTCATTTTGCAGCTGAGACTGAGGCCAGGAGAAGTTGAGGACCCCAAACTACTCCATTAGGGCAGCAACAAAGCTGAGCAAGATCCCACGTGCTCAGTGCTCTACTTACTAAAGGACAAAAATACTTCAGGATCTGGAATCTCCCAGAACCTCTCCAGCCTCACTCAGGTGCAGCAAGTGAATGAAAAGAGGCGTACCCCTGCTCCCAGCATCTGGCCAGTGGGTCCAAGACAGGAATGGGGCTCAAATGACCAGTGAGGGAGAGGCCAGTCCCAAAGTGGGTCCAGGCCTCTGGGGAGCTAATACGTGGGACACTTTGTGCTGCAAGTCAGAGAATCCAATGTGCAGGGATTAAAGGGGTAATGGAGTAGGTAAGGAGCACGTGACTTAACAACACACCGTATCCAATGGCAACTGAATGAGGCTGGAGCAACAGACAGCAATTTGGGGGAAGAAAAGGCAGCCTGGGACAAAGGCGAGTGTAGATGAGGGACTAACATAGGCCCCAACAGCATGCTCACGAGTCCCGGGCAGGACACAGTGTCTAATACCACATTCCTGTGTGCAGCCAAGTTGATTCTACCACCCTTGTTTCCTCACTGCTTTGTAACGGGAGGGTTTGTGAATGCATCTGTCTTGTGTGCCCGCTGCTCTAGCGGTTCAGAGGTCTGTGGCCAGGAGATTCTTTGGATTACAATCTGAGCTTTGTCAGCTACTTTCCAGCGTTGTGCCCCTTGGCCAATTTAATCTCTCTGATCCTTTTGTTTATTGATCTGCAAAATAGGGATAGCAGTATCTACCTTGAGGTTGTTGTGTAGCATAAATGTGATGCACTGGGTGTTACGTACGTAATGCTATGCCTGGAACATACTAGGTACTCAGTAAACAACATGATTATGACAGTCATATGTTCCTCTGCCCATTCTCAACACTTGTGAGGGTGGCAGAGTGCTTTGCTCATAGTAGGTGCTCAACATATATTTTTAAAGATCCATACTTACATATATACAGACGTGGATATACCGTCAGCATACATGTAAAAGTGCTTACACACATACATACAGGCTGTAGGAGCTCAAAAGCAGATTCTGAAGGCCAGAAGGGATTCTTTCATCCACTATGCTTTGCGGCAGAACTGGGCTGTCCAGAGAGCGAGGTGAACTCTTTCTCTCTGACTCTAGTCTGGGACATGTACTCAGCCTGGCTCACTGTTCCCTGAGAGTCTGGTGACCATCAGACCAGAAGGAGCAGAAAGGAAGTACCAGTTCCAGTACCTCGCTGTTTTCTCCAGCCTTCCTTGGTGCCTACTTATTATCTCCAGGCTAAAGTTAGAGCAGGAAAGGCTGAGCAGGTGGGAGGCGGAGGAAGGTCATGTGACATTCAACACGGATGTAGTTGGGGAGGGAAGATTTTCCAAATGTCCCTGCTAGCATCCAGCCTGGCCACCTGGAGACAGCACCCACTCAGTACGTCCTGGGCCAACTGTGGTCAGGCCTCTGAAAGCCACTTCTCTGCTCAGGTTCAGAGTGATGCTGCAGAGTGAAGTTTTCAGGATTTCTGATCTCTGAATCTGCTCATTAAGCAGCAGGGTGATTTGCATCTACTGCCATATTTGAGCAGAATTTGAACAATGAGAATTATCTTGCACCAAAGCCCCTACCTGGCGTGGCTGACATCTCTGAAGAATGCCAGGCTGGCTGCATACTCCCCACCCCGACTGGCTGGAAGGGGGGCCTGAGGCCAGAGCCAGGTGGTCAACTGCCTTCAGTCACAGTCCCTCAGACCCATGAGCTGCTCCTCGCTGCCCCTCGCTGCCCCTCAGCCAGTTCATAGAATGTTAATTTGCATGAGTCTCTCCATGTCTGTCCTTAGGTCTCTCTTTCATGCCTGTGTTCTGGGAGCTTAGGAGCCTTGGGAGGCCAGAACCTCGATCCCTTTTGCTCATCTCTCTTATCTTACAATGTCCAGGCTGAGGGAGCTCAGGCCAGGCCACTAGATGGGCCACAGCTTGGGCAGCAGAAGTGAGCAGAAGGACAAGCAATTACCTGGTGAATTCAGGCAAATAAACAATTTGTTGGCCTTCTGGCTCCCCTGGTGTGCTGAACCCCTTTCATGTCTGTTTGGAGATTTTGTTTTTTTGTCCATTAACCTCAATTTCCGCAATCTGAGAGTTCCCACTGCACCTCTCCTGGATGGTGGAGTCCTGCCAAAGAGCCACTACTCTAGGACTTGGGGCAAAGGCTCAGTTGCCCCGGGCTCTGCCTCTGCTCTAAGGGACCAAGCTGACTACTAAACAACCCAGCAGATCCCCCATTTTGATGCTCCTGTTGCCCTCCCCAACACCCACTTGGCCAACCTCCCTCCACTGTCCCCGAGGCCTAGGGGTGGGTGAGTGGGTGGAGGAACTGTTTAGGGGCAGCTTTCCTAGTGGCTATAAATCAGCTTAGCTTTGTGGTTCTCTTCTGTCTTGCTTTACTTTTTGCCTGTTTTCTTTTAACCCTGTCTATGGGCAAAACACAGCCCCACGTGAGTGTGCCTAATTGGGGAATGTTAAGCCTTCCCATGCTGAGCTGGAAGTCGGCCTCTTTCAAAGCTGTCCACTGGGATGTACCCAGTGCAGGAGCTAAATATAGAAAGGGCTCCCTCCTCCCCCAGCCTCCCTCATCCTCTGTGGGCACGGGCACAGGCGAGAATCGATGCTACGCTTGGTGGCGATGGCAGGCTGCGTGACAGCCGCCCCTGCTTAGAGACCCTTATCTGCACCTGCTGCCGATTGGCTCTGATAGAGCCCTGACATACTGGGGACAGGAAGTCACCATGGCGACCTCACACAGTGGAGCAGGGAGGGGACAGGGGCTTGATGGTGTGGAGGAAGACTCAGGATGCACTTGGACCACCACCCTCATCGGCTCCCAGCTGGCCAAGCAGAGATCACGTCGTCTGCCCTGGCCGCTCCAGGCCACCTGCGGAGGGGGCAGCCTGTCAGTGATGGAGGGGGAGACAGGCTGTGTTATTCACGCCGGAAGTCCGTGGCATTCTCAGAGAGCTCTTCCCTGTGCCTCCCCAGAACACTGAGAATGGATGAATCAGTCCCGGCTCATCAGAGCCTTTCATGCTACACCAGCCCAAATGACTGATTTAGAAACTGCGTGGTCTTGTTCTTTGAGTGGATTTCTGAGGCACACTGCAGAGCAGGCCCAGGTCTTCATTATCTCCATGCACACCCTTTGATTAAGCATCTGTGACCACACAGCACTGTGTGCTGCACCCAGAGAGGGAACAGAGCAGGAGACACGGACGGGAGACATGCACCCAGAACACCCAGGCAGCAGGGAAATAATAAAAACAACATTATTGCTGTACCAGCACTCAGCTGATCACCACAGCCCTGCGAGGAACTGCTAGAATTCTAACTGAATGTGAGAGTAGAGAGAGGCTCGGTGCTTTCACAGGGACCCCTGGTAAGGGGCAGGGTGGATGCACTCATGCTTTCCCACTCTGGTACCCGGTAAGGACAGCTGGTGCTTACCAAACACTGGACCGTGCGCCTGCAGCAAGAGAACTCCTGGGGGACATTCCTAAATGCAGATGTGGGTCTCACTCTGACCTGGAGTTTCTGCTTCAGGAGGTGGGGGCTGGTGTTTATCAGTCTTCAGGTGACTAGGACATGCAGCCCTTCTGAGAGTTGCATATGAAACCATCAGTGCTTCAGGAGCCTTGGTGAGCACATAGTCCAGTGAGTCTCAGCCCCAGCAGGGCATCAGAATCACCTGTGCAGTTTAAAGGGATGGTAATGCCTGGGCCCTACCCAGGCGCTTTAAAGTAGAATCCTTCATGCTGGGGCCTGGGCATCTTTGACCTTAGAAACCTCCTTGGGAGATTCTAATGTGCAGCTGGAACACTGGACAATGAGTCTGCAGCATCAGCCACTATATTTTACAGATGAGGACCCTGCAGCTCTGTTGACAGGGGGTGAGTTGGATGAGCTGTCAGCAGTTTCATAACTACCTGGGTGGAGAACTAGGAGAACCCAATGTCTTGACTTTCATTTCAAAGCTCTCTCTACTTCTAAGCTCTGTGTTCTGGGGGTTGTGAGCCCCAGAGTAGCCACTGGAGTCCCATTCTCAAAGGGTGGTGTAAGGTGTCAGGCTGTGAAAGAAGGTAAAGACAGATGGAGCCTGATGCTTTAAAGTGCATGGGGGGGTGGCGCAGAGAGGCTCCAGCCTCTGGGGTCAGCAATTGTGGCAGTGAACACACTCGAACATCTATGTCATTTCCCTGCCAGGGAAACAGCAGGGCATCTTACCTGGCAAACATCCTGCCCATGTTGTAAGGACCATGTAAAGTCCCCATGGTCCAGACCACTCCAGAAGAGGAGCATCCTTTCTGAGCTCCTGCCATTTAGTGTCAGCATCGGTTATTTGGCGTTTGTAATTTACTTGTGGTATGTGACACCTAGAATCCCTCTATATTTTTTTAATAAAACAAAATATAACTGTTTTCCTGTCTTATTAAGCCAAATAAGCAACTTGATTTTTAAATTTTGCCCTAATCTGAACCTGATTCTCTCTCAGGACACTGCTTCTTGTACCTTGCTTTTCTTCTCTACCCTGGGCTAAGAGATATCCCCTCGATCCCAATTTTTGGAGTTGGGGGATCAAGTTGTGCTTATCATTCATTCTTTCCTTCTTCCAGATTTATTTGCGCACAGAGCATCCACTCCTTAATCCAGTCTGACCACAGCCATCAAGATGGATCCAAAGAAAACGAGGGAACCAGCCCTCCACTGCTTCCCAAGCTTCCCATGCCCTCCTGACTTCCATGCTCCAACATCCCTGAAGCCTTTCTTCTCCCCACATATCACACCTTTCTTCCTTCTAAACTCTTGCTTTCACAGTCCTTGCAGATTAAAACACCCACTCTCCACTTCAGGCTAACATTTCCTGTCCTTCAGAATTGGTTCGGAATTTGCTCAGTGCGATGACATCTCTGGCCTCGTTCCCTCCCTGCTGTCCCTCAGTCCTGGGCTCCTGTTCCCCTCGTGTTCAGCCAGCTGTTGCAGCACCTGCCACACTTCATGGGGCACAAGTGTGCAATAGAGATTGATAAGCTGATCTCCATGAGAGAACAGACTTGTTGCTGGGGTGTACTCAGGGAACCCCAGAGGTCATCTTCAGATGCAGAAGAGTTAGAAGACAATGTTTTCTTTATGTGTGTACAAAACAACAAAGGGGAAGACTCTCAGGCCATATCCTATTGCTATTCACATTTTGTGTGCTGCCCTTGTGTGTGAGGGCTGGACTTGTGAACTTGCTTCTATCTAATATGGCAGAAATGATGGGATCTCACTTCTGAGATCATAAAAAGACTGTGGCATTATCGTGGTGGCCTCTGTCTCTCGGATCAACTGCCCTTGGATCAGGTGTCAGCTGCCATGACAAGAGGTAGGCCACAAGGTGAGGAATGGAGACCAATCAATGACCATGTGAGTCAAGCCTTTAGGAGGCTGCAATCCTGGCTGACATCCTAACTGCCATCACACGAAGGTTCTTGAGCCAGAGGCACCCAACTGAGCCTTATCTGGATTCATGACCCACAGAAACTGTAAGATAATGAATGTTTGTTGTTTTCAGTAGCTAAGTTTTGGGGGAATTTTGTTATGCAGCAACAGATAAGATAGCTGATTAATATTTGTCCTTTGTATTCCTTGCGCACATATGCTGTGAGCACAGCACCTAATAGGACTTAGGACAGGCCAGTGGACTGGGAGGGAAAGCTGTGGATCCCTGCCCTCTGGAGACTCTGTGCTAGGAAGCAGATGAAGACAAGCAGCTTGCAGGTATTCTATCTACCCCATAAAAGCCTGCTTAAAGCCCAGCTCCTCTACTCACCTTTTTAACCATTCTAATATTCACTGGATTCTGCCTCTCTGCAGTGTCTCCAGAACACACTGCCTGTCTTAGTAGTTCATTGTCTTTCTACTTGAAATTCATTCATTCATTTACTCAACTAATATTTGTAGAGTACCTCCTATGGACCCAGGACTATTCCCCACAGCAGAGGATTCTGCAGCTCCCAGTGCCGACGTAACAGTTTTACTTGCATAGTTCCTTTTCCCTTGGTTTCCCTGAGGTAGGGCACTCCCTGAGCAATGCTGGACTCCCCGCAACATCCAGCCCAGCTCAGCAATCACAAATACTTGATGACCAGAGAAAATGAAGACTTGCCCACATCAGGTTTATTTTTGTGTGAGATGAGACAAGAGAACGAGTAGCTGAGGGTTTTAAGAGTCACTCTGCTCCTTTCTCCCCTTGGATAGATCAAGATTTGACTGACATTTACTGAGCACCTATCATATGTCTGGAGAGCAGCTGGGCACTTTTCCATACATTAGCTTGTTTAATCCTCACAAATGCTTGCTTGTGAGGCAAATATAATTCCCATTTACTAGTGAGTAAATCAAAGCTCAGAGAGGTAAAATAACTTGCTCCAGTTGCACAGTAAAAATAACAGCAAACCCTTTTGGAATGTTCTGAACAAACTCATTGGGTCCTCCTCCAGCCCAGACTAAGGCAGACAAATGTTAGGTAAGCTGCTCAAGTTTGCACTTGTAAGTAGTAGGTGGCAGGGCCAGGAACAAAACCTGGGGCTCTGACTTTAGAATGCTTATTCTTAACAACATTAATTCTTATTCTTAGTTGTAGCAGGACTAAAATTCAAAGTTTGGTCTTTGAACTGGAGTCCCCAGTCTGTCATCCCTGCTCGGAGACGCTTTTTCCCACCGCCTGCCCAGGCCCCCTACCTCCATCCAATTTGCTTCTCTCCCATGTTCCAGTGACGTTCCAATTTGATGATGAATTTGCTTCTCTTGAGTATTTCCTTGACTTAATTCAACCCTTTTTTTTTGGTCTCAAAAATGAAGAAATCAGAACACTTCTCCCATCATAGAAATGTCACCCATTCCCTTCCCCAACTTTGTGGAGGTCTTACTATTGAGGAGATGTGTGTGAAAGGAAGAAGTGGTGGGAGCAGACAAGAAAGGAATAAAAAAACTAAAGCAGCAAGGAATTTCTCATCTTGGAGGCTAAGTTCTATTTCAAAACGAGTCCAAAACTCTGGTCTTGTGCCTTTTTTTTTTGGTAAGACTGTGACAGTAGGAGAATAATGTGAGCTGGCAAGTAATAAATAGTTTCTATAGGCATCAGGTGGGAACTTAAAATTCAGAAGGCAGGCTCCTCAATTCTGAATTAACTTCCTTTCTTCCTGGGCACAAGAAGGTCTATGTTTCTCTCATCTTCTCTCTGGCCCCACACACACGCTCTTTCATGCAAGTCAACATTCCTGCCCCACAATAGGTGTGATTGCATCCCATTATGTTGTCATGGCAACATCCATTGCCATCTGAGGGGTGGGGAGGTGGCAGTGGAAACAAATGAGTGGCCAATCAGGCTTTCCAGGAACGTCTCATCATGACACACTGCTCACCGCCAACTGCCGGAGCTGGGCGGAATAAAGATGAGTGTGCAAGGACCCTGTGGAGGGGGCACAGTGATGGTGCCCCGCCTAATCTCAGCCAAGGGGCCGAGGGTCAGAGGGACATTTTGTCCATGTCAATGTCTCTTTGCTGACTGATGGATTATTGATCAGCGTGAGAAGGAAGAACCAAACAGCAAACGGCAACACAGAAAGCAAAAGGCCCTTTAAGGTGCTAATTGTCACGTCACACGTATGAACGATACATGGGAGCTAGTTCTTTTCGGTGCTGAGATGGACAAAAGATTACGGAACCTAGTGTCACCATGGTCATGCCTCTTCCTTCCCCCAAGTCCAGAAACAGAAAAGGAAAAGTCCTGTTGTCAAGAGATCCAAGGACAAGAACCAGCGAAGCCTGGTAACAAACACACTATGCTTTGAACATCTGCCAGTTAGCAGCTGTGTGGTCTCTCTGTGATTAACATCTCTCAGCCCTGTTTTCACCTTTCTGAGATGGGGATTATGATACCACATCCCTTGTAGGGCTGTTTTGAGGACTGAATGAGCTAATGCACACCCACATGCCCACCTTGTGGTAAGAAACCCATGGATATCAGCCATTACTGTTTCAACTGATCACACACACTCGGTGCCACTCAGGATGATGGCACTGCAGTGTCTCCCTGTCTCCCTACCTTAGGTTCTGTGCCCTGGGGAGCAAACGCAGCAGGAATAAATTTTCAGTGACCTAGGAGCTACAGCTATAGACTTTCACCATGAGAAATTCCCAAACTCTCTTTCTGTCTCTAGGTGGGAGCGAGCCATTGCCTCCCACTCAGAGGACCTGGTGGAGAGAAGGTTGACAGCTTGGCATTCCTCTTTAGAATGGCTGTTGACTTCGTACTGTCAACCACAGAAGAGCTCCCTAACCCCACCTGAGGGTGCAAAATGGCCTTTCCTTAAAGGTGAAGCACAGCATTATTCTCAAGTGCCTTTGCAAATGTACGTGGGCAATCTCTCAAGGCTCAGATCAAGTCTCCAGCTCACACTCCTGTCCCAACATTGAGCCCCTGGGGCTTTCTGATCAAGAGTAGGGAGGACAGCCAGCACCAGCGGGCAGCTGAGGTTGACTGGAGTAATTAATCCTAAAGGTTACTGGTGCCTGTACTGCTGGGGAGCAGGAATCCAATTACCCACAGTGACAGCAGCTTAGTCCCTGGGGAGATGCTCATCTGCGGGGCAGCCGACAACCTGTCCGCCTGAAATCTTCCTGACAAGCAACCCCCACCTCCACCCCCTTCACTTCCTTCACACACCCTAGCAGGGCACAGACCTCAGCTAACCAGCTCATTGCCTAGGCCACACTGCCTAGGTTGTGGTACAAGGGAGTGAATTCTGGGAGACTGGACCAGGACAGCTTCTAGAGGTCTCTGGAGAAGGACCCATTTTCCCTGTAAAACGAAGACCAAAACTGGTCATTTACCCAGGCTGAGTCAGACCTATATGATACATCAGAAGCAAAACAGAAAGAAAGGGAATGAGAGAATCCAAATGAGTTTGTTTGTCCATTAACTAAATATGCAAAATAATGCAGATGTGGAAATGGGTGTATAATTTTCAATCAGTTGCTCTGGCATCATCGTGAATAGACCTATGGTTCTGGATGAGGGGCACTGAGAGATAGTTCTGGCTCCCTGTCCACCAGCATCCCAAAGCATATAGGTTAGGAAGCAGGGAGGTGGTCTATGCCAGGTGACCTTTTTGTTCTTTTTATGTAGCCCTGACTGTGACCAAGATGGGCTCCTACTTGTCCAGAATTTATTCCCTGGATAAGAGTGAAAAAGAGGCCAAGTGTTTTGCATGGCCACCACCAAGGAAAGGAATTTGACTTTTGTAATGCAAATTTACTTTCTGGCTTGAAAATGCATGATTAAAATGATACGTTTCCATGTGGGAGCCAGACAGCAGATTTGGTATTAGAAGGCAGCAGCTGCTGCTTACACACAGGGCTGTCTGCAAGGTACATGGAGAAGAAGGTAAAAAAAAGTATTTGTTGGGTCCTGGAGACCCTAGGACTTGCTAATCAGCATGGACTGTTCAGGTGCAATTATATAAACCTAAACACAACCAGGGCGTGGTATAAGAAAAACTGAGAACCTTCAGATTGGTCATTCATTCATTCAACAACATTTATTGAGTACCAGATCCACACACCAGATGCTGTATATAGTTATAGCAGTGAACAAGGCAGGCTTAGTGAAGACTGCTGACCAGGGCTCAAATTTGGACGCCACCACTCAAGAATAACGACATATCGCGCACGTTGCTTAGGCTCTCTGTCACTCAGTTTCCTCATCCCTAAAATAAGGATAATGCAAGTACATATTGCCACCTCTGCTTTCAGTCATGATGGCAAGGACTTGGATTTACCTTTCTGTCTTAAAAGACCAGAAAGGCATACAAAATGTATGAAACAAATATTTTCAAACATTGGGCAAAAGGCAATACTGGACTATGATCCTTGAGACAGGTGAATCAAACAAGAGACCCCTGCAATTTCTCCACCCTACTGCCTGCATCCGATTTCCAGGCTGCAGCACAGGGAATGGGGCCCAAACAGAACCCAGAATTCTTGGAGTTCAAGACAACTGAGGCAGCTAGAATGTGCAGGCACAATGCCAGAAAGAGCTTTAGCTCTCTGAAAGGGGATCCACTTAAATCTTTGGCAAAATACTGATTTGCACATACAAGGAATGAAACTCCGTAAGGCTGGAGAAAGAATCATCACAAAGCAGAAAGCCAAATGATTTCCACAGCTGGGAAGAGTTCATGTTCCCAGGTGAGAATGAACAGCCTTCATAATACAGTTGTGTGCTGCATAACTATGTTTTGGTCAATGCCAGACGGCATATATGATGGTGGTCTCATAAGATTATAAAGAAGATGAAAAATTCCTATCACCTAGTGACATCATAGCCATCTTAGCTTTGTAGTGCAATGCATTAGTCACATGTGATGATGCTGGTATAAACAAACCCACTGTGCTCCCCGCCCTGTGAAAGCATAACACATGTAATGATGTACAGCACATAATACTTGATAATGATAATAAGTGACCATGTTACTGGTTTATGTATTTACCAGTTACTGTTATTTTAGAGTGTCCTCCCTTTACTTAGAAAAAAGAGAAAGCTAACTGTAGAACAGCCTCGAGCAGGTCCTTCAGAAGGTATTCATGGAGAAGGCGTTGTTATCAGAGAAGATGATGACTCCGTGCATGTTATTGCCCCAGATGACCTTCCACTGGGACAAGATGTGGAGGTGGAAAACAGTGATATTGGTCATCCTAACCTGATGTAGGCCTAGGCTAATGTGTGTGTTTGTGTCTTAGTTTTTGAAAAAGTTTAAAAAGTAAAAGACAAACAGAGAAAACCCTATTTTAAAATAGAAAAACTTACAGAGTAAGGATGTAAATAAATATTTTTTTATAACCGGACACTGTATTTGTGTTTTAAGCTGTTACTGGAAGAGTCAAGAAGTTGCAAACATTAAAAAGTTTATAAAGTAAAAAGATACAGTAAGCTAAGGTAAATTTATTTTATTGAAGAAAAAACAATTTTGTAGTATAGCCTAAATGGACGATGTTTATAAAGTCTATACCAGTGTACACAATGTCTCAGGTCTTCATATTCACTCACCATTCACATAGAGTCACCCAGAGCAACTTCCATTTCTGCAAACGCCATACCTGATAAGTGCCCTAATACAAGTATACCATTTTTTATTTTTATACTGTATTTTTACTGTACCTTTTCTATTTTTAGATATACAAATCATTACCATTGTGTTACAATTGCCTACAGCATTCTATACAGTAATATGCTGTACAGATTTGTAGCCTAGAGGCAATAGGCTATACCTTATAGCCTAGGTATGTAGTAGGTTATGATGTCTGCCCAACTAAAGTGCCTAACAGTGCATTTCTCAGACTGTATTATTAAGCCACACATGATTGTATACAAAGCAACAAGTAGGGTCCTTAGAAAGGCATTACATTCACAGTGAGACCAAATTACCCCTAGACAAAAGGCAGTGCCAGATTTACCATAAGAGATCTTACAGCAAGCCCTGAAATAATCAAACTGATCCCAATTAACTTAACCCTATGCCAGAACAAAGTCCAACACTCTTTATAGGAATACAAAAAGAAAAGAAATCAGTGGCCAAAGTAGTAAAATTAACAATGTCTGGCATCTAATAAAGTAGGGCTGGGTGCAGTGACTCATGCTTGTAATCCCAGCACTTTGGCTGAGATGGGAGGATCACTTGAGCCCAGGAGTTGGAGACCAGCCTGGGCAACATAGGGGGACCATATGTCTAAAATAAGCTGGTTGTGGTGGTGTGCACCTGTGATTCCAGCTACTCAGGATGCTGAAGTGAGAGGACTGTTTAAGCCTGGGAGATCAAGGCTGCAGCAAACCATGATAGTGCTGCTGCATTCTATCCTGGGCAACAGAGCAAGACCCTGTCTCAAAACAAGAAACAAAAACAAACCTCACAGGGTATGCAAAAAAGAAAAAAAATAATAAGCAGGAGAAAAGTCAATCATTAGAAAATGGCTCAGAAATGACAGAGATAATGGAATTAGCACACAAGAATGGTAAAACTACTATAGCCAATATACTATATGCTCAAGAATTTACAGGAAAATGTGAACATGATAAGGATTAAAAAAGAAAGATACAAAAGTGACCCCAATAAAACTTAAGTAAAAGAAAAAGTACAATAACTGAAATAAAAATAAATGAGATTAACAGATACATCAAAAGGATCAGTGAATTTGAAGAAATAGAAATAGAAAATATGCAAAATAAAGCAAAGAGGGAAAAAAGATAGGAAAAAACCCCATAGCATCAGTGACCTGTAGGAAAGTAACAAGTCATTTAACATATATGTAACTGGGGTCCCCAAAAAGAAGAGAAACACAGAAGAAATAATTTAAAGAAATGGTCAAAATGAATCAGAATTTGGTGCAGCCTATAAACTCACTAATCCAAGAAATTCATTGAATTCCCAGTAAACACAAACCATATCAAGGCATATTGCAGGGTCCAGCTGCCTTGGCACCTGGGCAACTTTCTTCCCACAGCACATTATAACCAAATTGCCAAAAACAAGTGATAAAATCTTAAAAGCAGCCAGTGGAAAAAGGACATTACACACAGAGGAAAGACAAAGTGGCAGACTCTTGTCATAAATTATACAAACCAGAAGACAACAATGGCCTTAAGTATTGAAAGGGAAAAAAATCCTGCCAACCCAGAATTCTACATCGAGCAAAAATATCAATCAGAGATGAAAGCAGAATAAAGACTTTTCAGATCAAAGCTGAGATAAGTCATCACTACCAGATTTGCTGGTAAGAAATTTTAAAGGAAGTTCTCCAGGAAAAAGGAAAATGATACTAGATGTAAATCTGGATCTACACAAAGGAATAAAAAGCACTGGGAATAGTAGATATGTGGGTAAATTGAAATAAATTTTGTTCTCATTTTTGAAGAAGTCTCTTTAAAAGTGTTAACTGCTTAGAGCAAAAAATTTTCACTGTATTGTTGGATTTATAAAATGTAGAGGTAAAATATAAGAATTATATCACAAAGGACAAGACGTACAAATTTAAATATACAAGTTTTTTATAGTATATATGAAGTGGTGTATTATTAGAAGGCAGATTTTGATATGCTAAAATGTATATTTTAAATCATAGAGCAACCACTAAAAAATAAAAGACATGTGGATAATAAGCCAGCCATGGAGAGAAAGTGAGGTCATAAAAATATTCAGTTAATACAAAGTAAGGCAGAGAGGAAAACATGAACAAATTACATATGAGACAATCTGAAAATAAACAGCAAGATAGTAGACTTAAACTCAATCATATCAATAATTACATTAAGTATACATAGTCTAAAAGCTTCAATTAAAAAGCAGAGGTTATTACATTGAATTTTCTTTTTAAGCAAGACCTCACTATGTGCTATTGGCAAGAAATTTTAAATATGAAGACACAAGTATGTTAAAAGGAAAAGAACAAAAAAAGATATACCAAGAAAAGACTGACCAAAACAAAACTGGAGTGACTATGTCAGACAAAGCAGCCTTTAGAACAGGGAATATTACCAGGGATAAGAGGGGTTTTATAATAATAAAGGGATGAATTTATAAACAGAAAAACACCCTAAATGTATATGTATTCGTTGATAGACTTCAAAATACCTAAAGCAAAAGTTGATATAAAGAAAGGAGAAATAGACAAAACCATACTTACAGTTGGAAATTTAAACATTTTTGTGTCTATAATTGCTAGAAAAAGTAGACTAAACATCAGGAGGGGTATAAAAGACTTGAACAATTCCATCAACCTCCTTAATCTAACTGACATTACTAGAACACTCTAACCAACAACAGCACAACCCACATTGTCTTCAGATGCATATAAATCACCGGTCAAGATAAGACCATCTTCTAGACTATAAAGTCTCAATATTTTGTGATAAAATGAAATCATATAGTCTTTAATTTGACCATATTAGAATTAAACTAGAGATCAAAAAATAAAAAGATATCTGGAAAGCCCTCAAATATTAGAAGACTGAATAATGCACTGCTTAAAAACCCATGAGTCAAATTTAAAAATCACAAGGGAAATTAGAAAATATTTTGAACTGAAAATTATGACAATATACCAAAGTCAATGGTACGTAGTAGCTAAAAGTGCTTAGAGATAAATTTACAGCATTAAATGTTTATATTAGAAAATAAAAAAAAGTCTCAAATCAATGATCTAAGCTTCTACTTCTTCCTTAAACTGGTAAAGGAAGAAAACTAAAACTAAAGTATGTGGAAGGGAAAAAATAATGAGCAGAAATCAATGAAACAGAAAAGCACAGAGAAACTTAATAAAACCAAAAGCTCTTTCCTTAAAATGATAAATAAAATTTAAAAACTGCCAGGCTATTCAAGACAAACAGACAAGATCACCAATATAAGACATGAAAGACTGAACATCACTACAGCTTCCACACACATCAAAAAGATAATAAGAGAATATTATAAACAACGTCATGCCACTAAGTGAGAACATTTAGACAAAATGGAGAAATTATTTGAACAACAACAGCTACCAAACTACCAACACTCACTCAAGAAGAAACAGATAACTGGAATAGTCCTGTATGTATTAAATAAATTGTATTTCTAGTTAAAACTTTCCACAAATAAAATTTCAGGTATAGATGGCTTCACAGATAAATTCTACTAAATATTTAGAGAAGAAATAATACTAATTCTATATAAATTATTCAGTATGTTATTATGTCAATAGACTAAAAAAGAAAGCCCACATGATCATCTCAATAGAAGTAAAAAGGCTTTTAACAAAATATGATACCTATTTATGACTGAAAAAAACCCAATTATCAACAAACTTCCTCTACTGGAAAAAAGATATCTATAAGACCCGTACAGCTAACAACATACGTAACAGTGAAGACTTGATGTTTTTGCCCTTGGACTGATAACAAGGTGAAGATGCCTGCTTTCAAAATTTCTATTTACCATTTCATTCAACATTATATTGAAAGTCCTAGCTGGTACAATGAGGCAAGAAAGAAATGTAAAAAGCATACAAACTGGAAATAAGTAACACTGCAGGCTCCATGCTCATCCATGTAAAAGTACCCCACTTCCTAGGGAAGTTGCAATGACTGAATTACAAGGAATGAGCTACAAGTATGTGGGGGTGCCTAGAATAGTTTCTGGCACCTCAAAGGTGCTCAATAAATGCTAACTATTGTAAAAATGATTATAGGATGGAACTGAGACCAAATAATGGGGATCTATCCATTGATGGAGGAGGTTGTGAGAAAAATGCCTACTTGCCTCTGAAGCACCAGACACTCACTCCCATGTGGGAACGGGGGAGGGACATTGGAAGACGGGGGGAAATACGAGCCCTTACATTTGTACTTCTCCATACAAAGTCCGTTAGGACTCCAAATCTCGTATAATCCTTTCGTGACTGTGGGAAGGGACAGGGCAGGTAGAATTATCTTCATCCTAAGGATGGGGGAACTGAGGTAGAGAGCCATATCCCTGTGTAATACCAGGACTAGTCCTGAGGTCTCCATCCCAGACCACTGTACCTTCCACTATACCATTCTTCCTTTCCACCAGACCAGGTTTTAAAACAGCGTGCTTCCCTGCTTCTGCAGATGAAATTGAAGGGACACATTTATGAGAAGGATGGTCTGGAACACAAGTGCCCCTTAATAAGCAGTGGTCATCTCCGAGGCACTGGGAATCCAGGACCCTGGGGATTTGCCTCTTTACTTTTGTGAGGCTGTCCTACCCTGCATAGTTAGCAGAGTTCACACAGTGAGGCTCCTAGAAGACTAAAACTTAAAATACCCAAATCTGATTGTGCCACATAATAAGTGCTCAGTAAATGTTTACTTAGAAACTCTAATCTGACTGGAGCCCAGGGAAGATGCAAGTGGCTTAGATTTAATGAAATAAGCGTGCACAAGAAAACCACTTTGTAACCTGTAAAGCATTGTACAAACACTGATGTCAATGCTAGCAGTTGTGTGAAAAGACAATGGGATCTAAAAAGGAAGACCTGAGCAAACGGTCATTTGGGTGAGTGTAGGAGCAGAGCTGGGACGAGACCTGGAAACTTGAAAAATAGTTTACAAAGCATGTAGTAAATGAACTGATGGGAATGGGGCTTGGGGAGAGAAGCAGGCTTCTCTAGCATCTCTTAAGGACTTTTCAGCACTGTGCTATGTGCTAGAGAGACAGAGGTGAAAAGACACTGTCTCATCACTAACCAGCTCATAGCCTTGTGGGGAGCGACAATCATATACAGACCCTCCATACACTATAGTGAGTGCTAGGATGGTGGTAAGTCCATGGTGCTCTGGGGGCACAGAGGATTTGGGGAAAGGCAGAGGGGAGTTGCTAGTGAGACCAGGAAAGAGCAGTGATAGAAAGTAGTTTTAATATGAAACTGAGGGGCTGAACGGAGCCCAGATAAAAAAACAAAAACAACTTAATTTCCTTTGTTGCCCAAAGGAAGTATAGGAAGTACTTTTCCAGCTGAAGGCAGGGAATGATGAACCAGGAAGTAAACTAGGGATGATAAAGCAGGTCTTTGAGTCATGAGATTATTTTTCTGTGCATAGGTTATACCCACAAGATTTTGCCACCTTATTTATGAATGTTAAGATGATTTTTATACCTTAAATGGCTATGTGTAGAAGTCCCTGTGGGAGAGAGGCAGCTGAGGATGGGTGAAGAGGGGAGCTGTCCAAGTGAGGGCAGAAGAAAGATGACAAAATCACATGAGAGGACCTGGTGCTGAGCTGCACTAGCCACAGAGCCTGAGCTTCGGGCATCATTTCATCTCTGGGGCTCCTTCATTCATTAATTCATTCAGCAAAAATGCCTTGAGTACCTACTATGTGCCAAGCACTGTTCCAGAAGCAGGGAATAGAGCAGTAAACAAGGGAGAATCCTTGCCCTCAATATACTGGCATTCTAGATGGGGGAGACAGACGTAAACAAGTGTACATGTAAATGAACAAGATAAATATAGGTAACGAGAGGTGCTGTGAATGAAGTAAAAGAGGGTAATGGGACCAAATGGAAGCTGATGGTGGGCACAGAGCGGAGGTGGGTGGCAACTTTAGGTACAGGGTTCAGGGAACGCATCTCCTAAGGTATGACCTTTGCCTGGGACCTGAACGATAAGAGGAAGCCCTGCGGTGATGTGGGAGAAGCAGAGAAACAGCTGGTGCCATGGTCCTGAGGCATATTCAAGGGCTGTAAAGAAATCGAGAGGAGCTGAAGACCTGAGGGCAAGGGGCATGGTAGGAGATGGGCTAGGAGAGGAGGCAGGGTCTCTGCAGATAAGGCCTGAAAGGCCCTGGGAAAGAGTTGGATTTTATTCTACGTGCCTCAATTTGTCCCTTACCAAAGTGGCCCTAATCCAGACTGGATGACGTGCCCGAAGCAGGCTAGGCCAATTTATCCATGAACAAGCACAAAGTCTCACAACTGGAAGGTCTTTCAGTTAAACCCATGCTGGAGGCCCTTCCACCTAAAGCTGGAACCCGGTCCCTCCTGAGGTGGCATCTGGGGACTGTTAGGACTCGAACCGACTTGAAACAGGAACCAGCCATTTCTCCAGGCTCTGAGCAGCCTCTGACACTGCGCTCGAAGGGGCCAGGCTGGATGGTGGGAGATGGGGAATGTTTCACGGTTCTCATTAGGAGCTAAAGTTGCTGCTATAACGTCTCCCTCTCTTCTCTACTTCTTACTCCTCCTTAGGAACAGGGAATGCAGGACAGCTTTGCCCCCAGGCCACTGGACCAATGACCACCGGATGCCCGAGGGAACATAAGGGAGTAGGAGGGAAACCCACCTGGCTTCTCCAGCTGGTAGACAAAACGGAGGCCTCTAATCCCTGCCAGTGTTCCATCTGGGAAAGGTCACGCAGACCCTGCACTCACAACCAACTGGGCAGAAGCGAGCCCTTGGGGAGGGCAGGGCATGCAGCCACGTGGGCGCCATCTGCACGTGAGTCCTGACCTGGGGGAGGAGAGGTCGTCTTCCTACAGCCCAACCTCACACATTCCTTCAGCATCTCTGGGAAATAATCACACTCCCCGCACTGAAGAAACACAGTCAACAGATTCTGGTTTCCTAGATACGCCAGTGGCTTCTAAAAATAGCCAGGCAATGACAAAGCAAATTGGCATATGGACTGCAAATAATTCCAGTACCAGCTTGCTTGGCAGCACTCAAGCCTCCCAGTGCTGGGTGCTTCCTCCTCTTCCCTCCCATTTCTGAAACAATGTCTTGTTGCTGAACACCCCAGGCCAAGTGTGAGCGAAGGGGCAGCTGTAGCCCCCATGGTGGGTCCCGGCCCAGGGTTGCTACACTCTGCTGGGCTGAAGCCACTCCGGGCTCCTCCTTCTTCCATCCTCATCCACTCCACACCCTCTGAGGCTCCACACTCACACTGAAGGTCCACTACCAGTAAGCCACCGGCAGCTCTGTGTGTGCCCAACACTCCCGAGCAACCAGCCTCTTTCTTTTTGTAACGAAGATGGGGCTGCCTTGACCTTCCCAATCCAGGGCTCCGCTTCTGGAGATAGGCCACTGTCCACGGTACCTCTTACTTCGACTCAATCCCTCTCCTGGCCCCAGCAGGGAGTCTTTGCACAGCATCCTCTTTATCTGAGCTTCTTCGTTCTCTAAACCCTGCATGTCGTTGTGTGCAATGTGCCAGGCTTTGTGGCGGGCAGCATACCCAGCAATGGGGATTCCAAGAAGAAAAAGGTCTGTGGCTGGAAAGAGTAAGGAAAACTAACATGATGGAGCTTCTACACTTAGCCAGCCACTCTGCTAAGTGAGCCTCACAAGTTGTCTCATTTATTTCTCATTCAGTCTCTGTAGTGACCCCACGATATAGAGATTCTTATTGTCTTCTTAGCTCTGTAAACCAATTGAGGAAAGCAGCTCTGAGGAGTTGAGTAACTTGTGCAAGGCGACAGCTGAAACATGTGTAGCTGGAATTTGCGTAAGGGCCCTCAAATCTCTTCCACGAAACCACAGCAGCTCCCTCAAGCAGCTTATTCTTCAGTGGAGCTTGGCTCAGGGCCAGGCGGTTAACAGACCCCATCTCAGAGAATACAAGACAGTCTTTTGAAAGGACCATTTGCAGAGGTAGAGGCAGGATTATGAGGACCAGCAAGAGAGGCTGAGGCACCCAAGGACTAGCAATGGCAGGAAGCTGTGTCTATCCCAGGCCTGAAAGGACATGGGAGAGAGTAGGGATGCGGGCTGCCCAGTAGCAGCGCCAATCACGAGGAAGGGGGGAGAAAATACCCCAGGCCTCCTTCTTCCCACCTGTAGGTCTCCTGCTGCCCCCTTCCACAGGCTGAACTCAACTGGATGCCAGGCACAAGGGAGGTCTGGGGATACAGTAAAGTCTTCCAGCTGTTCCAAGTAATGCTTTTTCTTTGCAGTGTCAGGAACCACCTGATTGCTTCCAGGCCTTTGTTAGGAGGAATCACTGTTTACTTTCATAATTAATTTTTTTCATTACATGAAAAAAAAGCTGAAAGAGGTACCCTGGCCTCGCCTTTTCCAACACTGTTAGGAAGATCAACAGGATAAACTGCGGGTCTGAGCTCCTGTGGAGATAATGTGGAGGCCTACAGATAAGGCATCCCGGTGGTGGTGATAACAAGGAAATGCTTATGGTTAAGCAATGATTAAAAAAAAAATTAAGTTACTGCAACAGCCACGGGTGTTCTCTTCTCAAGGCGGCTGAAAAACTCACTCTGCAGACATTTCTGTCTCTAACTATTTGTTGCCTTGAAGACTAAGAGTGCTTCCAGGCAGCCCTAATTTGTCCAAGATGAACACAAGAGAGGCAATGCCATTATGAACCCACGGTCACAGGCAGCATCTTTAATTCATGAGCAGGGCGGCATTGGCAGGAGGAAAGGAAGGGGGACATTAAGAGGAACTGCCTTGAGGCTCTGCCTTGGACTCAAGGTAAAACTGAGATTCCAGCCCATTCCAGCACAGTTAAGTGGTTTTCAATTTGTGTCTGAGGAAGGGTGATATGGCTTCAGTCAGGAAAGGAGGGCTTCTTCCCACGCACCAGACCACCAGGTGCTAAGAGCTCTGTTAAAGATCCACCAGCAGTTACTCCTGTCCTTGTATTCATTCATTCAACAAATGTTTACGGAGTACAGTGCAGCATTTAAGAGTGAGCTCTTCTGAGTCAGAAAGTCTAGGTTCAAATCTTGCTCCTTACTAGCTGTGTGACTTTGGGAAAGATGCTTGTCCTCTCTGTGCCTAAGCTTCCTCCCTTTTAAGTGGGGATAATATTAACAGCATTTATATCATAGGTTGCTAGGAAGATTAATTCAATGAATACATTTAAGGGCTCTGAACAGTACCTGGCATATAGGAAGCATAGTGAACTTTGCTGGATACACATTGGCTACGCAGTGAGATTTGGATTTGAGTTCTGCATCTAGCAGTCAGCCGCTGTGCGACTTCAGCTGAGTTACTTGACCTTTCTGAGCCAGAGTTGCCTCATCTATGGTAGTTGTAAGAATTCAATGAGAGAGCATTGTATAGTATTCAATAAATATTGAGTGTCTCTTCTGCTTTGATAATGGCCCTGCCTTTAAGGCTAATGTCTGGGTATAAACCAGGCCCACACATTCAGAGCTGATCATCCCTGCAGGCTTTGAATGACTACTGGAACACCAGTGAGGAGGCCTGGTTCTACCCTGTCCTCATTAGCTGTGTGGCCATGTGCAAATTGCCTGACCTCTCAATCTCAGTTTCCCAACCAGCAAAATAAAGGGGTTGATATATACGGCCTCTAAGGCCCCTTACAGCTTGAGGCACATTCTCCCAGAGTCTCTGGACTTCCGCCCAGACCTAGTCTTGAGAACTAGTATGGGAGAGTGGGGAGGACACAGCTCATCAGAATAGACATGGGTTGCATCCTAGATACCCAATGCCTAGCACAGCATCAGACACACCCAGAGGTGATTTCCTGTCTGCTCCCCTTGCCAGCACAGTCATTGCCATCTGATTTCTCACTACAGGGCTGAGGCTGAAAAGCTGAGATGTGCCCCCAGATTGCCCTATACCCTTCTTCTGTGCCCCATCTTCCCCAAAGTGGCTTCCTTTGGTTCTCCAATAAGCTTAGGGAACCTATCCCATGGAAGTTTCCAGGCTCAGGACCCTGATAGGTAGTTGTGCCTAACGTGGAGGTTTATAGAAGCATCCAACCTGGGCAGCTGGGCTGGTGAAAGGGAGTGCATGCGACCTTTTCACTTTTATCTCCAGGATTCTAATCTCCGGTGTTACAACACCTGGGTCAACATCTTGGAAATTTATTTCTGTACTGTTAGCTAAGGAAGCTACACTTATTTCTGTCTTGATGAAAAAACTGGTAAAGCCCTGCTACTTCATCCAAAGCTCTAAGCTCCGCAGCGGAGGTGCCGCGCGGGGGCTTCGTGCACATGGTGCAAATGGCCAGTTGACTTGGGGCCACAACACTGGTGGGCAAATGACTCCTCCCTACCTTACTCCTCCTCCTGAAGGCAGGCAGGTGGGCAGAAATGCTGCTTCATGCACTACCACACAGAGCGGGCTGGGCAGAGGGCATGGGAGTGTCTGACCACTGGGCAAATGACGTGGCTTAGGACTTCAATCACGGAGGAATTCAGGAGTTGTTCCTCCAATGTGCCAATGAGCTGGGACCACCAGCACAACCCTAGCTAGGACCCATAGTCACAAGCAGATGGCTCATGGCAGCACAGGCCACAGAGTTAGGCATTGCACCGTACTCCCCACCCCAACCATCCACTCATATCCACTCCACATTCACCAAACACCTGTGTGCCAGGCCCTGAGTGTGGGACTTCAGAAGCAAAGGTGAGCAACACGAGCAGCCTCCCTCTGAAGAGCCCCTAGCCTGGAAGGGAAAACTATGGACACATGAACAAGTAATTACGGTAATGTGCACTAAGTGCTGTAATACAGCTATAAACGTGGTCCCTGAACAGTAAACGTGATGCTCAGTGACCACAGGAGATTCTGAGGAACATTAGGCCCTGCAGAACACTCTGTTTAGAGAAGCAGAGATACAGCTTCATCAGGCCTGCACAGGTCATCCAAAAGCATTTCTAGCTCACACCTTAGTCAGTGAAATTTTTATTTGTTAACGTGTAGGAGACCAAGCCACAGGCTGCAAGCTTGGGCTCAGGGGCTGTCCGATGGCACAGCAGGGCAGAGCCATCCCAGCACAATGGCCAAAGGTCCCTTGTACTTAGAAAATACCTCCC
Source organism: Cebus imitator (assembly GCF_001604975.1). Lineage (NCBI taxonomy): Eukaryota > Metazoa > Chordata > Mammalia > Primates > Cebidae > Cebus > Cebus imitator. The sequence continues at coordinate 7,861,757 of NW_016107347.1, read as the reverse complement.
TACCAGGACTTTGTCAGTCTGAAGGGCCAGGGCAAGGGTGCCCTTGGATGGTCTTAGTTTAGGAGGAGTAGAGGTCAGGGCTGCCATAGCTTGCTATTTCAGGACACTTAAGAGGTAACAGTCCAGCCTGTCTTCCCTCCAGACACTGGCTCCTTTGCATCTGACTCTTTAATTTCCCTGGAGAGGAAAACATATTGCCTCTGGCTGTGACCCTGAGAGGGACAAGTGCATCCTTCTTTCTGACTGCTGTCTCCTACCTGGGAGGGAAGCCAGACCCTGCATGTGTATCCACTCTGTAAGTGAACACTTCTGAGACAGGGATTCGTGAAGCCAGCCCAGGAGTCTTTAAATGAAGGCCTTTGCTGCTCTCATCACCACATTGTGTGCCACCCTACCTATCCAGGGACTAGCATTAAAAGTTTGGGTGATGCTTCAGACCTCACCCCAAATGCCCCCTTGACCTCTGTGGTCAGTTGATGGCCAGGGTACCAGGCAGGGCAAAGAAGAAGCTGGCTGGCCTCACTCCCCACACAGAGGGTGCCAGTGGCCCTTGCTGCTGACACAGGCATTTAGCAACCCGAGAATGTGTGCCCATGTTATGCCAGGTACCATGAGATGTATTGAACAAGAGCATTTTGCTGTACATGGGCTAACTTAATTCATTTTCACAAGACTGTTTCTGTTATACAGATGAACACTGAAAGGTTATGGGACTTACTCAAGGTCACTCAAGCTAGCAAGCGGTTGGGCTAGGATTTAAACCCTAGGAATATGATTTTAGAGCCTGAGTTCTTACCCACTGCATTATTCTCACTTGAATTCCTCATTTAACATTGGAAGCATCACAATGTCCTCTCAAAATAAGAGTTTTAGTGGTTAACAGAGCAGGTTCTGGAGTCAGACACAAGCAGACCTGGGTTCTAACTGTGTGATTTTAGGAAGGTCACTTAGTCTCTCTGGGGCTCAGTTTCTTCATCTGTAAAATGGAACAAGAACACCTGCCTTCAAGGAGGTAAAAATGGAATAATGTACTCAGCACAGTGTCTTTCACTGATAAACACCTCCAAATGATTAGCAATGATCCTTTTACGAAAGCGTTTTCTTGGCCTTACGTAGGTGATCTAGCCAATATTTGATTCCTAGCTTTGTGATTTGGGGCAGTTTCATACCTCTGTTTCTGCCCGTAAAACAATGGGAATGTGGCATAATATACTCCCTGAGCAAAGCCAGGCGGGGCAGTGGGGAAAAAAGGCGCTTCTGGCTGGCCTGAGGTTTAAAAACACCACAGAAAGGCTACAAATTAAGCATCTACACACATACACACACACACACACACACACACACACACACACACACAGAGACACACACACACACACACACAGACACATACACACAAACACGCGGGCGCAGATGCATACAGGCTGCAACCCTTCAGCTCTTTCTTAGGAGAATTTGGCTCCTTGCACCCCACTCCAGCCACTCTCTAATTCCCCTCACCACCTCACCACTTAGTTTTACACTAGAGCACTTACCACCGACCTATTGTACACATTATTTACATTTTCTATTTATCTCCCCCACTGTACAGTAAGCTCCAGGCAGGTGGGGGCCTTGCCTGTGCTGCTCACTACTGAACTTCTAGTTCCTAGAATAGGGCCTGGCCTCCTAAGTGCTCAGTGAATATAAACTTTGTTGAATGAATGAATGAATGAATGGGAGGCATCAAACCTCCCTATCTTGCCTCTCTACCAAGGGCTCCGTGTGTCAGAACTCCTTTCTGCCACTCTTTTCCATCTGCCCTTCTCTGCTGCTAAGTTACCAAGAAGCAATGTGGCCAGGCTTCACAAGACACAAAACAAGAACAGAAGAGGCCATAATAATGGCTAACAAGTGCCTTTATTTAGCATTGACTGTGTACGTTGCACTGGGCTCAGCACCTTACATGTATTAACTATACTAACTCATTTAGTCCTCATCTCAGTCTGACTGTTTCCAATTTACAGAGTGTAGAAAACTGAGGCACAGAATGGCTCATCCTACAGGGAATACAGCCAAAGGAGTTTGGTTCTAGAACCTGTACTCCTAACTGTTTGGTGTTATGGGCTCCCAAATGTTGGCTGCACTCCTCATTAGCTTCTTTTCTTCTTCCTCCCAAACTTTCCTATCTTCCCACTGCTTCTCAGCTACAAGCACCTCTCCCAAAGGCATTCCTATTCATTCAACAGATATGTGCACAGGCTCCTATGTACCAGGCACCGTTTTAGGCACTGATCATCCAAACAGAGGAAGGAGTCCCTTGCCTCCTTGGCACACTGAAGCTCTCACGGGCGATTAGTCATGCGCTTTCTTCTCTTGTCACAAGTCCAGTGTTTGTGACAAGAGAAGACTGCCTGACCGTGTGCAACCACATGTCGCAAACACTGGACTTGTGACAAGAGAAGCCCTCCTATTGAAAGCTGGGGTATGGTGGCCAATGGGTCTGACCACGAGATAACTTGGAAAAAGGAGCAACCCTCCCACATGGGGTAAAGGAGGGGCTTCCAGGGACAGTGCCTAGGGCCCAGGCATCCTTCCCCCGACCCCATCCTCTTTCCCAGCCTTAGAATCCTCCCCCTCCCCACTGATCACAAAAATGCCTTCTTTGCCCAATTATTATTATTATAGTAATATGAAGTAAAATTTCAAAGTAAAATGAAAATGATATCATAGTAATCATTTTCATTTATATGGCTAGCTTACCATTTATTCCAAATTATTGTGCAGTTCTGAAACAATTATGCATACCATTAAGGAGGTGTCAGGGTAACTTTGCAGTGAATTTTGCTTAACTTCAATACTAAATGGTTCGTGTGTGATTCACTCCATAGTTTGTGGTTGCCATGGCATAAGAGCTCCCTAACTGAGTTGGGGGGACATTGGGGTAGGTCACACTGCACTGTGGTGGTGTTTAGGAACAACTGGGGAGTAGCAGTAGCAGTTGTAATGGCTGCAATTCATTGAGCAATTAGGTACTGGTCACTTCAGCATTTCTATACATTATATCATCTGATCTTCTGGACTCTATAGCCATCCTTTTATTAAAGATGAGGCAGGCGAGGCACAATGGTTAAGTAATGCATCCAAGGTCACCCAGCTGGAACTGGCAGGTCTGGGTCCTGAGCCCGACCTCCACCACCTCACAGGTGCCTGTCCCAAGGAAAGGCGCAAGGTGAGCCCTGTGGGGAGGGCCTTGGAGGCCATCCAGTCCACTCCCCTTGTTTTCAGGGAAGCACACGGAGGCTAGTGTGGGGAAGTGGCCAGGCTAGGACAGACTGGGATAAAGCCCTGGTTCTCTGGGTGCTTGGTTTCCCCTTCAGCACTTTAGGAGGCAGCTGCGCTGGGGACAGAGGCAGCGTCTCTGAATTCTTGTTCATCACTCGGGGCTGACGCAGGCAGCTGCGCACGCCTCACTGCTGGATCGTCAGCCTGGTCAAGAACAGCGGTTTGCTCTAATTCTTGAAAGCTGACCTGTTTTAGGAAGTGCTCCCTTTGGAAGATGCCTGGTCTCTTCCCCTTCTGTTCTTTTTTTCCCCTAAACGTTCATCTCCCTTCAAGCCTTCATTTATCTTCCCTCAAAAGACAAATGCTAGCATTTGAGTGTTTACTAAGTGTTTACTAAGGGGCTGATTATTGTGCTAAGTGCTTTATGTCTATTTTTCCACTTAATCCTCACAATACCTCTGTGAGGTGGGAACCATTATCTCCCCATTTTCTAGCTAAGGACTCTGAGGCCCAGACAGGTTAAGTTAAGGGCCTTAAGTCACACATCTGGGAATGTCAGAGCACAGATTTGGAGCCAACAGATTTAGGACCAACAAGAGGGGCCCACAGGCTGACAAGGCTGTAAGGAGCAGGGCTCCCCCTTGACCACAGAAGCCTGCAGACTCTGCCCTCACTCCAGGGCCTGGCCTCTAGGCCTCAGCATTCACACCCTTAGGTAGAGGAGGGCACATCATTTTATCATCCACTTTTGGAGAACTTTTCGTGAACGGGCATGCCTCCCTCTTTTTGGCTATAAGCCACTGAGTTAGAGAACAGGATGGAGAATGTGATTGACAGCCAATGTCCTCCTGTGTAGCTGACCGTATTACAGGTGAAAGGGTAAGTCACTACCTCCCAGGTGGGTGGAGGGAGAGAACCCCGGGGGGTACTTTTCAGAATGAAAAGTGAGAGACAATGCTTATATTCATTTCTCTCTTTCTTCTCCTTGCCTTCCCTCCCTCCTCCTTCCCTCCTTCCTCTTCCATTCATCCAACAAGCATTCACTGAGTCCTTCACTCCATGCTGAGCAATGCGCTAGGCATGAGAGAGAGGTATCAAAAACAGCCCTGCCCTAGGGGCAAGCACTCATCAGAAAAGTGGCCAGAGATCGCAGTGGTGTTGTAAACACGACAGCAGGAGGGTGAGGCCAGACTCGGGCCCCACTCCTCTCCCCTCTCCAGGGTGCTGCTCCTCCTGGCCTGTCTGCTCTCTGTGTCTGGAATGTTCCTCCTTCTAGACACAGGAGCAGCTCACTCCCTCACCTCCTGAGTCACTGCTCACCTCTCCCAGGGCCTCCCCTCCCACTGCCCGTGCCAGCCAGGCCCCTGCCACGCTCCCTGCTCTAGCCCTGCTTTCGTTTTCTTCACAGTGCACTTACCACCCTGACTTTTTATTTTCTTTAGCTAACATATCTCTAGGTTATTAACTCCCATAAGAATATAAGTTCCATGAGGGTAGGAATTTTATTCTACTTTGCTTACTACTGTATCACCAAATGATTAAAATAGTGTCTGTCACCTAGGAACTCAACAAATGCTTGTCAAATGAATGAGTGTCGTAGAGGGTCACGGTGCAATAGAAAGTGAATGGGCCCTGGAGTGAGGCTCACGTACTGCCCGGGAAGCTCGGCCTCTCCGAGTCTCAGCTGGATGAGAGACCTGTTTTAAAGGTCTCCAACAGACCTCTCTCCAAGTCCCTTCTTAGCCTCCCACTGAAAATACAGACCATGGGCCATGCCTGCTGTTCCACCTCAGTGGAGAGCAGCAGGAATGAAGCTCAACCAAAGACAAGGGCCTGGCTGCGGAGCCCACTCCTAAGTGGCTTCAGACGGCACCATGCAATTGGTGTGGAGGCTAATTCACCCCCGATTGCATTTGCATACACTGAGGTTAAGATGAATTTTCACTCTCTGGGCACAGCACACAGGCAGGGAACCCCGACGCTGAGCGAACAGTGTCAGGGACAGCCAGGAATGAAGAAGCTGCTGTGAAGGCAACTCCTGAGTTTTCAAAAGGGGAGGCAGTCTAGCTCACAGGTGACCTCAGGGTCCTTGCCCTAGGACCTCGCCACATAGACCTCAAACGCCACTCCCTACACAGACCTTCCTGGGAGCAGTGTCACCGAGGGATGTGACGGAATCCCACCTCCCGCCCCTGCCTTCCAGTGTTCAGGAGGAAAAGGCCACGCAGCCTGGGGTCAGGGAGGAAGTCTCTGCTCGCCAGACACGGCTGTTTCACAGATGAGACAACACGACTGTGATGGCATCAAGGTGATAGAGCCTCCTGCAAACTTGGAATCCAAACGGCCCTGGCAGCTGCATTAAAACCTAAACAGTCTTTCCTGGGGATTTTTCTGATTAATGCAAATTTGTTTTGCTTGGCAAATTGGAAATCAGTTGCAAGCACCTGGTGTAATAATTCCAACAGTTCTTAGTTCTTAGGGAACTCAGAGCCCTAAGGAGAAACCAGGTATTCTCACACCAACCAGCCGCCCCCAGACTCTGTTCACTTTGTCCCGCCTCTGATCCCTGGGCAGCCAGGTCACCTCCTCGGTTCTCTGCTGTGTTCCCTCCTCACCCGCCACACCTACCCCCACTGCTCAGTAAACTATTCTCTATTGAGCACCACTGGCTGACTTCGCCCAAGTGGTCTTCAGATTCTGGGATTCCCAGGTGCCTCCTTCCCCAGCCATGGAGGGGGATAGGTACAATCAGGGGAGTCATCCAGGCGCTCTGTAAGAAGCCTGCCTTGGCATCTTCTGGGGGGACATCTTTATCATCAGTGGCACTATGCATGGCCCTGTTTCACCTTTCGGCATAGGAACTGACAGAAAGCCTTGGAGATGCACCTCCTCATTGAAACTGTTCCTTTTTTAAGTTCTTGTCCCAGCTACACAGTTGCTTCTCACCTCTGAGCAAGCACCTCCTCCCACAATACCAGAAAGTGGAGGGAACTTCTGGGGGACTCCCAGAAAAAAAGTGAGTGAAGAGGACTCTGCAGGGATCCCACGACTGCCTTCCCCGTCCTGCTTGTGACTTGCTACCTGTCAAAGCAGTGCTCCAGGAGCCACAGAGCTGAGCAGACAGGAACACCCTTTGCCCGCCTGTCCCCTCCTCCAGCAGACGCACACTGTTCATTCAGCTCCGAGATAAGCTGGGAGGGATGGCAGTTATGAACGGGCCCCATCATGCTCCCCCTTCCTCTGCTACGCAATTTAAAGGCAGGAGACAGAGAAACGCTTTGGAAATTCAAATTAAAATGTATTCCTGCAGCAATCCTGCACCCAATTAAAGTAACCCAGGGCCTATTGTCCTTTGCTAAATTTAGAAAATGCTCAGGTGTGTCTGATCCTACTCTGCACAGATATTTTTAATACAGATTTAATCATATTTTGGGTTAGCAGAAGAAGCTAATTAGGTAGGCAGATTTAGAAGGGCTGCTGAAATGCAGGACAAAACGAGGTGATTTGATGCAATTCACTGGTTTTGGGTTTGTTTTTTTTTCTAAGCAGTAAGTTGTGTTGGGCCTGGGTTTTGTGCTTGCAGAAAACTGGCTTGAAAACTGAAGTGACAGTGAACAGGAAAGCATGCCTGTGTTAGTAGCTGATAAATCCTGGGGCTGGAGGGAACCCCAAAAGAGTGTCTCACATACTGCATAGACTGCTGAACTGTAGCACGTCCAGACGCAGAGGACCTTCACTGTTTAACGTGACACCAGAACTGGTGGCTTCCTCTGCGGATGGGAAAGTGTTCATTCAAGTTCTCCCTGCAGGAAGGCACAAGGTCTTCCTCAATGAATGCTGGTTGGATGGATAACTGAACCAGTGTCTGAGCAGTGAACCAAGAAGCCAGCCAGCCCCTGGACCTGGGCAAGGGGCTTCTAGCTCCTGTTCACCTGGCCCCAGGGCACTTGCCTGCTTCTGGTCCTTGGTTCTATGCTAGGTACCACCCCCTAACCCCCTTCTCAGTAACCATCTCCATGAAGCACCGCTGACTGGACCCAAGTGTAACAAAAAAAATAGGAGTCTTGGCTTAACTCTGTGCTGAATCATCATGTCATTGAGTAAATGACTTAAAAACCCCTCTGAGTCTCAGTTTTCACTCCAGCAATATGGGGATTCTGGTTTCTATCTTCATTACAAGGATGGCAAAGATATGGCAGGACTTAGCTGTGACATGCTGGAAATGCCAGGAAGGCAGCCCACTGCGGGCATGCACCCAGGGTAGCTCAGTTCTGCAGGTGAAAAAGGTTGTGATGTTACAAGGTCATTCTGTTTTATACCAAGGTATGTGCTGGGGAGAGGTGGGTTCTTTATCCAGCCCCATCCCACAACACCTCTCTCTTTGTGATGAAAGAAGCTGATCCACAGCACATCCAGCACGTTGTCTCCTGAACACAGGTTAAAACGCAAAGCACAGAAGAGTACCTATAGTATACTCTGCCTCACATGAGGAGGAGAGGGATGTAAGAAAGCACACAGGCGTCTTGCTCATCTGTGCAAAGGGAATGGAGGAAAGATAAACCAGAAACCTAAGAGACTGGTTATCTACAGGAGATGGGTGGGAAAGAGGTGGAAAGGAAGGAGGAATGGGAACAGGGAGAAGAGACAGAAGGGTGGGACACTTCCGCGAATACCTTTTTGTACTGTTTGGATTCTTAAAAGCTTACTAATGTTTCACATGGCCTTCATACACCCAAAATAAACAACTGAAACCAACAGGATGTGGAAGGAATCTCCCACCCAGCCCCCAGAAAAACCTGTAGAGTTCTGCCTGAGGGCAGACTCTCTCTTCTTCAAGGAAAAGATCCCACAGAAAGGAGAGCCCATCATTTTCCTAGTGTAGTCACTGAAAGCAATTCTGGGGCCTGGGTTCAAATCCCAGCTGTATCATTTGCAGGCTGCGTGTGATTGTGAATGAGTTTCTTAACCTCTCCGGGTTTCAGTTTCCTCATCTGTAAAATGGAGTAAGACCTCCTATAGGTACTACGGGGAGCTTATAAGTTAGCACAAAACAAGGGCTGAGGGCAGCGTCGGCACACAGTGCTGAGTAAGTGCTTGCTGGCATGATTATCATTGTTTTAGGCCTTGATGTTTTGGGCAGTTGCAGTGACTCATCTCCTGTCCCATGAACTAAAAGCTACCTTTTCCCACTAGGACATCCCCTAAGCACTAGGAATGGGCCAGACTGGCATAGAACTTTCCAGGGGCGGGCTCACCATGGCGGCAAATGCCCCTGCTCCGGGACTGTATTAGTTTCCCATTGCAGCTGTTACAAATGCAAACGTAGTGTCATTAGCATCACCAAAGCGCATAGCTCTGGAGGCAGTAGGTCTGCAGTGGGCCTCCCCGGGTTAGCCCTTGGCTTGAGGCACCTGTCCTCCACCTTCAAAGCCAGCCACAGCAGGCCGGGTCCTTCTCAGATTGCATCAGTCCCAGCTCTCCTCCTGCCTCCCTCTTCTACTTTAAAGACCCTTGTGACTACACTGGGTCTACCTGGATAACCCAGGAAACTCTTCCTGTCTTAAGATCAGCAGACTAGCAACCTTAATACCACCTGCTGCCTTAATTCCCCTATGAAAGGAAAGGTAACATATCCACAGACTCAGGGGATGATCGCTTGGGCACCACTGGGGGCTTTATTCTGCTTCCCACAACGGCCAGCTCTTGACTAGCTCCACCCTCTTTACTTGTGCTCAGGGCTGGGTCTTTTGGGTTTTGTTGGTTTGTTTTCACCATTTTTAAAGCTGAAAATGCAGTGGCCTTAAGTGCATTCATGCTGCAGTGCAGCCATCACCTCTATCCATCTTCGGAACTTTTTCATCTTCCTACACTGAAACTCTGTACCCATTAAACATTAACTCCCGATTCCTCTGCACTCAGCTCCTGGCAGCCACCATCCTACTTTCTGACTCTCAGAGTCTGACTTCTCTAGATAGCTCATACATGGACTCATACAGTGTTTTCCCTTTTGTGACTGGTTTATCTCACCCAGCCCTGTCCTCAAAGTTCACCCATGCGATAGCACGGTGGTCTCTTGTTCTACAACAACTCTGTGTTCCTGATTCCACTCCTCTACTCAAAGGCTGGCCCTGCAGGAAATCCCCACTAGAAACTGCATTTTAGGCTAAAAGTTTGCCAACAGGTGGCCTGGAGATTTAAAAAGAACAGAGTGTGATGTGATATGATGGTATGCGTTGCTCTGGGGTCTCGGAGCACTGGGTTCCGACCCAGGCCCAGCCATTTATTAGCTGCTTGATGTTCATTCATCAGCAAACTTTTACAGAGTACTGATATGGTTTGGCTGCGTCTCCACCCAAAATCTCATCTTGAATTGTAATTCCCTTAATCCCCATGTGTCAAGGGTGGGACCAGGTGGAAGTAATCAGATCATGGGGGCAGTTTCCCCCATACTGTTCTCGTGCTAGAGAGTGAGTTCTCACGAGATCTGATGGTTTTTATAAGCATCTGGCATTTCCCCTACTGGCACTCATTCTCTTTCCTGCCACCCTGTGAAGCGATGCCTTCTGCCATGGCTGAGGGTTCCCCAGCCATGTGGAACTGTGAGTCAATTAAACCTCTTTTCTTTATAAATCACCAAGTCTTGGCTATTTCTTTGTAGCAGCCTGAGGATGGACTAATACAAGTACCAACAACTCATCAATCACCGTGAGAGGCATATGAAGCACAGAAGCTGCTTAGCACAGTCCCAGTCACTTAGTAAGTACTTTGTGAGTGTTAGCTTATAAAGGGGGTCGGGGGTGGGGCAGAATCCAGAGAAAAAGTTCCCCCACCATTCTACATGACCACCCTGTTAGGAGCCTCAGGAAGCCTTAGTCTGAATCCTGGCAGAAGAGCATTCACGAAATTATAGCAGCATTTCATAAGACGTCAGAGCTGGCTGCTCTGGGGAGGGGCCCCTCAAGGGTCTCTAAGTGGAGACGGAGAGGCATCCAGGAAGCAGGACTAAATCAAGAGTGGCATGCATGTGGGAAAGGAGGCAGGGAGGCCAAGCTTCACCTTTCAAAGCTGATGGGTTTTCCTGATCCTCATCTTAAATCTCCTTCAGGAAGCTTTCCATGATTAAACCTACAGAATTCTAGTAACTTCCACTAGACAACCCCTCCACATTTCCCTACACTCTCTGTACTTAATTTGCACTTGTTTATCAGTCGTGGCACAAAAACACTTCAGTAATCTGGATTAAAGTACCTGATCTGTCTACACTGCTCAAGATTTTAAAAACAATCCCAACCCTCCCCCAACCCAGATACTGTGCCAGAGGCAGGAGGCACAGAAAAAGCAGGTTGAAGGAGAAGAAATGACAACTCCTGGATCCATCGTACCAGCTGAGTGCTCACCGTCCCCCTCCCAAAGGCCCTGGGGAAGGTGGTGCGGGGCTCACAGGTGTGAGTTTGTGGCAGCTGGGCTTCTCCCCGTGTGGCTTTGGGTAAGTCACTCCAAGTCTCCAGGTTGCTGTCTCCTCACCTGTAAAAGTGGGAGGTGGGAGCCAGGGGCTTGGAGGTGTGGTCTATTAGCCAACTTTAATGCTTTTCATTTTTACTTCCTGTTTTTCAAGTGGACAAAGAGATGTTCAGAGGGAGGCAGCATCGCTCGGTTCCACAGCTGGGTTGGGGTTTGGACTCCAGGATTAGGGGTCTTCTACCTAGGAAACACTGCCAACCCTAACCCTAATCCAGGGCCTCAGGGAGACCACAAGGTGCAGTTAGAATTACCTGGGTCAGACTCCCAACTTTGCTGTGTGCCAGCTCATCATCTCAGTAAAGCACTTAATCTCTTCAACGCCCAGTTTCCTCCTCAGTTGAATGGGGATGATGACAATATCTACCTTACGGGATCTGCATGAAGGCTAAAGAAAATGAATCATGTAATACACTTAGAGGAGGCCCTGTCTCACAGTAGGTGCTTGATCATACTGTGTGTGATGCTCCTGTTATTGTCAGATGTGCACAGTGGGCTTTCATGGGTCATAGAATCCCAACGTTGAAAAGATTTTAGAGTTCACCTGGAGCAGCTGTCAGCTCCACATGGGAATCTCATTTTGACCTGAACCCACCTGCACTGCTGCTGGAATATTTGCAGCAGAGACCCAGGCTGTACCCACAGGAAATGTCACGTCCAGGGGACAAGGAACGGTCTATTGCCTGCGTGAGAAGACGAAGCAGATGAGAAGCTATGTGGCACAGCTCCTTGGGCCCCTTCCTCCAACCTGGGAACCCTAAAGGAAGAACCAGCAGCTGAGCTATAATTCTGCACTCTCTTTGGCCTGGGGCATCTGGGAAGTTTTTCTCCTCTAAGTGAATGTTCTGGGTACATCCATACCAGGCCAGTCCAGCCTATCAATTCTCCTTAGCTTGGTGCTGTGCCAGGAGTGTAGAGAGTGGACTGTATTTTTCCAGCCTAGGGCTCCATCTATCCCATCTATAGAATGGGAATTAGGCCAGTGTATTCCCGAATAAGGATCATGAAACAAGTCAATATGATCACAGACAGCTCTTCATTTTGAATCAACGCAGTATAGTGCTGAGGCCGCCTTCTTTCTCATTTTCCTTTCTACCCTCAGTAGCTTTATGTTCAAGGAAGTGAGACCTCCCACCCACATTTGCATTTGTTGCTGCTCTTAAAGAGAACAGAGTTAAGATTTGGTGAGTTTTGACCATGTTAGATGCTTTACCACCCCATCGCTTAATTTTATTTGCCTTCCTATGGGGTTATTCCTACATTACAGATGAGGAGACTAAGTCACAGAAGTACAAATGACTTCTCTAGTGGTTCAGCAGCCAGAGAGGGAGAGTAGAACAATTGGCAGCAATGGGTCTTGGGGACTTCCATATTGCCCTTTCCTCCTTATGACAAGAGGCAGCTGCCCTGACCACCCAAGGCTATGGAGCTCCTATCCTCAACAACACTGTCAACTCCCATTTATCCATGTTACTGGACGGACGTGTATCACCCAAATTCCTTTCTGTTGGACTCTGATGTTTGTTATGCATTTTGTGATTTTTCGGAGGCAGAATTACCCTCTTGATTATATACTTCTGAAGGCAGCTACTAACATGAATTTTTATTCTCTGGGCCCACACACTGGGGCATGTGCAGAGTATCCTCTGAAATACCATCCCTTAGAAACAGAGACTTGGCAATATCAGTCAAAGGGCCAAGTGAGAGAGACCACGTTCTGAGGACAGGTCAAGGCTGTCCTGGCAATGTTAGATGCTGGGGAGAAAGGAGAGGGAGTTGAGAGTTCCTTAGCCATCCCTTCATGTCTATGCCCCCTCTCTGGTTTCCAGAGAAGCAGAGGAGGCCAGGCACCTGTGATAAGAGCATGTCAGTACTTTGGGCCCTGATGGGCTCTACTTTCCCCAGGTGGACATCATCTTTTGTCCTTGCGCGAGCATGCTATAATCACAGCCATCTTCCCAAGTAAGTGGTGTTTCCCAGCCCTGTAACCAGCCCACTGCTGGGGTGGGAGGACAGTCTGGAAATAATGCAGGGGGCACAGGAGGCTATATTGCTGGCTTAGCTCTCCCAGAGTGGGAGTGGAGGCTTAGGCACCAAGTCTTGCCCAAAAGAGCAGATTCCCTCCCATCCTCCTGACATCCCCAGCTCCCAGCCCATTCCATCTCTGGCCTCATGAGGAGACATCTGAGTCAAAGGCACAGACTCTTCAGGTGTGGGTGTGGGGCTCAGCCCAAGCAGTTTTCTCATCTCTCAAAAACTCGTGCTTGCTAAAGGAGTCAGCTGATGACCAACAGGATCAGAGAAACCAGAGCTAGGAGATGCTGGCCACAGCAAGCACCTCAGCCCCAGACACGGAAGACCCAGACAGCCCAGGTGAAAGCAGTTGTCTAAATTAATCCATGGGGAATTTGTAAATTAATCCCAGACCAGCAACCCTGCCAGACTGGTGTGTGTTCTGGAAAAGCCATTATCATTCTCAGAAGGAAAGAAAACGGAGTGTAAATCTGCCACCAAGTTGCCATGTGAGTGTGTGCGTGCATGTTTGGTGTGTTTGTGCACGTGTGTGCGTGCTCTGCGTCTGCATGTGGACAGTGCAGGCAGCGAAGCAAATAATGGGGCAGTTGTATGCATAGCCTCTGGAGTCTGGGTCTGTATCCTGGTTTGGTCAGCTAGCAGTTGGGTGCATTTGGGCAAGTGTTGTAACCTGCTATACCTCGGTTTCCTTATTCATGAAATGGAGATACTAATAGTATCTAAGTCATGAGAGTACTGTAATTATTAAACAAGTTAGTACATACAGAGCACTTAATGCCTGGCATGTGGTTTGCACGCAACAACTATTCGCTGTTCTTCTGATTTGTTTATTTATCTAGATCAGTTGACTGATCAATGCCACCTTTTCTTCTTGACTCTAAACTGAGTAATCACTGGAAGTCACCAGATTTAAAGCCAAATTATCTATCTATATGGCATACTTGAACATAGGGTATGTCCATAAATACAAGCCTTATGGTTTTCAGTTGATTTCCAAATTCCCAAGGAAGAACTTCATTGAAATATTATTTCCTAGAGTCCCTGCCATTGGGACCCTTTTATATATTCAACCGCCTTATAAAAAGTCTTTTGGATACCTCATCAACCAAACCCTTTTGAACTGGTCCAGCCCAACCCACGTCATGCTCCTTGGCTTGATTGCAGAGAGCCTTCTGAATTGATTTTAGAGCCCACTCTCTTGGCTTGTGGATTATTGTACAACCGCCTGCTTCCCTTACTCCCAGATAATTGACTTGCCTGTTTTTACTCATTTACATGGAGAGAGAGCTACATAAATGAAATCATTTTAATATCTTATCCTTATTTGGTTGTAATTGCTCAGAGAGGAAAAACGTGTCCTCTTCCCCCTGGGTGACGCAAACCTTTAGTATTTTGGTGATACGCTTTGCGATAATAATGAAATATTAAATAATTAAAATGGCAACGATACTAATGATAATGAGGGAGATGGTGACAACCTCTAGCTTTTGCTGAACACTCAAGTATGCCAGGAACTTACCTGCAATAGCGCCTCTAATTTTGGCACCAGAGCAGACCTGTCTCTGTTGCAAATTGAGGGGCAAACTTTCCCTGTTCGTGTTTGTGGAAAAGAGGTTGAGGGACCAAAGGTCCTGTAGCCCTGACTGCACATCCGGAGAGTTTGAGAGCATCCTCCTGGAATCCCGACCTTATTCCAATTCAAGCGAGCAGAGAACACCCCCAATCCACTTTTCAATTATACACACACACACATACGCACACACACACACACACACACACATGCCCTCTATGTAATTATCCCAACAAATGTGCTAAAGGAAAATAAACTCTGCAAGACTGGTTTATAAAAATAGCAAAATGCATAGCACAAACCTGCTCTGTATAATTCATGCAGAAAACATGGAAACATCTTATCCTGATAAATTGTGCTTTTTGTAGTTCCCATGAATTTGCTGATTACACTCACACACAGTCACATGCATTCACAGATTTCCCCTGTATGTATTTGAATAATACTGCTTGTCTGGCAGTAAAGAGATGGAAAGAGCCCAAGTTTGAAGACTGGCTGTATCTGCAGGGAGCTTGCAATCTACCACTGGTGAGGCTGGTCCCAGTTCAGACGTTTTTCGCTTAATAATATTTACCAAGTCCCTGCAATGTGTCAGCACCAGTGAGCGGAGAGGGCTCCCCAGGGAGAAATAAGGGCCTAGTGGAGCAAGAAGACCCCAGAACAGATAGAAATATGACAAAGTAGGTGTGATCATAGTGCAGATATGGGGACCAGGTGGGCTTCCTGGAAGAGGGTCTGAGTCTTAAAGGATAAAGGCATAGTGACCAAAGAGGAAGATGGAAATGCCATTCTAGGTAGAGGGAACAGCAAGAGCAACGGTGCTGGGCACGAGGAAATGGAGACTGGACAGGGTTGCCTGGTATCACCAAAGTCTGCAGTGGGATGGGCAAGAGTTGAGGCTGGGGTGGTAAGCAGCAGTCAGAAAAGAAGGGAAGGCCCTGGCCACCCTGCCAAGGAACTTGGCTTCACTGCGTGAGTGAGGGGCCACTGAAAGTCCTATCCTAACCATTCAAAGCAACGACCCTGCTCCCTCTGCCTAGCACTCTCAGCCCTCCTTCCTTTCCACCACAGTGCTCCTAAATCCAATTGGAATGTTGGCATGTCCAGGTGATTTGGGGACACTGTCTCTCCATCTAGGCTCTGTGGGCTTTCCTGCTTATCTCCGGTGCCTAGCACAACTTCTGTACATAGGATCTGCTCAGTAAGTGTTTGCTGAATGAATGAATGGCTAATGAAACATCCTTGCAACTCATGATGAGATGGCTGGATGGGGGCAAGACTGGAGGCTGGGAGACGAGTTGCAAGTCTACTGGAATAATTTTGACTAATCAATGATAAGGATCTGAATTAGGAATGAATGCATAATCATATTTAGAAGGCACAAACAGTAGGCAGACATTGATGGATCTGGGTGTGGGGAGAGGGAGAAGTTGTCTGAGTAAGTCCCAGGCTGGGCTGACATCCTAGAGACGCAATGGGCCATTTGCTGAGATGAGGAACAAGGGAGAGGAGCAGGTTTTGGGGGAGGTGAGGAGAGGGACAGTGTGAGTCCATGGTGGACATGGTGAGCTAGAGTCCCAGTTTCCAGAGGCTCCAGACATTCTCTTCCTGGAAACAGACACAGTTGACCTCTCTGGCCACCTCAGGCAACCCCTCCACAGGCAGCATTAGGATTCATGCTGACCCTGCTGAAGACTGACCAGCCCCAGGCGCTTTTCCATTCCACCAGCCATGCCCGGGGTCATCAGACTCCCTGGGGGAAGGTGGATGGAGGCCTGGCCCACAGAGCCTGCTGGTTGTAGCAGAGGATGAAAAGAACGTCTGCTGTTGAAATGAGATTTAAGCAGATGCCCTGGACAGGCCAGCGGACTGCTCCGCACTGGGGCTCATGCCTTTCAGAATCTTTCTGGCTCATTGTAACAAGTCTGTTACAGGCATGAGACAGGCAGGCATGAAACTGTGGTCATCAGAGGGACGAGGCCAGGGCGATGAAGCCAGGGAGCTTCCTGGCCACCAGTCTCCATTCCCAGAAATGGCCAAGGAGAGGGGGATAGGCCCTTAGCTGGAATTCATGGCCTAGAAATGCATCTACCAGCCTCTCCCTCCATGCCCTGGGCAGGCCTGAGCACATTCTGGGCTGATGAGCCAAGATGGAGAGCTGGCCAGAGGTGTAATCGCCCTGCCCCTCCATCCAGTCTGTTCTGCCCAGTTAGGCTTTCTAAAGTACCACGTTGATCATGCCACTCTCCCACTCCACAACCTTCAGTGGCTCCTTGTGGCCTTTGGAAGGAAGTTGAAGTCTGAAGCCCAGCCTTCAAAGCCACCTCTAGTTTGAGCTAAACCTGACTTCTTAACTTTTCAGCTCACTTTTCCCACAAGGCTATTTCACTGCAGCCAAACAGCTGTCCTCACTGACTTAAGCCCTCATAAAGACAGAATCATTGACTGTTAGTGATGGAAGAAACCCTGGAAATCATCAAACCCAGCCTTCCATTTTATAGACAGGGACATCCAGGACCAGGGAGGGGAAGCGACCTGCCTCTGGCCGAGGTCTAAGCTGAGCCTAGAGTATGCTGGTTTGTTCATTTGCTCATTCATTCTCATATTCAACCTACACTGAATACCTGTTTCCTGCCAGACACTATCCTGGTTCATATACAAACGTGAAATCTACCCTTAGTCATTTGCTGAACAAATGTTTACTAAGCACCTTCTACGTGCCAGGCTGGAGTCAGAATGCAATAGGAAATAAAGCAGAGAAGTCCCTGCATTCTTGGAGAGCTGAAGAGCTAGATCGTCAATAAGAAAAAAACACTATGTCAGATGGTGATGAACGCTCTGAAGAATAGCACAGGGGAAGGGAGCAGAGACGGCGGCAGTGGGGATGTACATGTTATGTAGGGTGCGAAAGGAATGCCCCTTCCATCAGTGGACATTGAATGGCAACTTGAAAGAAGTGAAGATTATCTGAGAAAGAGGGTCCAGGGAGAGGAAGCGGCAACTGCAAAGGCCCTGAGGCAGGAACGGGCTTGGCTAATTAGAAGAACAGCAGGGAGGCTGCCAGGACGCACAGAGCAAGAGAGAAAGTCGTGTCAATAATCTCAGAGGGGGAGCAGAGATGTGCCAGCCACAGCAAGGACTCTGGCTTTTACTCAAAGTGAGAGGAGGCATCACTGGGTCCCTAGCAGAGGAGGGAGGCGAGCTAGGACCTCACACAAAGGAAGAAAGGGCTAAACAGGGGACTCCTGCAGGTCCAGTGCTGTATTGACACCCCAATTTCCTAGGTCATTCCTAATCATTCTTAGATTCTGGCTGCTCAGTTGTGTGGTCCCCAGATCAGCAGAACTGGCATCACCAGGGAACTTATTAGAAGAATCACAGGACTCACTCAGACTGTCTGAATCTGAATCTGCACTTAGTAAGGTCCTTCAGAGGTCTGTGGTACATTTGAGAAGCCCTGTCCTGGATCTCAGGCCAAACATGACTTCCTCAAGGGATCCTCCAAACCTCCAGGCCCCACAATGTGATTTATTGCCTCAAAGCAGTTTTGAGTCCTCCTTCATTGCATTTACATTGTCATGCAATTGTTCTCCGACTTGTTACACATGATAATCATCTGGGGAGAAGTAGAAAGTGCCAAGCATCCTCTGCACCCCTCACCGATGACATCAGAGCCTCTGGTGTGGAGGCCCAGGCATGCACATTTTTAAATCTCTCCCCCTCCACCTTCCATCCCACATACACACCCTGGCGTTTCTAACGTACAACCAAGGTTTTGAATGCTTGTGGTAACTGAATACTTTATGGCTCACTCTGTGTAAGTATCATGAGGGCAGGGACTGTGTGTGTCTTGTTTACTGCTGTTCTTGGCTCCCAAAACAGCCTGGCACAAAGTAGATGTTCAATAAATACTTCTCAAAGGAAAGCAGCGAGGCAGAAAGGGAAGAAGAAGAGTGTCCTGCTTTGACAAACTTAGGTAAGTGGCAGCTGCTGCTATGTCAGGGTTAAAAATCAGAGCAGGGCCTCTGAAGAGCTGTTGACCAACTTCACAGGAAAAAAAACACACACATTTTCTACTTCTCACTGGCTGCTGGGCACCCAGAAAAACCAAGGGTACTGAAGGGTGTTGGCTCTGTATCTCTGCGTGAGAGGTAATCTGGTGCCTCCTGCCAGTGGGACCCCCTTGGAGGCCCCCTCCCACCCCCCGCTGCCTCAGTCTCTCCCCAGTCCCTCTGCAAGCAGCAGGGTTGAATAGATCTTCAGGGACATAGAACCTGGAAGAGCCCAAACCCTCCGTCTAGCTCCCCAGGGCTGGGGGGGCCTGGCTCCGTGTCTACTGGAGTTTTTATCACAGAAATAAATCAGGACCTTGTTTTACCCTCGAGTACACATTACTTTTCCTCTCTCACTAAAGCAAACTTCTCTCCCATCACATCTGGAGAGATTCATTTCACAGCGTGTAAAATGAAATGTCAACAAGAATTAGAACAAATGGCATCGTACTCCCCAGCAGATGCCAGGCAGCCAGGGGCAGGGCTGTTCCTATAGCCCCAAGCCTCAGGGAGCCAAAGAGGGGGACCTGGAGCCCTGGCCCTGGGAAGGGGGACCTTGGGCACACTGTCTCCTAACTTGCAACTGGAATATGGTCTTTGAATTTCTGACATAAGAACAGAAACTGCCTTTGACATAGGAAACAGCTTTTCTTTGACATACAATTAGCAAGGACAAGTGTTCCCTAGGGCTGTATGCAAGAGGCTCCATCAGTCAGCCCATCAGAGGCCATGCGGATGGTGGGGGGAGCGGTCAGGGAGCCAGAGCCTTGACTGCTGCCAATAATCATCAGATCGCCTTGCCTTGCACGGGGCTGCTGCTCTCCGCAGGCCCCTGCAATCCGTCAGCTTCTCCTGCTTCAGGGACTTGGAGTGTAAGAGAAAAATACCTCTGCCCTTTTGCCCACTTGAACCCTGGTGGGCACAAGCCACGTCCACATAATTCAGTAATGGAAATAGCAAGTGGTCATTGGGCATGTACTATGAGCCGGGTTCTGTACTAAAAATTGTAATGTGCATTGTTCCTTTTAATCTGCTCATTCATTCGTTCAAACACATACTTATGGAGCATCTGCAATATACCAGGCACAGCTCTAGGCACAGTAGTGAACAGATACAAACCCCCATCCCTGTGGGGCTTATATTTTTGTATAGTGGGGGAGGAAGACAGATGACAAAACAAATAGGAAAAACATCCAGTAGAGAATCAAATCGGGGTGGCTGACCGGGGCACTGTGCCATACTCCCGCCCATGTCACTGAGGGCAGGGGTGGTGGGTTGCCCGACTCCACGCTGGGCAGGTACCTCAGGGTTGCTCAGCTTTGCTGAGCCAAGGGAACAGCCAATGGGAGACAAAAGTCAAATGTTCCAGGCTTCGTGTCTTTGGCTGACAACGCCGAGGCACTCCCGCACAGTTCCTACAGGTCCCTGTGGCCCATGGGCCAAGCCCCTCATGCCCTCCAGATAACCAACTCACTACACCCATCGCTGGCTTTTGCACCTTCCTGTCTCATGCCTGCCACCTGGGATTGCCGCCCCAAGTCTTGGTCCTGGCTCTGTCTTCAGGGGACCCCAAACCAAGACACAGGGTGAGACGTGTTAGGGAGAAAATAAAGCAGGAAAGGTGGTGGAGATTCCATTTTAAGTCCGGGAAGAACTATAGCATTTTCATTTTTCTAGGGGAGGAAACAAGGCTCTGGCTCCATTTAAATGGTTTTCTCAAGGTCAGCTGGGAAGCGCAAAACCGGCCTTCTTTCTGACACAAAAGTGGAAATGCTTCTAAGCACCCTACTCCTGCCCTCTCTCCTGTCTGAAAAATCCAAGCTAAACCCCATGAATTCTATGCTGGAGGGCATGCAGAGAAGACAGGAGTGGTGCTCAGGGGGATGTCTTCTAGAAGAGGTGAGCTGTGAGCAGGAAAGGGCAGACTGTCCGGGAGAAGGGGACACCCAGGAGTGAAGTGAGTGTTCGGTGTGGGGACGCTGCATCTCAGGTTGGATAGCCGGGTCGGTGGGGGGTGGGGCACGGCATTCTAATGGAGAAGCAAGTAATAAAAGCTACACCCCAGTATGAGTTCAGATGCAGCCAGAGGACCTCAGCTGAATCCCGGCCAAGAAGAGTAACTGCACGCAGGGCAGGGGGCCAGGGCCCCATCTGTTCCCGCTCAGCTCCTTCTCCATGGAGCATGCCATGCCCAGACTCACCTAGCCTGCAGCCCCAGCATCTCCTCAGACACAGAGCACTGTTTCAGTCTCCCCTGCCCATTGGGCTAGAGGCAGTTCAAGCTGGAGGAAACTTAGACACTGGCTCATGGAATACTCTCATTTTACAGAGGAGGAGGCTGAGGTCCAGAGAGGGTGACTGACCTGTCCAAAGTCACACAGTAAGAAGCAGACCTGAGGCTAGAACCTAGGTCTCCTGACATTTACTCAGAGGCTGGGCTAGCCCTTACCCTTTCTCCTGGAAGAAGGGTTCTGTTTGCACAGCATGTTGCTGGGTCATGCCTCTTGTGCGCCACCTGGACAGTCCCTGGATGGGAAGAGGCTGGTGGGAACAGGAGGCTGTCTAGATGCGTTCACTGCACTCAGATGATGTATTTGCTTTTACGAAGTGCTTTCTCACAGTCCTCCTGCCCCGTGAAGCAGGCAGGACGGGCTTTATTCACTACATTTTGCAAAGCAAGAAACTGAGGCTGAGAAGTTCACTCAGCCCAGGAGTGGCATGGCCAGGACCCAAATCCAGAAACTCCGCTTCAAGTTTCATTTTCTTTCCAATTATTCCAAGCTAAACCCAATCGGGGCCTCACAGTGATTACCTTTCATTAGCTGCAGAAAAGTCTCTGCTTTGGCGAGTTTCATAAAGGACTAAATCTGTCAGGAAAACATAAAGACAGGGCCCTCATCCGTCTTCTTGACAACTATTTATTAGACTTATTATTATGTAAATATAAAAGAGGAGGGGAAAACTACATTAAAAATCCAATCAAGCGGCTTCCTCTGTAGCGGGGTGGGAGGGGTGGATTGCAGGGGAGGTAGAAGGAAGCCCAGGCCCCTCTGTCCCTCTGTCCCTTGTGGAGACCCACAGGGAAGCCAGGCTGAGGGGAGAGAAAGGAGTGGGGCACAGGCCACGAGAAGCCTGCTCAGAGCCAGCAATGGCTGTGCTGCTGGCTTACACACCTGCCATTGTCATTCCACACCAGTTAATGAAAGGTTAGGACACAATTGCAAAGCCAAATGGTGCCCTTGATTGCAACAGTGGGACAGCAGCTTAGTAGGACCCCCAAGGAGGCCCTTCCCAAGGAGACTCCCTCTGGCCCAAGACTCCTTCTGTCATTTCCCCCAGTAGACCCTTTTGAGGTGAAGCCTGGCCAGCCATGCCCTGGGCACAGGGTGAGCTCCAGCCGCCACTCCTGGACATGCTGCCTGGTCCCTGGGGCCTCCCAGCGGACTGTGTGAAGGTGCACACATGCCGCCCTGCAATGGATCTGCTCACGTGTTGCCTCCCCGCCGCCCTCTATTGCCCCGATGTTGGCACTGGTCTCTGTGTGTCCCCCGTGTTGCCTGGCACATGCAAGGAACTCAGTAAATGTTCTTTCTTGAACACATGAATGTATTCCCTGGGGGTAATTACACTCCAAGGAGAGGGAAATGAAAACAAATACGGGCATTTCAGACATTACCATTACTGGAGGCCCAGGTGAACCAGGCCATGCAGTGGGCACGAGCTCCTGGCCTCAGCCTTGACACACATATGTGCTGCTAACTGTCTCCCTGCCCCTGTTGCCCAACTGTGAGCCCCATGATGATGGGGCTGGGGCTCCAATGCCAGAGCTGTGCCCAACACACAGTAGGTCCTCAACAGAGACTAGAGGAAGGAAGGAAGTGAAGTGGTAGAGAGGAGGTGGTAGGGCTAAGTTCTGACCCACACAGCCCCACCCGCTGACATACGGGACACCCTGTGTACAGCAGAAGTCAGCGAGGAGGAGCAAAGGCAGCTCCAGGCACCCCTCCTCCTACAGGGCAGATGATTTGTTGGGCAGAATGCCACCACTTGCCTCTGGTGACCTTGTTTGAGGTACACTGGCATGACCCCAGGTGGCAGCTTTGTGTGGCTCGGCAGGCACAGGAGGGGATTCATGGAAGACAAATTCTCACTGGATTAGTATAGCAGTTTAGAATCCATGGTTCAGCTTTCAATGTCAAGGGCAAATCCCATGGGCGCTTCTATGGCTATCTCCCACTAAGGGAGCACTGCCAGTTTCAGACACTATTGAGAGATTTACATCTATGGCCTGCCCCTATTAACCCTCACAACAATCCCATGAAGCAGGCCCTGTCACTGCCCATTCCACAGATGAATGCACTGAGGCTCAGGGAGGAGCTTGGAAGCTGCTCTGGCTGGCTCAGGGCAATTAGTATGGAAATTTGTATGGATCAATTCAGGCCTTGGCCAAGTCTCAGCCTTGTCCCTTCACTTTCGCAGAGCCCTGAAGGTCCAGGGCTCTTGCCTCAGCTTCTGTGCTCAAAAGTTCCCAGCAGCTGGGTTTTCTGCCAAGCAAGAACCTTGATTAGGGTCCTGGGCTGTCACCAGTGCTGTGGGATGATGTTTACTAAGAACTCGCCTTCCTTTGGTGTCCGATGCCCACACCAGTTAGGGCCCTCTCAGGCCCTAGTGCACCGGCCCCACAGCCTCTCTCCATGCTGCGTGAGTGGTGCAAGGAGTATGGGCTTTGGCATCAGATGGACTGGGCTCTGGTCCTGGCTCCACCGTGTCACTTACTAGCCCTGTGAGCTTGGACAAGCTTTAGTTTCTCATCTGAGAAAAGGGGAGAACACTATCCACCTCACTAGGAATTGTGAGGATTAAATGTGTACATAATAATGTGCAGAACTCAACCTAGTGCTTGGCACACAGTAGGTACTTGATAAATGGTAGCTGTTATTGGTAATCAATTGTTAGCTCAGCTGTTCTATGTAAGTGCAGCAAAGCATTATCAAGGCTATGGTGGGCCCACGCTCAGAGTGCGGGGGACACACAAAGCAGGAAGTGACACACCATGTCCTGTGTGCATAGGGAGGGTCGGGGAAAAGTGTTTGGGAATGGCCAGGAAAGTCTCTACAATTCTTGGTGTGAGTTGGTGTTCAAGTAGTGGGCAAGGGGAAAACCATTCCATTCAGAAATGGAACAGTGAGCCACTGTGTCTTATAGACCATGTGCTGGGCAAAGGGCTGAGAGCATAGTCAGTGTTCCATGTGGCAGCTGATGAGTAGACAAGATGGGAAGAATGTTGTCTGAGTCCTTCATGCCTTCCTTGGCACTGAAAAAGGGAGCCGGTCTTTTCTTGATGACCATTCAAGGCTTCCAGCCCCAGGGCCTGCCAGGATCACTCCCAAGTCTCCAGACCCTTCTGGCTTAGTGCACACCTGTTTCCTTATTTTCTAACCTCATTGGACTGAGAACACCACATCTTCCTTTTAATACTCCCCCAGAGACTTGCAGATTATTATTAAATACTGAGAAGTGAGAAGTCTGAAGGTTGTGTTGCTCTTCAGGTTTGCAGGGAGTTTATCTGTATCTTGCCAGAGCTAGTCTTTGTTCCCACACCACATATGGGGGCCCCACCGGGCATGCAAGGCCAAAGAGATAGCCGTTCAACCAGTTAATCCGCCAATCGATAACAAATGCATAAGAAAGGACTGCATGGATCAGGCACTCTATTAGGCTCTGCAGATACAATGGCAGATTCAGGACTAGGCCCTTTCTCTGCTCTCTTTTTGGTTCCTGTTTGCATGGAGTATCTTTTTCCATCCTTTCACTTCCAGTCAGAGCATCCTTTAAGTTGAAGTGAGTCTCTTGTAGGCAGCATAAAATCGGGTCTTGTTTTTTTGAATCCATTCAGCTACTCTATGCTGTTTGATTAGGGAATTTAATCCATTTACATTCAAAGTAATTATTGATAGACTGGTACCATTTTATTAATTGTTTCTGGTGGCAGGACTAGTCCTTTTCTCCCCAGAAGGTGATTAGGCTGTATTCTAGATTAGGTAATTTTGCCCAGTTCCTGTGTTCTGGATAACTAGTCATTCATTTATTATTTTATTCAACATGTGAATGATTACCATGTGCCAGGCACCATTCTAGGTGCCAGGGACATAGCAGTGAGAAAAACAAGGGTCCTGCCCTCATGGAGCTTATGCAAATGGAGAAATACATAAATAGAACATTTCTACAGCACTTTAAAGTTTATAATGTACTTTCTCAAACATCATCTCAATTTTCACCTTAGTATGTGAAAACTGTATTTGTGTTATTCCCATCTCATAGATGAAGAAATTCAGACTCGGAGAGGTTAGATTACTTGCCCTAAATCACACAGCTGGTAATTGGTGAGACTAGGACTCAAACCTTAGTTTTCAACACATGAGATCATGTGTTCTTGAGGCATCCTCTGTCAGGCCAATGGTCAATCAAAGCAGTTAAAACAAGGAGGCGTATTCATTGTGGGGGCTTTTCTTCTTTTCTCTGGGGCTTCCAAGAGGATGCTGAGGTTTGGAAGAACTCCAGGTATTCTCATAATGCCTAACAAATGACCTATATTGGTAGACCAGTTGTTTAAGAATTGTCAGAGGGACCTGTGAAATCCTGGGCTAGGAAAATAATTTTTGTTCAATTAGTTTTTTGTTGACTTTCTTGTATTATTTTGTTTTGTTTTGTAACCCTTGTTTTGGGTATGATAACACTTCTCCAATGGGGACTATGTGTGTCTGTATGTGAGGGGGTCAGGTAAGCAGACGGGGGACTTGAGGAAGGACAGGTGCTAAAGGCCTGACCTCCAAGGAGCCCTATATAGCCACAACTCATTCCTTCTGTGAACATCTAATGAGTCTGTAGTGTGCCCTGGGGTACAAACATGACCAAGACAAGTCCTGCCTGTGTGCTTTGGGGAGGCTGTCCCAACATGCCCACAGGGCAAATGGGCCCCACCATGCCCCTATCCTGTGTGTGGCCTCCCTCTCTGCTCTGCCTCTACAGAAAGATCTATTTCAAGACACGGGGCTGGTGCTGGCCATGGGCTCCCCTGCCAGAGATGAGTGCTGTTCCCATCTGTAAATGACTCCAGCTCCTGGAAAAGCAGCCACAGACGAGTGCTTAGCAGCAAATAGATCACTCCCCACAGAGCCTGTGATTCACAGGGCAGAGAGCCAGCCTCCCGAGGTGGCGTAGGGAGGCGACAGCCCTTGGAGGTGCCAGGGAGGTGCTCAGGACTCTGGCCCACACTTAAGGATAGAATTTATTTCTTCCCTTCCCTACAGCGTAGGGCTGCTCTGCCTTCTACTTTCTCTTTCTTCTTTCTTCTGTTCTTCCACTTTCCCCCCCACCAGGTTGGACAGAGTTTCTATCGCATCTGTGCAGGGCACTTCCCCAGAGAGGCTTAAAAACCCTTGGACCAATTAGCTGGAGGTCTGTGGCCAGGGTCTTTTCTCTCTGCTATAAGCAGACCTGCTGCTCCCCTCTGAGGAGCTGGCCCAGTCTAGCCCTCCTCACTGCTGGGAGGGCTGAGCAAGGTCCTCTTATCACAGCTGTGAGCAGCCAACCATGCACAGCAAGAGAGGAAGGGACAGGGAAATGGGGAGGATGAGGGAGGGACAGGTGAGAAGGGAAGGGCTTCTGGAAGGTGAGAGAAGGAGGAGGAGCAAGCAGCAGGCAGAGAAGAGAGGGCAAGTACAAAGGAGAAGGGCACGAACAGTAGTAGACGGGCTGGCCATCATGAGGATCCTTCCTTTCGGGGCCAATGCCATATTCCAGTATGAGCAGAAAACCATGACAAGGCTTTCTGAGCCTCACTCTGCGTGTCTAGGCTTGTGGGAGGTGTAGGAGTATGACACGCGGCCTTCGTTCCCAAAGGGGCTTGCAATCGCGCTGAAGCGCTGGTGCGAGTATCACATGTGCACGGTCCAACTAAACGGAAATAAAATGCTTTTGTCTGGGAATAGAACGTAGGGTGATGGTTCTGACTATGTCACTCACAGCAAGGCGAGCCTGGGCCCTTGGTGGACCTCCTTGTGCCTTGGTTTCCCTTTTGTAAGGTGGAGATAAGACGGCACATCCTGCCGACCTAACATGGCTGTTGGGACACTCAAAGGAGACTGCGGGTCAAAATGTACCTCAAATTCTAAAACTCCACGGAAGTGCAGGAAACAGAGAGCAGCCCAGGGCTGGGTGCTGGCCCTGAGGCCACTCAGAAGGCAGCCAGAGAGAACAGGAGAGCCAGAGAAGAACCCTGCAGGCAAGAGCCTCTCCGTTGGGCTGGGAAAGGTAAGCAGCCCGGTTTAGAAGGGTAAGGAAAAGGTGACAGGGTGGAGAGGGAGAGGGCACACACCAAAAAAGGCCCGGAGGCAGGAGTACACTTGTTTCATTGCGGGACAACTAGAAAATACATTTTCTGTTTTTATTTCATTGCCTGTTCTCTCTCTCTCCTCTTCCCCACCCCTCGCATTTTTAGTTGATTCCTTTTGCCCAGAATACACTCCTATCTTTGTGCCCTTCTGTTTGATGAAATTTTACTCATATTTCAGGTCTTACATGTGATTCCTTCCAAGAAGGTTTTCTTGATTCCCAAGGATGGGTGTTTTCTAAATATTTGTACTGTGACACAAAATAAGAAATATATTTTATATCACATACACACAAACAATATATAAAATGGAAACAAAAGTTTTTGTTTTGCTTTGTTTTTGAGACGGAGTCTTACTCTGTTGCCCAGGCTGGAGGGCAGTGGCCGGATCTCAGCTCATTGCAACCTCCGCCTCCAAGGTTCAAGCAGTTCTTCTGCCTCAGGGTTTCACCATGTTGGCCAGGCTGGTGTCAAACTCCTGATCTCAGGTGATCCATCTGCTTGGCCTCCCAAAGAGCTGAGATTGCAGGCATGAGCCATTGTGCCCTACCAGAAGTTATTTTTTTTTTTTTGAGACGGAGTTTCACTCATGTTACCCAGGCTGGAGTGCAATGGCGCGATCTCAGCTCACCGCAACCTCCGCCTCCTGGGTTCAGGCAATTCTCCTGCCTCAGCCTCCTAAGTAGCTGGGATTACAGGCATGCACCACCATGCCCAGCTGATTTTTTGTATTTTTAGTAGAGACGGGGTTTCACCGTGTTGGCCAGGATGGTCTTGATCTCTTTACCTCGTGATCCACCCGCCTCGGCCTCCCAAAGTGCTGGGATTACAGGCGTGAGCCACCGTGCCCGGCCACCAGAAGTTTTTTTAAGAAACATTTCCCCCTATGAGTGTGATGCATTCTATAACATTTCTATTCTGCTCTATTTAATTTTTTTGAAAATACTGGTCGTGACCCACTAAGTTAATTTCGTGACCCACTAATGGGCTGGTAACCCCCTGTTTGACAACACCGCCTTCTGCTTGCCTTGTGGGCGCACTTTCGCCCTGCCCTGGATCCAGTGAAGCACTTTATCCCCCTCGCACTCCCTGAGGACGGGCATCTCACCGTGCTCTCCCCTGGATCCAGCCCCCAGCACTGTGCCCGGTGCCCAGCAGGTGCTTTACAAATGTTGAAATGTTGAATGTTGAGGAAGGGCTCTTCCTCAAGATCTTTGAAGGGAGAGGTCACAAGGTTTTATGGCAGAGAGCTGTGGGTTTAGCAGAGAATAAGTGACAAAGAGGATCCCAAGTTTCTGGCCTGGAGGCAGGATGCCCTGTGATAGATGTTTTGTCCAATCATTGCAGCTTAGTAAAGAAATAGTGGGCCAGGCATGGTGGTTCATGCCTGTAATCCCAGCACTATGGGAGGCTGAGGTGGGCAGATCACCTAAGGTGAGGTGTTCGAGACCATCCTGGCCAACATGGTGAAACTCTGTCTCTAATAAAAGTAAAAAATTAGCTGGGTGAGGCGGTGCATGCCTGAAATCTTAGCTACTCGGGAGGCTGAGGCAGGAGAACTGCTTAAGCCCGGAGGTGGAGGTTGCAGTGAGCCGAGATCATGCCACTGCACTCCAGTCTGGGCAACAAGAATGAAACTCTGTCTCCCCCCCGCCAAAAAAAAAGACCTATAGTAACAACAGCTTGCATGTATTGAGCACCTACTATCTACTATGCCAAAGCATTTGCATACAACTATTGTTTATAACCGCAGGCCCAAGGTCACAGCGGGTGAGTGGCCCAGATGGAATTCAAGTCAGATCAGTGTGAGTCCCTGGTCCACACACTTTCCCTGCACCCCTTTGCCCATACCTCAGTTCTGGCTGCCACC
The DNA here is from genome assembly GCF_001604975.1 of Cebus imitator. Lineage (NCBI taxonomy): Eukaryota > Metazoa > Chordata > Mammalia > Primates > Cebidae > Cebus > Cebus imitator. The sequence goes on along the minus strand of NW_016107347.1, from coordinate 7,833,060 downwards.
TCCTGTTCATCGGTTTTTATGAATGTCACAGTCTATAATCACCCAATTTTTTCAGAATTGGGAACTGCTTATAATCAAAAGGGGAGGAGACGTATGTATGAGAAGGGTTGGATGGGTCGAGTGAAGACGGCATCTGTGTTGACCACCTTAAGTGTGGGAACAACTAAGGGATGAAGAGCAAGGCACTCATTCATTCATCCAAGAAACACTTACTGAGCACCTTCTATGTGCCAGGTACTGGCCAACAGGTTAGGGTACAATAGAGAACAAAACAGTTCCCTGCCCTTGTGGAGTTCACATTCTAGAGTAAGGAGGGACACAGACAATAACCAAATAGATACAAAATCATGCCAGGAGGGAATACATGCTAAGAAAAACAAAGCTGGGTTGGAGTTTGACTATTTTAGATAGAGTAGTTGGGAAGAGATCGCTAGAGGAGGTGAAATTTGGACTGAGACCTAGGGAAAAGCTCCAAAGGAACATCCAAGGTGATAGTGTGGGAAGACAGAGATGCAACAGCAGAGAGACCAAGAAAAATCATTTGAGAGCAGTCCCTACAGAAAGCCAACAGGATTCAGTAGGAGAAGAAAATGTTTCAGGGTTCAGGAACAGCATGAAAGCCAGGAGGCATAAACGTCCTCGCTGAAGTCATTGATAAGATGCTGCTAAGCTAGGGCTGCCATCAGCCAGGGCACACCTGTGTCCAAGTCTGGCATGGTGGAATCTTCTGGGAATGTGACTTGGTCCATTAACAGGACACAGCTACTACCAAAGGCTCTGGGAGTCAGCCTCGGGGGGTCAGGAGTCCATTAGGTGAGAGCTGCTTTCAGCCTGGACTAGGGAAAGCCAATCCTGCAGCCTCTGAGGATGTGGCTGCTTGCTGCGTATCTGGGAGTTGCTACTTTCAAGAAGGTCTTCGCCCCACTCCCTACCCCCACCCTGGTAGGCCAGGGCTGACCTGGAAGCCTCCTTCACACCGGCACACCCTCCTTCTGCCTTACACTCTCCCACGTAGGGTCTAGATGAAAACCAAACCCTGAGGCTGGTGCAGGGGAATTCTGGGGCTGGGGGCGGCTCTGACAGTGTGCTTCATCTTGCCCTAGCTCATCTGTTACCATCTTGCAACAGCACATACAGCTTCTGGCAGCCCAATGTGGGTTAGAAGTGTTCTGGGGCTTGGCTGCCATTTCCCTGCCCTCCTCCCCTCACAACTGAGGTAGCTGAAAAAGGAGGGAATGTCCCTCTTGGCTTCTCCCATTCACATGTCTAGGGCAAAGAGGGAACTTACTCCTCCCAGAGGGAGATGCTGAAGGCTGGACTTCCCCAGGTCATGCTTACTGCTAAATATGAGAGAACCCAAAACTCCCGTGCTTGCCTCCTTCTTGAAATACACAGGCCCGGTGCTTCCCAACCACTCCAATTAGGCTTGAAATGCCAGCAAGTGGAGGGAAAGGGGTAAGGGAAGGGAGGCGGGTATCTCTGGTTCCCTCCTCTCAGCTCTTCCTCTTGCAGAAGACCTTCCCTCCAAGCCAGTTCTCAATCAGATAAAAAAGAAAATAATATTAATATAAGCAACGTTTTATTGAGCACTTACTATATTCTGGGCATGATTCTAAATGTTTCATATGAACAATTTCACTAAATCCTCACAAAATTGGATGAGGTACCATTATCCCTACTGTACAGATGAGGAAACCAGAACAGGGAGAGGTGAACCAACCTACTCAATGTCACAAAGCTGGCGTAACTAGATGCTGGACTTCATTAATCTCAGTTTCAGACGAGGCTGTACACGAATAGCTACCACATTCTCCTGTGAGGTGCAAGGCCACCACACGGGATCCATGCTGTCCACCCACCCAGTCCATCAGTGAGGTTGGAGAGAGCAATAGAAAGCTTGTTGGAGCCTGGAAGAGAACCACTGAAGAGAGTTACTGGTGTGCTGTGAGTGCTGTTCCTTTCAGGTCAGGCCAAGAGTGAGGGGCATTCAGGAAACCTCTCAGGGAGTTTTATATGGGCTCTGCATTTGGGAGACGCAGAAAACCAGTGTTTGATTCACACTCGAATAATCTACAGGGAAGGTGATGTGTTCACAGGCAGCTTGGATAGCCTCGCAGGGTACTTGCAGATATCCACGCAAAATGTTTCTTGTGAACCTGGTGTGGACCAGGCCTGGGAGACGGCCTGCTTAGAAGGCTGAGGGGAGAGCCTGCCCAGCGCTTCGGGCTGAGAAAGGAGTTGAGTGCTCACACAGGGAGTCACACGCATCCAAGGAGCTGCATATGCTTCCTCACGATTGTGCGGGGCAGAGCTCTCCAAAGAACTCTGAAAGTGCCCCTCCAGGGAGAAGGAGCCAGCTTTACATATATTCCAGGCCCAGGGAACTTGGGAGCAGCTCATGACACTGCTACTCAGGTGAGAACTTCCATGCTCTGCTCTCCTCTCCCCGCCTGCACTGCTTTTCTCTTTGCCCTTGCCCTATAATGATGTGTTACAACCCAGGGACGCTTCGGTTAGCAATCTGGGAGAAGTGGGGGGCTCGCTGAGGGCGTTTTCCCTCCCACTCCAGATCCACTCTACCCTTTCCTAGCCCCAAACCCTGCGAGGCCGACCTCTATGGACCTCACCAGCAGGCTCCCTGCCCTCCAAAGGGAGGCGCCGTGGGCTAACAAGCCAGGGGGTGAGGGGAGGGAAGTGTGCTCTCTGCCCCTCCCTGCCAGGTCATTGTGGGTTGCTATGTCCCTCTCCCAAAGATGGCAGGCCCCTCAGGTGGCCCATCCATAGAACTCCCTTCTCTTAGTTTTAGTAACTTCTCCTTCCCCTTGCACCTGCAGACTGTGGAATTCTCTGCTCTCCCAAACCATGCCCACACCTTTGTAAATGGCCCTTTTATGAACTGCCCCTCAATTGTCCAGTTTTTGTGAGCCATCTGCTTCCGGTTAGGACCCCTAATGACACTGAGAAAAGAGAAGAGAAGCTAACTATGCCACCCACCCCACCCCATTTCCATCCATGGCAGGCAGAGCCAGGGGATAGGAGACACCTTACTCCTAAGTGAAGATTCAAGTTATGATTATTAAACTGAACATACGGAACTGAGACTGTTTCTGTCACCTAAAAGTGACCTGAAAAGTCATGACAATTGATCCAGATTTCACCAGGGGTGCAGAACTGCCTCAATCTAATAAACTTGCAGCAACAGTGGGGGCTGAAAATATAGCTGCTTTCAAGAGTTGTGATTGTTCCATTCTCCCAAGTGCCAGAGCTGGGATACTGGCTGGCGTCTGCCTCTGGGGCCCATGCTCTCTTTACAGTTTCTTGCAAGACTAGTCAACATAGGAGTGAGAACCTCCTTTATTTCCAGTGTCCATTCCAAGATGGAGACCCAGACTTCTCCTCCAGCAGCCTTCATTCAGAACTCCGTCTGTCTCCTACGGGATTCTAACCTGAATCCATCATTTGGGACATTTTCTTTGGTTTCTCTAGGGAGAAAATTTGTCTATGTTCTTTGAACCACTGCACTTATATAGAATATGATTTGTGATATAGCTGTTCCTCCTCTCTCACTGTTAATGCCCTCAGTTTTGCCTTTGATGTCAACCTAGATGGAGCCATCTAGTAGTGGCTTCTTGCTGTCCTTAGGATCTGGCCAAGATTTTGAATGATTTGAATGCCTCTGAGTTTTCCAACTCCAGGCCTTTCTTTACGAATACTCTTCCCTCTGCCTCTATTTCTATGCTTCCTTCATCTCTTGTAGTTATCTTTTAAGTTAAACCCTATACACCTGCCTGTATTCCCCACTGCGTAGGAGGCTGAGGTGAGAGGACCGCTAGAGGCCTGGAGGTTGGGGCTGCAGTGAGCCATGACTGCACCATCATACTCCAGCCTGGGCAACAAAGCAAGACCTTGTCACAAACAACAGCAATGACAACAACAGTAAAAGCCATCTGCTTCAAGAAGTCTCTCGTTGTGTCCTGGGGAGGGTAAATCACCCCCTCCTCTGTGCTTCTGCTGGATGGGGGCCACATTTCTGTTGTTGTGTCACGCTGCATTGTAATGATCTGTTTACATGTGCGTTTCCCTCGCTGGGCCTTCACTAGGCAGTGAGCAGCTCAGCACAAGGTTCATCGGTGTGTAATGATGTTCTCATCTTCAGTGTCCAGTACGACGCCTGACACGTGAGGGCTCAGTAAAGGATTTTTAGAATAAATGATGAATGACTCAATGAAAGAATGAATTCCTTTAGTTTTTGAATCCTATGGACGAAACAGCCAACATGCATTCAATACCCTACATGACCAGCACTGTGCTAGGCATGAAGAGAGGCCGCCTCAAGCATGAGGACACCATTTCTGCCTTCGAGAAATAAACGATCTGGCTGAGGAGGCAGAGGGAACTAGTAAGTCGTAGTTGTAGCGGTAGTAACAGCAGCTAGCAGTATGGAGTGCTTGCCACATGCCAGGCACAGTTCCAAGTGAGTTACCATGTGGTAACTGACTCGTTTTAATCCGCACAATCACCCTATGAGAAATGCATTTTTATTATCTTTAATTTACAGATGGGGAAACTGAAGCTTAAAGTTAGGAAGGGGCATGCCCAGTCCCAACCAGCATGGGACAGATCGCAAGCATTAGAGGAGTTAGGAGAGGAGGGTGTTGCTTGTGAGCTGGAGTCCTCTGGCACCGCTTTGAGGGGAGGCTGCACTTGAGCTGAACCACAGATCCCCTCACCCTCACTTTGCCTCCCTGACCCGTGTGCATCTGGAGCCCTGGGGAGACCACTCATGCTGGATGACTTTGAGAGGGTGCCAACGTCATCAGTGCTCCCTCCAGGCGCCTCCCCAGTTCCGGAGCCCGAGGGGGCAAGAGCCCATAGCAGCAGCTGATTAATTTCCACTGACAAGAGGTTGCGTCTTCAGCAAGCATGGTATTAAATAGCTCCTTTTGATCATAATTAAGTTTCTCTCAGGCTGATGCTATAAATAGCCATGCCCTATTGATTGGAGGGTCTGGGCTGTGAGCTCAGCACCCTCTGGGAGCTTTTCCAAGCCAGGCCTGGGCTCTCGAGTCCCACTTTTCTTTTCCTGATGTGCGGCATTCCTAATTTCAAGGGCAGGTGCATCTGAACTCCAGACTTGGGTTCAGCTCATTTTCCCAGCCCTCCCCTACTTCCACAGCCCATTCCAGAGTTGGCTCAAGAAGGTACTCGGCTTCCCCAGGCACAGGCCTCAGGAAGCTGGAACCCCATCTCTCCTCCTGGGCTGCCTTGGGACTTGAGTCTTCCCCTCTGTCTGTAAATGAGGACAGTAGCCCTACCCTTTCCTACAGCACCTGCACACCTTATTATACCAGTAGGGAAACTGAGGCCAGGACAAGTAAAGATCTTGTTTAAAGGTCTCTGGAGAAGAAACTAACTCATAGCTAGGGTTGTCCCTGCCTCTTTCTCTTCCTTAACAAAGTGAAACAAATCTTGTTTTGTTGTACTCAGTGCTACGTTTAAGATAAGATGAGAAGAAGGGCTGGGGCCTACAAAACCTGGGGTCACAATAAGGGGAGGAAAACATCTCGAACAAAACATATTAATTATGATCCCTCTGCCCAACACATTTGTATACTGGTGGAAAAGCACCAGGTAGAACTCTCTGTCTCCCCACTAGATACCTTTTGGAGTCATTTTTCAGAAAGCCACATGATCCTTTCTCCAGGAGTGCTCCCCAATTCCCACTAAGGAGGCCCCAACAACCACTAAGCTGCTCAGTCTAGTCTGTGATTTCTTGGTGCCTGGTTCTGTTTTATCTGGCCCCACCCTAGGGACGTGATAGGCTGGGAACAAGGCAGTGTGGCAGAGAGGAAGGGTCTGCCCTTAAGTTGTCAGGCTTCGTATGATCCTACCTCTGCTACCAACTAGGGATGGTCCTGAGGATGCAGCTTAACTTCTATGCCTTAGTTGTCCTCATCTATCAAATGGGTAAGTGAAACAAAATGCCCTTTAAGGTTCTTTTCTGTTCCAAGTTCTATAATGTTATGATTTTAAGTTAAAAAAAAAAAAAAGAGGTATGTGCACATATACACCAGGAAGAGAGCATGGAAGGGCCTAGGCTACATTTTCATCTTAAAGCAAGACATCACTTGGGCCCAAAAGGAGGGTATCTGCAGAGGGCTGGACCTGGTGTCAGCCTCCTGCCCTCCACTCTTTATGGCAAACCGTGCCTGTGGGCCAGATCTGCCCATCTCCTGTTTTTAGAAATCAGATTGGAACACAGCCATGCTCCTTCATTTACCTATTGTCTATGGCTGCTTTTGTGCTACAGCAGCAGGGTTGAATAGCTGAGAATATATGACCCACAAAACCCCAAATATCTACTCTGTGCCTCTTCACAAAATAAGTTTGTGAAACTCTGCCAGGGCATGTCAATGGAGTAAAAAGAGGGGGGAAGGACTCTGCAGTTGAGCTGAAACTTGGGGAGATCCTGGGCAGAGCTGATTGCCTATTCTTCACTGCCCTGCAAGTCAGGGTGTATTAAGGATCACTAGTACTTTTCCAGGAGATATGGATAAAGACCCTGAGCCCTAGGGACCCTGCCCAGTGGCCTGGCAGCCTGGAGACAGGCTGTCCCCAGACCACCTGGCATATACACACACCATGGGGTGGGGTAGGACAGAGGGGTATTTTATTTTCATCCTGAATGTGTGAGAGTAAGGAGCCTAATCCAACTTCTGTAAAGTGCAGCCAAACTGACCAGGCTGTTCTCATCCCTGCTGGTGCTCCATGGCTAATCTGTTCCAGAAAAGTTCCCCAAACCCCTGCAGGGCCCTGAACTGAAGCCAAGGTAGGAGAGAGCCTCAGGTCCATTTGCAGTGCTCAGAAGCAAAGCTATTCCCTGGGAAGAGTAGGAAAAGTTGGTCACTGACAAACAAAGCAGAATGGAGGCCCTGTGAGTTTCGCTTAGTTCTCTGACATATGACCAGAGCAGAGGCGCTGCCAGCGAACTAGGGGGCAGGAAGCAGCTAGAAACAGGAAAATTAAGTAGAATCGAAATTGTTGGAATAAAACACATCGCTATTTAACCTCCATTCTTCATGCTCCCCATAGCTTCCCAAAGCCCTCCAGGTTTGTGCTGTTCAGCCTTGGATTTCTGGGGAGGCTTTGGTTGCTCCCCTTTATTCTACCCCTCTGGAGCTGGCAGGCCCTCTCTGTCTGGTGTCTGTCCTGGCAGACAGCACTGCACTATAGTCCTTTGATCTCCACCTCACAGTGTCCAGCATCCAGCTGCAGGAAGGTGGAGATTTTCATTGTCTTCTCTTCCTCAGCATGAAGCCCAATCTGATTTTTCAGGGTGGTGGTGGAGGGGAGCAAAATCTCTCGATTAGTTTTTACACAGAGGCTGCCGGAGGCCATATGCCATGTTCTCCAGCTTTGCCATTATGCATCTTGCTTGTAATTGCTTTAGAATGACACTCATCATGTTCTATTTTATCACCCAATGACAGCTCCATACAGGAGAAGGGAAACACACTCTCGCACACACACTCACAGAGTCAGCCAGACTGCATAACAGTTAGGCAGAGTAATTGTTCTGAAATTCCAAGAGCTGGACTCTGTCCACTTGCTTAAACAGAGAATGTGTTACATGCACAGTTACCGCTTCTGGGTATCAAAGGGAAGCAGTCGGTGGTGGACTGCCTGGCCTGTGCTTCCAGAAGCACGTTCCCATGTTCACCCGCTCCCTCTAACCCCCGACAAAACCCTCAGCCTTCTTTGCTGTAATTACTCAAGGATGATTTGTTTCCAGGATGAAAAGACAATTATAAACAGAGAAGTAAAGAGAGGCTATTCCCCAGTATTTAAACATTCCACCTCAAGCACTCTGAGCCAAGCAGTCCTCCCTTCCAGCCCCTTTGGATCTTCTGTTACTTCCCTTGCCCCAGAAGGCTCGCCCCATCCACCACTTCCTACCCTCATCAGGGAGGGTCTCTCTTCTTCCTAAAGGTCACCAGCATTGGAAGCTTCCAGGGGCTCCTGTGAACTAAACTGTAGACACTTTAACTCGGCTCTTGAAGGCTTTCTGGGGCCAGCAAGGGCAGTAAGGTCTATATTCTCTTCCTGCCCCCTGCTGGAATGGCAGTAAACCCAAGACACCAGCAGCTATGAGCAATGACCAGAAGCAATTTCTCTGTCCCTGCTAGGTGCCCTGTGACACACTGTAGGTACATGGTAGAACTCCAGTAGCGAGCCTCTTCCTCAGAAGGTGGAGGTGCAAAAAATAGGTCAATAAATGATCTCACAGCCTGACATAGTTTAGCCGTGTCCCCACCCAAATCTCATCTTGAATTGTAGTTCCCATACTCCCCATGTGTTGTGAGAGGGACCTGGTGGGAGGTAATTGAATCATGGGGGTGGTTTCCCCCATGCTATTCTCATGATAGTGAGTAAGTTCTCACAAGATAGTGATGGTTTTACAAGGGGCTTCCCCCTTTGCTCAGCACTCATTCTTCTCTATCCTGCTGCCAGGTGAACAAAAACAAAAACAAAAACATGTTTGCTTCTCCTTCCGCCATGACAGTAAGTTTCCTGAGGCCTCCCCAGACATTCAGAACCGTGAGTCAGTGAAACCTCTTTCCTTTGTAAATTACCCTGTCTCGGTATGTCTTTATTAGCAGCATGAGAATGAACTAATACACAGCCCTAGCAACTTCTCCCTTTCCAACCTGGGACCAAAGCCCTCCAAACCCAATGTTGGGATCTGTCTCCTCTACCCAAGCCGACTTCACAGCACACCCCACATAAATGCTTCAGGGGCCTGACCAGCTATCTAGAGCTTGGAATCCGTGACCCCAGTAAGTATCAAAAAGCCAAAGATTCTTTCTTTTGAAGGATGCTGATCCTCAGTATGCTTGATACAGCCCAATTTAGCACACCCTCCAAACAGGGAAGCAGGGCACAAATGGGGTGGGGGAACTATATGGGCTAAAGACCAGCCAGGGCTGGTACCCCTTCCTCCCTTCCCCACAGTAGTGGTCAGCCAGGCACAGTTTCCAAGAGCACAAGAGGACCTCTCCAGCTCCCTCCCCTAGCCCAGAGAGTGGCCAGGTATGAAAAAACTGGAAGATCCTGGGGAAAACTTGGGCCAGAGGTGGGGTAGGGGGAGACATCCCATGTTAACCACACAGGCTGAGACAGGGAGGGAGGCTTGACTGAAGCGTAAACAGTGTAAACCCTCAGCTGGGATGGGGGAAACGCTTTCTCTCCAAAGCCTTCTATGTTAGGATAGGAATGAACTTAAGTCCTCAGGGATGAGGGGAGAGAACAGAACAAGCTGTTTCCAGAGTGCTTCCCACCGGCCCTCTTGGTTTTAGTTTTTCAGGAGGAGACCAGGGGGAGCCTGGGGCCATGGCAGTGGGGGAGGTGAGTGAGTGACTGGGGAACCCCATCCAAATGCCAGCTTTCCACTCTAGGGAAGACTCCTCTGGGTGGTGCCTTGCCTTCCCCCATGTCCCTGCCAGAGCCATGAGGGGTGGGGGCCAAGATAGGGGTAGCCTGGGCTTTGGCTCTTGTCCCCGAGGAGAGAGGTACAGCACAGGGTGAAGCTTTCTCTGTCCAGGGACCTGGGCTACAGCCCAGCCTAATTTGCTCCTCCCTGGCTCAGCAGTCAGGGGCCGGTGGCCAGGATTCTGGTTGGCCACAGAGGGGCCTGTCCACCTGCACTCATCACATATGCAGTGTGCATCTTCAGCTGTTCCTCAGAAAGCACATACTGGTGCCAGCGAGGCCATTGTGCTCTGAGCAGCTCTGTCACCCCCATCAGACCCAGTTGGCATGATGTTTCCTGGTCTTTGTTGAATATGTCCAATTTCCTGACCAACTCATCCTTGATAAATAATTGTTTCCTCGTTCCCTCCAGGCAGTTCCAAGCTAGGGAAGGGTGGAGGCTGGTGTGATGGGGACGGTCTTTCTTTTGTTTCTTTGGCATCTGAAAGCCAGGGTTGACCTCTGCTTAGCACAGGGGAGCACAGGCTCCTCTGCCAAGCCCCATCTCCTACTTGGCAGCTCCCAGCTTCTACCAGGCTCCCTCCCTCCTTGCCTGCCTTCCCACCTACTGTGTGAATACCTTCTCTTCCCCTCCCCTGTGCTGAAGGTGTACATTGTGGGATGAGAGCAGGATGGGGATCCTGCAGGACACTGACCTAGGGAACTGGGTATTTTAAGGGAGGCCAGAGGGGGGCATTTGAAGGTTTCATGGAATGAAGGGAAGAGCATCCACCAGGAAATAAAGTCATCTGGGTTCCACTGTGACCACAGTTGCTGCCTGGCTAATACTGGGACTGTCGCCTCAATTTTCTCATGCCTAAGACAAGGGAGCTCAATGACATCCCTCTACCCCTAAGTGAGCGAGGCCCACAGAGCCAAGCCGCAGGCAGCTACAGTCCCACTTCTGTTCTCCCTGCAGCTTCTGCCCTGAGTTTCCCTGGCCCGAGTTGCTGGCACACCATCTGGTATTCCTGGGTGAGCCAAGAGTTATTTACCAGTGACAGCTCTGTTCATCTGGCCATTGCCGCCCAAGTGTGAGGGCAGGAGAGCTCATCCAAGCCCCAGTGATGGCTAAGACTGGGCACACACATGTGCCACGCCCTGGCCTAGGCACTTTACAAATGTCATTATTTTTAATCATCATGGCCATCCTCCTTTGCCAGAAAAAGAAAGTGAGGTTCACAGGTGGGTTTCTGTTTGGTCACATTGTAAGAAAGTGGCGGAGCTACAGATGGAACCCAGGTCTGCCTGCCTTTGGAACATATGCTCTTATTAACCCACACTCTCCAGCAGGGGTCTTCTTTGAGAGGGTCTGGCCTACCCAGGCAGCACAAGGTGCTGCTGAGGCTGCAATCACGATCTTAGGAATGAACACGTCCGTGGCTTCTTCCCCTTTGGCCTGGGGGAGCTGCAGAAGGCCTAGGGATAGAAGGAAGTTAGCGCACCAGAGAAGAAATCCATTCTGTGTCCATTCACTGCCTTCTCCGACCCCAACCAAAACAGTGACGTCATGCCATTACATCCCACTCTTAGGGACTTAGAGCCTCTGTCTTTGCATTGGCTTCAGTACCTGGGTAGAAGCAACTTGGACTTTTGATCAGGCTAAAGCCTACATGGATGCCCTGCCTGTCCAGACCTGCTTCGTATTTCCCACTGTGACATTCAGTCCACATGGCTCATGGTCAGGACCCTGAGGTGGGTTGTGAAAACGGTCACCCACTCTTCTCATCCCTTTGCGTTAATACCACTGTGCAATGTGATGTTGCTGCTCCTCCTCCTATCAAAAGGTAGAATCTCTTTATCTGCCCTTTCCATCTGGGTTTGGCCAGGCAACTTCCTTTGGCCATTGGGACGGTAACAACTGTGAGGCAAGCAGAGGGTTGAACAGAGCTTGCGTATGAGGGCTGGGCCTGTTGTGCAGCTCTTGGGAACCCTGTGACCGCCACCATTTGAAGGATCTGGGATGGTCCGCCGGATAAAGTGAGACAACAGTCATGTCACCTCTCCTTGTTGCCCCAGGTGATCTTGAGCTGGCCACCAGATATGTGAATGAGGCCATCCTTGACCACCTGTCCCCAGCCGAGTCTCCAATGACCAGGGAGATCAGCTGTGCCAGACCAAGGGAACTGCCTAGAACACTCAAACCCACAAAATCATGAGATAGAACAAATGTTTATGAGTTAAGCCACTGGAGTTTTTGGGGTAGTTTGTTATGCAGTGAAAGCCATCGGACTCAGAGCCCCACAAAGGAATTGAAGAAGAAGCCAGAAAATAGGTCCCAAGGAGAATATTGTGAACCTGAGAGAGGCAGTCGAAGCAGTGGTTGAGGGGATCCTAGGAACAGAATGTCTCAGTGTGAAACCCTCCTCTGTCATTGAGTACTTGTGTGACCTTTGACAAGTTACTTAATCTCTCTTTTCTTCAGTTTTCTCACCTGTAAAGTGGGAATGATAGTAACGGCTACTTGACAGAGCTGCTGTGAAACAGAGTTAATAAACACAGAGCACTGAGAACATGACCTGGCCCACTGGATGAGGATTTTCCTGTCACTTTTACTCTAACAGACAGTCCTGACAAGGTCCCAATTGTCGAAGAGCTCTTACATGGAGGAATGGGGCTGATGAGCAGATCTCTAGTGAGGGCTGACGTGAGGCAGTGAACTGAGCCCACCATCACGAAGGGCAGAGGTCAGACCTCAGGAGAGACTTCCTGACAGCGGGCATTGCTAGACACAAAGAAGGTAACAGAGGACCTTCCAGCTACATGGCCTTCTGGGGACAGAGACACCTAGGTGGGCTGCACTGCCTCTCCATCGCCGCACCAACGTGCACACAGTAACTCCTCTTTTCAAAGTCTTTCTACCTAAGCAAATCCTCAGTTCTCTCAGAATCACCTTATGGCCTTCCTTTAGGCACCATCTCAGGATTCAGAGGGAATTCGTCCTCCACAAGAAAGGAGAAGTCATCCTTTATCCCAATCCTTAATCCCACCCACCAGTCAGGGTCTCTGAATTGCCTTCTGATTGTAATTCTATTGTGATTCAGCAGAAGGAGGGAAACAGGCACTTGTATGCCAATACGGCTGCCCAGGCTCCCAGCCAGGGCCAGGCAGGAGGGGAAAGGGGCCAACAGTCTTCCTGGGCTACAATGCCGGGCTCTGGGACTTGACTGTTTTCCCTGGCTTGACACACTGCTCTGGTCAAAGCAGATTTTTCACTGAGGATGGCCCAGCTGGGACCCTGAGAGCAGTAGGTGGGGAGAGTGACCCCTGGGCAGGCTAAAGCCTGGGATGCTAAAGTACAGTCTCCCAGCCTGTGGGCTGCAGTACACAGGTGGGCAAGAAGGAGTTACAGGCATGCAGACAGATACAGACCCCCGCCCCCCACTCACCCGTAGCTCCTGAGACAGCTGGTGGGGTGGGGGCAGCAGAGACCTGGTCAGTAACCTCTTGCTTCAAGCAGCCTGGCCAGCTCCAGAGGAGCAAGGTCAAAGACACAGCCAGGTGACCACAATGGGAAGCATAGCTCTAAGGGAAAACACCAGCACACCTGGAGCAGGAAAGGCAGCACTAACTCAGAGGGGCTCCTCTCGGAGCAGAATCGAAGTTTATATTTTTGAAATTCCAGGTGTTACCAGGAGGTAGACACAAGAATAGAATGAAGAACGAACTTACTCCCTTGCAAAGTCGGGAAATGGAGTGGGTATTGTCCTACCCACCAGGGAAGGACTAAATAGTGATGAGAGAGGGATCCCGTGAGCTAGAGCACTGGGAGGGCTGCTTCCCTCACCTTTCTCCCCATCTCCCGATGTGCACAATCTTTAACTCTGCCAAGGAGCCTGTCATCCAGTTCATCTGGTTCATTTCTGTGCCTGGTAACCACACCTGGCAAGCTGTTCCTCATCCTGGGGGGCCTGAACACGTGGTCAGCATGCCAGGAATGTTTGTTGAATGGATAAAGGAAATGGACAACAGCAGATTCCAAACAGTGTCTGTAGTCAAAAGCTTTGCTGCATGCCCCCGCCCTGCCCCCAAACACTCTTATTTTTTTTTAGAAGCAGGACTGCAAGTTCAAGAACTGTGGAATCTCTCTGGCTCAAGAAAGATCCCCCAGCAATTCTCTCTGGATTCTCCAGGCACAGAGTTGCTTTCTGAGAAAAAGGAGCATGGAGGTTGGGTCAGAGGCTCATCTAAGGACCAGAAGATCCAGCTCTGGATCAGAATGCTGCTTCTGGTGTGAGAGGAGGGTTACCTCCGAAGAGGTAATCGTCCAAGAATGGAGGGACATTGGATGGCAGGAAGAGGGCAGAAACCTAAAGTTCCCAAATGTCAACAATGGCCCAGGTTACCCTGAGAACTCCCTCCTCCCTCCCCGACCCTTTATGGCCAGGAGGACCACACACACACACACACACACACACGCGCGCGCGCGCGAGCGAGCACACACACCTGGAGCATGGTTCCAGGCTCTGAGTCTCCCTCTCAACTTTCACTTTTTGCCCAGACTACTTGCCCTTTCCAGCTCTCCAAACCAGCCTTCTCATGTGATTTACACCCTCCTGTAAGTTTTGGCTCTTCTGTGATTTCTCTGAGTGGAACAGATTGATGACCCCTATCTGAATAGAAAAATGTCCCAAAAAATTGCATACTCCATTCCAAATCTGGGCACTTCCTCCCTCACTGCATTCCATAACACGTACAAACCTTGCACCTGACTCCTGCTTGGTTTGAAGTTTTATCCTTCAGTATGCTTGATCCACACATGTGTGGGTGCCTTTCCCTGCCTGAAGTGAGCCAGCAGGACCATGACGAGGCGGCAATGGACCAGTGCACGTCCACCGAGCCCCTCTGTGTGTCAGACACTCTGCTGGGAGCTGGCTTCCAGGATAATTGCCCCGATTATTCAGGACTTGTTTAGGAGGCTTTCAGGTGGTGGTGACTGGGACCTCCCTGCAAGACTCACTCACGTGGCCCACCCCACCAAGCTCCTTTTCCTTGGCACCACCCTGCTGCCAGCTCCCCAGTCCTTATCCCCACTGCACACTGGAAGGAAAGCGCAGAAGATGCTCAAACCCTGGAGAGAGCCCACATACTTACCCTCTCCCCAGCCCTCTGTGATCATTTAATGGTTGGTTTCGTTCAAATAACTCAAGGTAATGTAAGCCGTGCTGCCCACACGGATGCTAACAGCAATATATAGATTCCCCTGCATTCTTGCAGGGAGCTCATGTAATAAAATAATGGGGGTGGAGAAGGAAATGGCCATTTACAGACCAACAGGATAATAGAGGAAGAAAAATAAGTTGGTGATGGGTGTCGGAATGTAGGAAACCACCCCTAGTGGAGGTATCAGTGGGGCTGGGGAGGTAGGAGATAGCGGAAGGATGAGAGCTCCACTTACCCTGAGAACCAACCCATTCATGCTGCAGAGGTCCTTGGCTGTTTATCCCAGAGGGCCTGGTGAGGTTCCTGAGTGGTGGCCCACCTGGCAAGCCTCCACTCACCAATGGACTTCACTCTTCCAGGGCTGGCCCTGGGTCACCCTAAGTCTGTGCCAGGATAGATATATCCCAGGTCCTCTTCACACAAAATCCCCTAATGACTTCTCTGATCTGCGTTATACCTGCCTTCCAGAACTGTTTCATAACAGAACCATCCAGGTTCTCAAAGTTCTTGTCTTTCTGAGGTATACAGAAAGCAGATTTGAGTTAATTCAAAGAGGAGATTTATGATCACTGACTCTACCAGTGGAACAAACTGCATCAAAAAGGCTAAATTCACTGGGCGCAGTGGCTCATGCCTGTAATCCCAGCACTTTAGGACGCCAAGGTGGGTGGATCACCTGAGATCAAGAGTTGAAGACCAACCTGGCCAACATGGTGAAACCCAGTCTCTACTACAAATACAAAAAAAAAAAAAAAAAAAAAAATAGCCATGGTAGTGCATGTCTGTAGTCCCAGCTACTTGGGAGGCTGAGGCAGGAGAATCACTTGAGCCCAGGAGACAGAGGTTGCAGTGAGACTGTGCCATCGCACTCCAGCCTGGATAACAAGACCAAGACTCCGCCTCAAAAAGGAAAAAAAAAAAAAAAAAAAAAAAATCCCTGGAAATATTCAGGCAGACCTGTTGCCCTCTGCTGGGGAGGGTGCGGAAGAGAGTCCAATTCCAAAGGGAATAGCAAACTAGATTCTTTCTAAATCTAGGATTTGTGGGGCTCAAATGTCCATCTGAGCTCATCCTTTAAAAAGCCTCTTGGTTCCAGGGTTAATGTCTAATGGCTTTCCCTCTCCTGACCCAATGAGAAGCGCCCAGGGAGCTGAATTCACGGTTTCCTGCTCTCTCCAAGCACGGCACCTCAGCCCTGTGTGGGCAAGGCTGTTGACCTTGATCTGCGTCCTGCCAGCTCACCAAGCACCCTGTTCACGCATCCCGGGGCAGTCTGCAGGCAGGGCCTCCCAGGCCTCTCTGCAGACTTGCATTTCTGATGGCTGCTTTGGTCAACGACTCTTTAACTTCTACTTCTTTGGAGAAGAAGAATTGGAAATAGGTAAGTCCCCAGTGCCCTATCATCTTAGGGGCTGGTTCCCCAGGGTAAGGATTGTCCAGGCACTGGGCTAATGACAAGTTTACTTTGGAAAAGTGAGACTCAAGGCTTGTGCAATTGGCTAGTAGGTAAGAACTCATTCAATCCAACCCCCTCAACATTCAGAAGACGATACTGAGGACTAGAGAGAGGAAGTGACCTACCCTAGGTCACACAGCTTGTCCAAGCTGGCCCCATACCCACATCTTCTGACTCCCAATCCAGTGGTCTTGCCAGGGTCCTGCAGAGCCCCACTGTGGCAGAAGGATTCAGGCAACCTATGTAAGCCAGCTCAGGCATAAAGCACCTAACTCAGAGCAGGGACACAGCAGTCTCTGCTCCCTAGATGAGAAGCTGACCTTACATGGAAATATTCAGAAAGACACACACAATGCATGGGGGTGAGGAGGAGGGAGGTGGGCATAATGCTTCATAATCTCTCTGTAAGCCCTGCCCAAACTCTGAGCATGCCAGCTGGGCTGCAGAATTTTTTTTTATTAATCCACACAACACACTTTTGCTTGCTTGAGACAAGCTTCTGCTGGAGTGAGGAAAGACAGGAGAGAAGGGGGATTTGGCTCGGAAGGCAGGGGCACAAGTCCTCAGTACAAAAATCTCAGGAACTCTAAGCAGTTTCTGCAGGCAGAAGAGAAATGGGCTGCGGACGAAGGGAAAAAAGAAAAAAAATGTAGGGTCACGTAAGCTGTATTGATCTTCTTCATCTTTCCTGTGCAAAAATGGCACAAAAAAGAATGAGGTCCACAGCTACAACGTCAGAAGAGCCAGCCGAGGAGAAAGTGAGGATGACAACCTATGAAGAAAGATCCATACCTGGTGACTGGGGTTCCTCAGGAAGGCTGTGAGGCAAGGCCTGTCCTGTCACACCAGGGGTGACATCTCCAGGAGGATGTCACCCTCACCTCTACCCCCACCCCACCTACTTCCTGGAACCAGAAATGGCTGCAAGTCAATGCCAGGGCCTACTGCTGAGAGGCATGGTGGACGGGGGAACCTGTGCTCTGTTACGGGCTTCTGACAGGCTCCCTGCTGGCCCCCAGAAATGTGGGGACTGGCTTCCAGCTCTCTGTCGGCTGGGCTGTGATATCTCTAGTGGGCCAGGAGGGGACCAGCTGAAAGGCTGAGTGATGCCCAAAGCCACTGTGGGGTGGGTAGGGACGTCGTCACCAACTCCCAGACCAGGACACCAGCAACAAGGCTCCCTGGAACCAGAATCTCTCAAGATCAGGAGATGGCATGGGATTTTAAAAGCTATTATAAAAGATATTTGCATAATATGCATATTTACAATTTTCCCTCTCGGGTTTTTTCTTTTTTCTTTTTTTTTTTGGAGGGGCACAAACACGAGGCTTATAATATGTGAAAGTTTCCCGTCTCCTTATTGTCTTCCTTCCCTTTCGCCAGTATGTACTTCCTCTGCTGGTGGACCACTGCCTGCCGCAGGTATCCATGTCCCTGTTGGCCACACGAGCCTCAATGCCCACCCTCGTGTGCCTGCTGACCTCGTCTCCCTTGACTCTGATCTTCCCTTTGTCCATTCTTTATCCATTCTGTACCCACCCTTCACCCTCAGAACCTTTATTAACAGATCCCAAGAGTGTTTGGTCCTGGTGTGGTAGGACACTGGGGATGCAGGCATTTTCCTCTCCTATGCTCAAGCCAGAGTCTGGGAAAGGAGATTTCTCTACCTCCCAGGGAATGCATTTCAGGTTCCCAGGTGCCTCCAGTGGAAATCCGGGTGGAATATGATAGGCAAAAGCAGACACTGGTCAGCCCAGTGCCAGTCTGAATCCCAGATTCTGCACTGATCAGTGGTAGGCTCTGAGCAGGCTTCCTTAGCTACAAAACACGGATAATAGTAATATCACTCTCATATGGCTATTGGGAGAAATAAATACGTAAAAATAATAACATTACATGGGCTCAATAGTATTAGCTGTTATTATTGCTGTCGTTGTTTTTGTTAGGGATAATGACAGTCATCTCCCATGTCAGGGTGAACCTATTTCTATTCAGTCTTCAGTGGAGTGGCAGACAGCTGTTTCTCGACCTTCCGGATAACAACCCTAAAGAGACCCAAACACAGCTATTAAATCGTCATTTCTGTCGAGGGGCAGCCTCTCTCCATCTCAAAACCAACTGTGGATGGCACTTTCCTGGGGGGAGGCTGGATAGCTGCCCCTGTGCACACTCCTGCTGTGACCCCTCAGCTCACTCCATGTGCAAGCTAATGGCCTTCACTCTCTCTCCTCTTACTAGCTTTCTCTCTTTTTTTCATAGCTTTTATTTCAACCTTTCTTTGTCTCTTTTTTTGTTGGAGATGGAGTTTTGCTCTTGTTGCCCAGGCTGGAGTGCAATGGCTCAATCTTGGCTCACTGCAACCTCCACCTGCCCGGTTCAAGCGATTCTCTTGCCTCAACCTCCCATGTAGCTGGGATTACAGGTGCCTGCCACCACTCCCAGCTAATTTTTTTGTATTTGTAGTAGAGACGGGGTTTCGCCATGTCAGCCAGGCTGGTCTCGAACTTCTGACCTTAGGAGATCCACCCACTTCGGCCTCCCAATCTTTCTCATTTTAAACATTCATTTGTTGATCACGTGCTGCTCTTACTAGAATGTCAGCTCCAGAGAAGCTGTTCTGCTCACAAATATATCTTCATTCTCCAGCATGATGCCTGTTGCGTGGTAGACACACAACATTTGTTGAATAAACAATCAAATGAATTAATGTATTTAATTTTTCCACCAAAATGATCTTTTAAGGGCCAGATGAAAGAAGCCTTCCCTGATCCTTGCCTGCTCCATCTTCTCCTCACACTTTCCTGTCCTTGACTCATGGCTGTTACGTTGTTGAGCCCAGAAATGTCTATCTCTGTGAACAAAGGCATTTCTGTTACTGGACTAAATCTCCTAAGGAAGCCAGTGGACTCTCATGAAGTCAAAGGACCTCAGCCTGAACCTAGTAATGCTACTATCATGTGAGAGTTTGAGCACAATGTTTCAATCTTCTCATATGTAGAATGGGGACCTAACATCCACCTCAAGGGATTTAGTCCCCACCCCTTTTTCTCTTTGCAGCCCCTCGTATCAACTAGGACTGGGTCATCTTCATAGTGACAGCTCCATGAATGTTTGCTGAATTAGTGAACCATCATTTTCCCTAGTTTCTTATCCAGGGCCCAAGACAGAAGCGGCAGGTCACAGGATGCTCCCAGTGATACCAGCGGATGCATCTGATATTTTTCTCCAAGGGAAAGGAAGGAGTAAATGAGAGAAGTGGTGTCTTAAGTGTCTGGAAATTCTGCCAAGAGCTTGGCACTGCAAGAACCAGGACAGTGTCACCCACGAAGGCTGTACCACTCTGAAGCAGCATCGTCTTTGGCCAAGCAGAAATAGTCCTTGGTCTGTGGCCATTTAGACCCCATCTTCCATCCACATGCCAATGTACGGGTCCTTTTATAATTATTATTATTTTAGCAAAACTCATAAATTCTGCTTTCCTGGATGAGTACTGTTTATTTAATAATCATTGTAGGAGGCAAAAAAAAATACTTTGTTTTACTCAGAACCCAATCTGACCTTTTAGCTTCGGCAAAAACACAGTATGAAAGGGAACCTCTACATGTGAAGACAAGAGACTGAATAGAAGCATCAGCAAAGCTGTTCACAAACAGCACCAAAGTTCCTCCTGGGGGCAGGTGCCAGAGAAGTAGGGCATGAGGCAGGAAATGCTCCCTATGCCCTCTTCTCTTCCCTCCCTTCATCTTTCCCTAGCCAATCTCATCTATTTTTTCTGCTTCAGCTTATGATTTTGGAAATGGCCTGTTTATCCTCTTTCTCTCTGCTAAGCTTCAGACCCATATTTCCACCTGTCTGCCAGCCACCTCAAGGACACCCAGGGTTAACTGCACACACCACAGGTCCAAAGCCAAGCTTGTTGGCTCTGTCTTCCCTCTTGACCTCCTGACAACCTGTTCCTTCTCTAAGGAACTCCAACCTCCCTACCTCTACTCATGCCAACTCCATACCTCTACTCATTTAGTCTTATAATTCCAGAGTTCCTTTTGGCTTCTTCTCCTGGGTATTGTTCCATTCTAGTCCTTTCTCTTCTGTTCCGTTGCAACTGTCCTAAGTCAAGCCTTCCTTACCTCTTACCTGGCTTAATCTTCTGATTAAGCTGACTGTCCTGTGTCCAAGGTCTCCCTTCCACATTTGCCCAGAAGACAGCTGCCAAATAAATCTTCCTAATCAATGCACCCTGGACTACCTTTAGTGGCTCCCTAAAGCCTATCAAATGAATTCCTTAGCCTATCATTTTAGGCTCTCTGCATCTCTATTAAATCTTTTGTTCCTGCTTATGTCTAGCTATTTTCCCATTTGTGCATCTTAAACACTAGCAAGCTGGCATATTAGTTAAGCTTCCCAAACACCACACCCTTTTGCAATGTACTAGGATTTCCCATTTCCACATATCAAAATCCTACTCACCATTGTTGGTCTAGCTAAAACCTCTTTTCCATGAAGCCAATCATTCTCATCAGCAGGTGTTTACTAAGTATTAATTCTGTTCTCCTGACCTTTTCAGCACATGCCCCATTCTCTCTAGTACATGCTCATGGACATACTCCAATTCCCCGTTATATTGACAACTTCGTAGGGACAAGATTTATTTCTATATCCCCCAAAATGCCTACTAATATGCCTTGCAAATTCAACTGGATGTTGAATAATGTTTGTTGAACTGAATCAAGATTTGTGCTGTTCATGGTTTTGATATCACATAGTTTAATTCTCTTAGTTTTCTTTTCTGCTTAAGTATGTGTGTCCAGAAATAAGTAAAATAAACTAATGATGCTTCTCAGCAGCTATAACCTGTAATTATGGTTAACTCTCAGTTATCCATGCCACTGGAAAAATAGCAGTGGAAAGACTCCCACATCAGAAGCATAAAAACATTATTTCCGTCAGTATTTGACATGCATTGTTTAGTTTTTAAGCAGCTGATTTGCCTTTTTAATTGTTTAGCTGATCAGTAAATATTTGCATTTACAGTCTTTCAATAACTGTCTGGGCAGTAGGGGTGGAAGGGGAGATGGAGGATTAGGCCAGTGGGAGAAATCCAGTTCAGCGTGAAGCATTTGCTTTGTACAACCTCAAAGGCAAGGTTCTGGACAATCAGAACATCACAGGCACTTGGAGTACGTCAGCAGGGCCCCATGGTCTGGCCATTTCTTTCGGATGACTGCGAAGAGCAGAGACTTCCCAGTCTCCTAAACAGCTCAGTCTGGTGTCCAGAATTTGTTTTCCTATAAAGAAGACAACAAAGTTCCACTGGGACTGATAAGGTTCTGGGATGGAGGGAGGGCTATGCTTCCAGTCCTGTTGGGATCGGAAGGGGCTGGCTGTGCCACTGGAAACCACTGGGTGCAAATCGAAGAAAATTCTGTTTGCAATTTTGCAATGATAGCTAGATAATGTAGGGGGGAAGTTCCCCTTTTCCACTTCTGAAGCAAACAAATATCACATGTGGTAGATTCGGCAGCTGCATTAGTTGGGGAAAATTGATGCACATTTCATGTGTCAGGGAGCTGAATCCCAGAGAATAGAGCCAGCCTCCCAGAAAATGGTTTCTTTATATAGTTCCATCCATTTATTGTTTGATTGGACTTTCTGTATATTAAATTCAAGCCGTTCTGCCGCTCGTGGGTATTATGATGCGTTGGCTCGGTGGGAAATAATGAAGGTGATGGGATTTTACAGCATTGCATTACAAAGGAGGCGTCCCCAGCCTCATCCATCTTTCCATCAACTAGCTTGTGTGTGAGGTGGCACTGATATTAAAACGATTTTTCTGATTCAGTTTAATGACACTCATTCGAGTCCTGACACCCAGAATATGATTACAAGAGCTAAATGCAATCTTGTCATCCAGTCCCAGTCAGCAAAGGCTCAGCTATCTTCCCCTTCCAGTCCCCATCTTCCCATACACCCATCATTTGCATTGAGCTAGGTCGAGGGAGGTGGGAGTGGGGAGAAGCTGCTTGTGTTCTGGCTCAAGAAAAGCAGGCTGGACCGAGGTTGGAGCCTGAATTTGTTCTGGAGGTTGCAGCAGCCGAGCCTTCTGGCAGAAAACTTTGGATGCCCAAAAGCATGGTGGGAACTCCTTCCTGCTTGTCACTAGAAGTTGGTTTGAGGTCAATACTGTGCATTTCTTCCAAAGAAATTTCTAGGGGCTGGTCCTTGATTCCCAGATTAAAAAAAAAAAATCTTGGACATCACTAGAGGATGAACACTTAAGATATGAATATTAGGTAGAGTATCAGCTTCCTGGAAGTGGTTGGTTGTGTGACGAGTCATCTGCCTAAGGACGGGCTGGGAGGCGAGGGGCTCAGAACTAAAAGTCTCTGCTCCTCCCCCTGATGGGAAAGAGCTCCCAGCCACAATGGAGCGTGGACAAGAGCCCTGCAATGGCCTGAGACAGGAGCTCCCTCCTGGGTCGGGGAAACAAAAATACTCAAGCAGTTACTGAGGGGGATTCTCCTGCCCCTGAGGAGGGGGAGGGCCATGCTGCCTTTTATTTACACTATCTTGAGGCAGAATAATTGCTGCTCCTCAGGAGGAATCATGGTTGTGTTTAATGGGTGATAAAGAGGGAAACCCAAACAAAACCAAACAGAGACATACAGAGAGAGATTGGGATTGATTTTGAGGGATTCCAGAAGAGACCTA
Organism: Cebus imitator; assembly: GCF_001604975.1. Taxonomy (NCBI): domain Eukaryota; kingdom Metazoa; phylum Chordata; class Mammalia; order Primates; family Cebidae; genus Cebus; species Cebus imitator. Next base: position 7,810,205 of record NW_016107347.1, on the reverse strand, counting down.
TGAAGTGGACACCAGCCTAGAAATCTCTTTCCAAAAATTGCAGCAATTTGAATTGCTGGATCAGAAGACAAATTCAGTGTGATACTCCTGGTGTGAAGCACCTAAAAGGCTCAAACCCTACCAGTTTGAATTAATCTTTCCCTCCTCTGCAGCCTGAAGCCCTCTGGCTTCCTCTGCTGCAGCTATCATAGCTGCTGAGTTTTAGAGTGGCCTGTCTGTTTTTGTGTCTGTGTCAACACTGTCCTCCTCATGGCAGGGAGCACTATGCCCAGCTACTTGCCAGGTGCTCAGTAAATGTTGCCCAGGTTGAAAGGAAAGTTCCATCCAGGTACAGACCTGCCTGCTTACTGCCAGCATCAGACCTACTCTGAGACGCTGATGCTACAGCTCAGGTGCTCTGGCTTGTTTGTTACATGCTGAGGTCTCAGCTGCTCCTGGCCTTGGAGCAATCCTGCAAGGCCTTGGGCTTTCTTCTTGTGAAATGCTTCTCCCAGGGGTAGAGAAGATCTTCAGGACTGTCTTTTGAGCCAGTCCCCTGTTGTGGGAGCAGGTGAGGTTTTCAGCTGGCTTGCTGGGAGCAGAACCAACAAGCACTTCCTGAGAAAGCTTCCAGATATATGCAGAATTGCTCACTTCTTCCATTGCCACCGCCATCACCTTCAGTCCTAGCCACCTTGATTTCTTGCCTGGATTATTGTGTTAGCTTCTCCCTGACAATGTATTTACTATCCAGTAGCCAGAGCAATCCTTTTAAAATGTAAGTCAGTGGCTCAAAACCCTCCAGTGACTTCCCAGGCCAAGCAGAGTAAAGACAAAGCCCTTGCGGTGGCCACGAGGACCCTACATGAGCTGCTTCCCCTGTTACCCCTCTGGCCTCATCTCCTGGTACTCTCCTGTCTCCCGCTCTTGCAGCTTGACCATTCCGACCTTTTTACTTTTTCAAGAACAGCATATCAAGGCCCCTCCTGCCAGTCGGACTTTGCCCGTTAGACTTTGCATTTGCTATTCCCTCTGCCTGGAATGCTGTTCCCCAAGCTATCCACATTCCTCCAGGTCTCTGCCCAAATATCTGAGAGGCCCTTCTTGACCTCCTTACATGAAACAGCAACTACCCCTTGCTCTGCCCAGCCTCCCTACACTCAGCACTCCCTGTCTATCATATCAGGCTTTAATTTTCTCTGCAGCCTGATATAATGTATTTATTTATTTGCTGTTGGGTGCTGTACACTAGAATGTAAGCTCCACAGAATCGGAGACCATTTTCTTCCCTGCTGTACTCCCAGTGTCTAGCAGGTGCTTAATAAACATCCGTTGAGTAAATAACTGAATAGAGAAAAACATCATGGACAGAGGGGCTTACCTGTGGCTCCCCTTCTCCTCCTCCCTGGCTCCAGCGTCTGCAGCAAAAAGTGTAGGCAAGTAGCCAAGAGCTGGATGCAAACTTCTCTTGCAAGAAAGCCCCAACCCTGCTAAGCCTAAAGTCAGAACTACAGAATGCCCTGCTTGGCCTCCCTAGCTCCACTCCGTCCATAAATATCTTGCCTGACATGACTATATAGCTAACATTTGGATAGCACTTTCATTGGTTCTCATATTGCCAGAAGATGGTTATCAAATGAGAAAACTAAAGCTAGGTAAACAAATGAACCTGTTTGAGTGAACAAATATTTATTGAGGCACACTATCTATCAGGCTCTGTGTAAGGCATGAATCATGCGTGATCTCTCGAACAGACATCTAACCATGAAGAGCTTACATCCTGGGGGAAAGACACATAAACAGCTGAAATTAACAAAATGGGGCAATGACAAGACAGATTAATGCAAGGGGTATAAGAGGAGACAAGAGAGGGTACCCAGCTCCTGGGGGTGACATGGGGCTGAGTTTGAAGGATGATGTGTATCAGCCAGACACAGAAGCAGAGCGAAGGGTAGTCTCTGGAGCACCAGAAAGAGTGTTCAAGTTCAAAGGAAGAGAACTGGGTCTCATTCAATTCATGTTGCCTGAGCCTTACGTTAGCTGATGTGCAATCACAGTACCTGTGTATTCTCAGAGCCTGCCATGCTGCCTAGAGTGTAGAAGGCACTCAATAAACATTGAACGAATGAACGATTCCTTGTTGGGATCCAGTTCTGCACCCTCTCTTAAGAATTTCAGCGCCATAATCGGTGCAGCAAACCACCGTGGTACGTGTATACCTATGTAACAAACCTGCGTATTCTGTACATGTGTCCCAGAACTTAAAGTATGATTAAAAAAAAAAAAAAAAAAGACTTTCAGAGCCAGAGGACTGTCAGATAAGAAATGTCAACAAAGAAAATATTTTTAGGTCATTTGTTCCCAGTAAGTGTCCAAAGATAAAAGTCCCCTGGGCAGGGACCCACCCCCAAGTAGGCAGGCACTCTTAGCCAGTATCCCAGGGCCAAGGTGTTTGGGCATTGGGAGGAGGGTTGATGGGCTCCGGAGGTAGTAGATAAAGGTGCAGATAAAATTTCAGGTGTTGAAGGGTTAACAAAAACAGGTCTCAGACTGGCTCTACTTCTGGCGCCGTGGAGAGGCTTACCAAGTTCCCCATTCTGTGGTGGGCCTGTATCGATTCCCAGGCTTAGTCTCCTCGCCTCTTGGAACCTCAGGCAAGCGCCTTCCAGGATTATGTTTTAAAGTGAAATGCAAATCACCTGGAGGCGGCTTCCTGCCTGGAAGAAGTAAAAATCAATCCTGTTTTCGTTAAAGTGATTTTTGGACACTGTCAAATGCTCTCTCACCTCAGAGCACAGAGTGACAGACAGGCTGCCAGTCTCGATTACATCACTGAGCCAACCAGTAGCGGTGGGCCATCTCATCAGGACTGGACACTGCTCTGAACCCTATCCTAAGATATTCAGGAGCAGCCTCATCAAAACCAGGCCTGGTGCCGGCCTCCCATGGTCCTTGTGGATGCTCGCTTACAAGGCTTCCCTCCCACATGCTCCCTGCTTTCCCAGACCCTATTGAGCTTCCCCCGTGGACTGTCTGGGCCAATCGTGATGCCAAGCAAAGTCAAACAAAATTAAGAAGGGAAGTCTGCTTTGAGAGAGCTTACGTCATAGAGTAAATTCTCAAAGTAGTTAGGTTGGTCTTATTTAATATTGGGAGTTCTATGTTATCTCTTCCCTCCGTTAACTGAGATAATTGGGGATTTATTTTATTTATAGCATCAATTATAAGGATGGAAATTAATCCTTGCATGGTGCATTTGGGAACTCAACTGTCAGGGGGCTCAAGGGAAACCTGGGCAGAGCGTAAAGGGTCTTCCCCAGTAGCACAGGAGGCTGCAAAGGAAAGCCATCCTCAAGCCCTGACAGCAGCTGGGCTGTTACTGTTCTTGTGTGCTTAAGGTATTCTGAGATATTAACTAAATGGTAATAATTGGTTCCAGGAGATCCCTCCCTGGAGGACACCTGAGTAACTCATCAACGAGGTGCAGGGAAAGCAGGCAGAGAGGGTAACCAGAGCAGGAAGAGTAAATGCCTTCACTCCCCGTATCTGCTGTCTGCCTATCAGTCGGCCCTGCTCCGCAGAGAAGCTGGAGACAGTCCCGCTCCAGACTGGAAATAGGAGCTCAGGGAAGAACCAGGGAAGGTCTGGAGAAAGGAAGAGGTAGATGTCTGCTGGGAGCTGTTGGAAGCAACTGAATCATGGCAGGATATTGGTCTTTGGTATTCCATGGCCACTTGGGACTCAAACGCCAGCATAGAGTAAGAAAAAGATGGGCTTTCTGGAAAGGTTGAACAAGGCTACAACTAACCTTGAATGTGGCCAGGACAGAAACTAGCCATGGAAGAGGGAAAGGTTTCCAGGGTCAAGTCGGCAAGACCTCCAGTAAAGACAAGAAGATCTCCACAGTACTGCGGGGCAGCCCAGGGAATAGATCAGACACCAAGCAAAGGCCACTCTCCTCGCCCCTGGGGCCTGGGCTGGGGCAGAATACACACAGCCGAGGAGGCTCAAACCTTAGATCTGCCCTCCAGAGAGGACAAGTAGGTCTAGAAAGGACTGAGAATAGTATCAGGTCAAGCAAATGGAAGAGGCACACCATTCACACTGGCTCATCCATTAAAAAGCATTTGCCAAGTGCTTGCTCTGTATAATCAAGCAACAAGCCTGGTAATGTTGCCAACTGCCAGCTCAGGTCAAAGTCAAAGTAGGCTGACCCAGCAATGAGCTACACCAGCCGGAGAGAGGGAAAGAAAAGGTTGCTTTCTCATTACTTATCTGAGTTTAAGGAAGATGCTACTAAAGGTTTCCTTTCTTGCCCATTTGATTCTCCTCCCAGAAGCTAGACATTTAAATGGAGAAGGTAAAGTAGCATGGGAAAGGTAAAAGAAACCCGTTCATTGTCAGGTGTGGGGTGAAGAAGCCCACCAGGTCCGTGTTCAGGGAAAGCATACTTCTCCCTAATGCAGGCACCCCTCCCTTCACCCTCCAGCGGAATCTACCAGTTCCCTCCCAAGAAAGTAAAAATGAGATCAAGATAGTTCACCTTGATGCTGGACTTGCCCCTTAATCGACAGGGTGAATGACAGAAGAAGTCAGTGGTTTCCCTACAGCATTAAAACATAGATTAATAGACACTAATTTCTTTTTTAAAAATATATATATTTTTTATTGTACTTTAGGTTCTGGGGTGCATGTGAAGAACATGCAGGATTGTTGCATAGGTACATATATGGCAATGTAGTTTGCTGCCTCCATCCCCCCGTCACCTATAGCTGGCATTTCTCCCCATGTTATCCCTCCGCACTATGGCAGTATTTAAATTCTTCAGAAGGAAATGTTTTCTTTTTAAAATCTCTGTGTCTGGTACAGTGCCTGGCATATAGTACTCATTAGGCTGATGCTTTCTTGACTGGCAATATGACTAGAATAGATATCACACCCTGAGGCCATACTAAAAGAGTAATAACCCTGAAGGTCTGATTTCTACCTAGGGGCCCTGATGGCATGGGAATAAGTTGAGTAACAGGGTGAAAGGAGAAAGGGCATTGGAGCAGCCAGGCTGATATCTGAAAATTAGTTCTCTCCTTATCAGCTACGTGACTATGGAAATGTATATAACCTCTCTGAGCCTCACCTTCTACATCTTTATAGGGTATAGGATTTTTCCAACCTTGCAGGGCTATTGTAAAAACTTAAAGAGATAATATATGCAAAGTTCTTAGCACACTGCCAGCATATAGTAGACAATCATATGCTGTTATACTGCTAATAAAAGGTAATGAGCAGGAGGCTATCAGCATGTCTGTTTTCCTCTCTCCATGGCTATCCTGAAGGATCTCTCTGGTGTCATGAGTCTCATCAAGGGGCATCTGAGGGCACTGGGCAGTCAGAGCCACATCAGGAGCTTGACTAGAAGTGGGAGTGAAGTGTCTGGTCACAGGTGAGGTCCCCTTCAGGAAGGGAATTTGGCCAGGGTCAGCCTAGAAGGGACAATGATGACTTCTCCTGACAGCACAAGCTCTCCAGCCCATTTTATCCCCAGAATACCCCACTGCACCAGAAAGCTCACATCTGCCACCTGAGCCAAGAGAAACAAAGTTAAATGACCAAACATTCTTACCCACTCTGGGTGAGCAGCCATTTAAAGAGTGAGTAAGTGTATGTGTTTGTGTGTGTGTGTGTGTGTGTGTGTGTGTGTGTGTTGGGAGGAAGGGGCAGTGTCAGACAGACGAGAAGCAAAGGGAATGCCCCAATCAAATGTTGCCTTCACAAATGGATGGTGACACCCTTGCTCTTCCCCTTGCTACTCCCTCCCTCTTGTGTGTGGCAGAATGACAAATGTAATCATTTTAAAAGGTCCTGTTACCTGCTCAGTCATTCCCAATAAGCATACACAGCACTATGGAAAAACCGACACTACCACCTCCAGGTTCTGGACAGGAAAAAAAAAATCAAATCACTAGGACACCACCAACCAAATTGTCAAAGACAAAATAAAAAGCTTCATGAATTCTCCATCAGCAATATAACGCTTCCTCGCCTAAGCAAATATAGACCCAGTATATGAATTGTGGAGGGATTTTGCATTAGGCTCTGTGGCTTCTCATAGCTGAGGCAGAACCCCCTAAGAAATCTATGTCTCTGTAAAATTGCCTTTATTGGTTCTAATCCAGTTAGGGTGAAGATTGTAATCTCCTTCCTGAGCCCCCTTCCTCTGATAGAAAGCTTCACATACCAGCCTCAAAAATAAGCTTCTCTGACCTCAGCTGGAGAGGAGACCTCGGAGAGATGGAATTGCTGTGACCTCGCTGAGCACCTGTCCCTCCTTATGATGATATTGCTGCTTCTGTGTCTGACCACATGATCCATCCAAACCATCTCACAGTCACTTGGGTCATCCAATCACTGACTCAGACTGAGAAAGCAAGACCGATATGGCTTTAGAAAGAAAGAATAAACCGGGTGCCTCACTTTGCTGAAAAGCCAAGTTCAGAGTCGCTTAGAGAAAGTCTGCTTGGAGCTACTGAATGCTTGAGTGTCTGTAGCAGCACAGGAGAAAAGTATGAGAAATGGGAAAATGGCCTGCAAATATACTACAAAGAAAAAATGCAGGAAGGATCCGAAAAGAGTGCTCTTGGTGTCTTCTGGTAATGGACATCTGAATCCTCCCAACTTCTCACAGTCTCCTTCCTCCCCAATCACTGCCCTGACCTTCTCGCTGAGCGGCCCCTATACACACAGATGCATATAAGAATGCAGCCATCACCTAACCCCGAGGCTTCACCTGCACACAAGGCACGGCTGAAAAAAGAACTGGTGACTTAATTTTCTTAGTTCTATAAAACACATGACCCCACCTAAAAAAGAAAACTCAATTCCCAGCAAGCTACCACCTCCAAACAGATCACTCACGGGCTTTCCCCTTCGGATACAGCAACCTCCCCTGCCCCCACCGCTCGGGTGAGGGGCTCGCTCCTCCTCTCCCCAAGGTGGCACCATCCAAGGCTTCAGGGGCCATCCGGCTGCCCTGCAACCTCTGTCCTGGTTTCATCCACCAGCGCTGACTTACCCCAGTGTGGTCATGGTGACAATGGTGTACCAAAACGAGGCGGGGATGCTCGTGAACTTGCTGGCCGAGGAGCCCTTCTCGGCATAAAACATCACAGTGGCAAAGATGATGATGGCCATGGTGAGGGAGAAGAGGAGAAAGCCCAGTTCGGAGGCACAGCTCTTCAGGGTGTAGCCCAGGATCCGCAGGCCCTGGGAGTGGCGGGAAAACTTGAAGATCCTGAAGACGCGGAAGACCCGGAGCGTGACGAAGGCGCCGGACACGTCCTCGTTGTTGGTCATGACCAGGCCGATGTAGTAGGGCATGATGGCCACCACGTCGATGATGCTCATGACGCTGCGGATGAAGCGGTAGCGGCTGGGCGCCGCGAAGAGCCGCAGGAGGTACTCCACGGTGAAGATCATGACGCACGCCGTGTCCAGGCAGAAGAAGGCCACCGAGTAGCGCTCCCCGCACGGCAGCTCCTTGCTGCCCGGGACCGTGCCGCACGGCACCGTCTCCACCACGTTGGTGATGACCGAGACGGCGATGAAGAAACCAGTCACGTAGTAGAAGACCAGGGCCAGCGTGCTGGTGTGGGGGTTCTCGAAGGCGCGCCACATGGTCTGGCGGAAGCTGAGCGAGGGCATGGACTCCTGGTTGTTCTCCGAGTCGTTGTCGTCCATGAGCCGCTCGGCGTTCTCCCGCTTACGGTCCTTGTACTCCTCGTAGCAGCAGTCCCCGATGATCTCGGGCAGGATGCCGTAGAAGGCCAGCTCGTCGTCGTAGGCGGAGATGCACTCGTAGCGCGGGTAGTGCAGCTTCCCCGTGCGGTAGAAGTTGAGCACGCAGCGGAACACCTCGGGGTCCCGGTCGAAGAAGTACTCCTTGGTGTCCTCGTTGAAGAAGAACTCCTTCTCCGTGCTGCCCAGCAGGGTGTCCGGGTAGCGCTCCAGCGTGGTCCTCCAGGTCTGGAACCTCCGCCCACTCACGTTGAGGACGATCAGCTCATCCTGCCGCTTGTTCTTGTCGGCCGGGGCCAGGGGCATGGGGCAGTTGGCCACCGGCATCCACCCGATGGCCGCAGCCCGGGCGAAGGGCAGCCAGGCCGCAACTCCGGCCGCCATAGTGACTCCAGCTCTTGGGCCGGCAGCCGCGCGGACACCGTGCACACCAGCTTGGAGTTAGTTCAGCAAACTCTGGGGGACAGGAGGGGAGAGAGAGAAGGGGTGAGTCCATATCGACCGGCAGGTAAGAAATAGGACACAGGAAAGGATCACTGGTGAGTGAAACGGCAAAAGTCTCCAGGGCAAATGAATAAAACTGAAATCCCCACCACAGAGAGGGGGCTTGATTCTTTGCTATCCAGACTCTGGGAGAACACCTAGCTCCTGGAGCTCAGCAGGGTAGGATCGCCAGATGTTGCTGACTGCCTGACAAATCGTCAAGTTCCAAGAGGGCTCAGGAGTATTTGGAGGGAAGGCCTCTTTAGCAGGAAGATCTAGCAAGAGGTGAGTAATAATCAGCTCTGAAAGGTTACCAATTTAAATTGGGAGAGGGCAAATGAGTTCTCATTAAATGAATTTAAAAGTGGGATAAACATGCTGATTTTTATTTCACTCTTTCACCCACTGGGGTAATCAGGAATGGGGTGTAGATGAGGGAGATCAAGTAAACAATTCTTTCCACTTCTCCCTAGTGAGGAGGAGGCTGGGGCTGCCCAAGTCCAGAAAATTCTCTGAGATGGCAAGTGACCACCGGGTTTGTTGAGGTTCTGTCCCCAACCCCCATGGAGAAGTCTCTCCGTCGCAAAGTCCTGAGTGTCCTTACTCTGCAGGACATTCAGCCCCGACTCCTTGCCCTAGCAACCTAGTATCCAATTTCGCCCCTCAGAGCCATGATGGAAAGACGGGGGAAAGCTGGTGAAGCCAGGCAGGGTCTCTTTCCCCACGCTGTGAAGGGTGTCTTGGCTTCCTGGTTCACCTGACTTGCATGCGTTCTCTCTCTCCCTCCCTAGAGGAAGCTGATCCACGCTCACTGCCATCCCTAGATTCCTTGCCTCCCGTCTCCATCTGCCCACCATCCATAGCTCCCTCAGGTTACATAACAACACTCCTTCCCATGCCAGCCTCTCTCACCTGGCCCCCACTCCACCCTCGAAGATTTTTCCAGAGCCAGGCCACCTTGTCCCTTTACCTCTCTAAACCACACTGCATAAGCACTTCCCCATTACCTGTGTGGACGGACGGAGCAACAGCATGGGGAATTATATTTGGCTTTGGGAAGCAGATTTACCTTCCCAAATCTGGCTTTTTAAAGATGATAGTGAAATCACTCTGCAGTCCCCAAATGTATACCATCTGTGGGAAGGCATGTGGTGACACAGAAACACACGTAACAGAATGGGAAATTGTTTGGGGTTGACACACTCATCTCCACTAATCCTAAACTGATCACACAGAACAAATCCTAACTCAGAATGATTTGGGCCCTCTGGAATTCAGCTGCTGTGATTCTATGTTTAAATAAATGAGGAAGGAGTGAGTCTTGGAAATTTTTTTTTTCTGTTACACGAAGACTTGTAATGGGAGTTGATCTTCACCTCTCCCTGCAAACCTGCTTCACCTTCTCCTGACTCCCAGCTCTTCCAGGTTTTTCGGACCTCTACCTCCCTCAAACTCCTGAGCTGCCACTGGACTTTTCTGCTCGGATGCCTCTGAAGTGGACAGGTTTAAACAGAACCTGCCTCCTTGTAAAAAGCTGCTGTTTGCCTTTTCTTCATGGCGTCCCTAACCGCAGGGCTGTCACCTCAACCATATTTCTCTAAAGAGTTGCCAAATAATAGGCAATAGTTCTTACCGCCGTCATGAAGGCCCAGCTTCGCTGAGACCTCCTTCCCGCTGGCCTGCTTGTTTCTCAGTCTCACACCACACCCGGTTTCTCCTGTTCCCCTAAAATCTATTCTGCTCAGTGTTATCCCCCTAATTCGGATTGTATTTTACCCCACGAACTGCAAAAAAAAAAAGTCCAAACTCCTTGGCTTCATATTCCAGCATTTTCACAAATAGATCCTAGCTTCATATCCAGCCTAACGGCCCAGGCACCTATCCTAGCCTCGAATAAGACCAAGACTTGTTCATGGACAGATCCTGGGGATGTCTGTCTCTGGACCACTCCTCCCTCTCATGAGCATATCCTTCCCCTGGACCCCTCCTATTCGAATTATACCTATTCACCACCCTCTCTGTGATGCCTCCTTCTCCCCTCACTATGAGATTCTCTTCCCCTTTTGGGCTTCTGACTTCTAAAGACTCGTTGTTTGCTCTCCTCCCTAGCACCTATCACCCTGCAACCATTACACATACTTTATACACATCTTATTAATAATAATGGCTAACAATAATTGAGCACTTACTCTATGCAAGGCATTACACTAACTGTCTCCCATGGATTATCTCATTTAATCCCCACAGCAATCCTAGGAAGAAGAGTCAATTGTGTCCCCCATTACGTAGATAAGGAAAGCTAAAGCTTACTGAGACGTAGCAGTCTGACAACCCCAAAGCGGCAGAGCAGGGATCCACCTCAAGCAGTGTGCTGAGTGCTGCCGGTGTGCCAGGCACAGTACCACACACTTACATGGAGCATCTCAAGCGATCCCACCAACAACCCTGTGGGCTAGACAGCACTGTAGGCCATGTTTTGCCTACAAAAGAAAGATGAAGCATAGGAGTTGTAATAATTGTCTACAAGATGGAATAAGTCGGCAGAGCCATTAAACCCAGGCAGTTGCAATGTGGAGTTCAAGAGTACAGCCAGACCACTCCCCGGCTTTCTCTATCCGACACTAAGCTCTTTCAGCGCAAAGGCCAGGACTTTTATATCACAACCCAGGAGGCAGCACAGGGCACTGCATCAGTGGGTGCTTGAGCTGGGGTGGGGCCTCTGGTTTTACAGGTGCCATTTGCTTCCCATCAATTTTATGCCTTGCTAATATATTTTAGGGGCTGCCAAGGGTGGGCATTCTCTCTCCAAACAGACAGTAAAATCTGAAGACAGATCTGAATCAAAAGAATCCAATTTAAGTACCTGCCCCTGACTCGGTTGAGTTTTCTAAAGGAGCCAATCTCTGCCTCAGTTTCCCCATCTGCGTGCTAAAGGGAATTTTCACAGGTGCCTTCGCTCCCTAATAAGGGGAGGTTGAGTCAGATGCTGCAGAAGATAACAGGAATGACAATGACATTTCCCGTAAGTGTCAACACTCAGAGAACAGAAAAACAGCACAGGCCTGATGAGCTCCTGATTACTGGAACTGAGGAACTGAGGAAAGCATGGAGGTCGTTTCACAAATGGCAGTGGGTAATCCACATGCCACTGCAGAAGAGATAGAAGAGTCAGGAACACATCCTGCATTGTATTTCTTTCTAGAAGAAATTTACCCTTCTAACTATACTTTCTTTAGGATTAGGAGACTTTGTAGTTCCTCAGCATGCACTTAGCTAGGATTTAACTCTAAGGGGCAAGGGGTGTTTGCGAAGAAAGTCTGCGGGTTCAACTCTGTTCACAGGTGATTCCAATGCAGAGTTGGTTAACATTTATTGAGCACGGACAATGCTCTGGACACTGTCCGAGGCACTTTTACACACAACATTTCATTTATTCCCACTAAAATCTGACGATATAGGCATTTCTGCCCAAAGGTTGCAGGTAAGGAGAAGGAAGCTCAGAAGCCTCCTTCAAAGTGGCTGAGTTCTGTGTATATAGGAGCTAACGAGTTTCAAATAGAGCATTGATCACCTCACTGCCAAACAGCTTTCCTGATCTAGGTGCTGCCCAATACTGATGCTCCTGACAGAAGACAGCAAGATGCAGAGACTCCTTTCCCTGTCTTCCCCAGGCAGCAATGAGCAAGGGCTCATGAGGCCTTGCAATTCCAGTTTAAATCCCATCCTCAACTTGTGAAAGCAAGCAACAGTCACTCTCTGGGCCTCACAGTCCTCTGTAAAATGAGAAGAATTGGACAAGAATGTGACAAAAGACCCATTGGCTCAAATGATCCCTGATTCCACTGGATCCAGGACATCACGTCTATAGCTTAGGTCTCATTGGGACCTCTTAATGACAGTCACCCATGCAAAGAAGGAATTAGAGCATCTAGGCTTATTGCTGTGAGGATGGAGTTAGCCTGAGCCTCAGTGTAGCAAAGGAGTTCTGGGAATTCCTGCTGATGCTGGTGCTCAGCTCAGGGCACACAACCTGTGTCACTTGGAGCCCAGGGCAATCCAAGACCTGGTCCACCCACAGAACCCCTGGCCACCTTCCTAGAAAGTAAAGGAGACCAAGCTCCCAGACTCTGAGCCCTGGACCTTTGACTCTTAACATCTTGTTTTATCCCAGAATGAAGCTCAGAGAGGCAGAATCTTGAAGGGATTCAAGAAGCAAAGAGTAAGAGACCACAGAATCAGAGGCACCCTGTGGAACCCTGTGTGGTCAGACACACAGCTCTGCCCCGAGAGGGTGATGTCCTTCCCCTTTCATTCTCCTAGTCCTGCTCTACCCCGATTCCCAAGCTTCAATGACATGTACCTGCCCCTGCCAAGCTGAGTCCCATCACCTTACCCCTCTCTACCCTAAGCCAATCTTCTCTCCTCCAAGGACCACAAGTGTTTTACAAACTGCTTTCAGATGAATAACTGAGAGCTCAGGAGAAGGAAAAATTAACCCCTCCCTATCTTGGGACCATAAAAGCTTCTGGTCCCAAAGCCAGACCTTTACCCCACGCGTGAATACAGGGCAATCTTCCTAAAGAAGGCCAAGCAAGCCCCAGGCTGTCTCCAGAGGCTCAGCCCCTGTCCCCCTGGTAGAAATATACCAAAAAAGGAGCAATTACCCCATTGTTACTTTCTCTGTGTGTGGGGATAGGGGAATGGAAGGGGAAGACAAGTATCCCATCAGATGCGATACCCAAGGCCATACTGGCTGTACCCACCCCACAGCCCTGCAGGCATGACCCACTCAAACAGGCCTTCTCCATGGCTCATACAGCAGCGCTCAGCCCCTGACAGGAGCCAACACCTTCCGGAGCTGGCCTGGGTATGAATTCCTGCAACAGGCACAACAGTGCGGCCCCATTTCCAGCCAATGGCACTGCACATGCCTCAAATGCCAAGGTTTTACTAGGACGTGGACGCCTTACAAATGAAAAATCTGAAGCTATTTTTGTTTTTGGCAGAAGAGTTTGACAGTGGGAAAGATAGGGGGTTGGGGGAGGCTGGAAAAGAGACATTCAGAACAGGTAAGCTCTGAAATGAAAAAGGTGACAAATCCTGGCAAAGGGAAACATTTTCCCCTGCTCTAAAAAGTCAGCTACTCCATTAAACAGTTTCTGTTTTGGAGGTAAAAGGCCAAAAGTGGGCAGAATGACCAGACAGCCTGTTCTGGGGTTTGACACCTAGCTGAGCAAAGGCATTAGGCAGGAAAAAAAAAAAAAAAAAAAAAGTCATGACACCAAGGTCTGTCCTTCAATAACCTCAGTGGAGAGCCTCTGGAAACTTACTTTCCACAATCTCACATCCCTTAGCCTAGAATGGGGCTGGTCTGGGGGCAGGGGAAAGTGCCTATGACCCAGAGGGCTTCTCCTATGTTCAGAGGATTTTGGTAGGCAGGCATGAAAGGTGAACCAAGCTGGGGATCCTTGGGGCACAGGCTTGGGGCACAGGCTTGGGGCACACGCACAGATCCTCTTCTCCAACAGTGCCACTCCTAGGCTAGCCAGGGCACCTTCCTGAACTGCTTTTCTCCAGCCTCCTCAAGAGCAAAAGGGAATAAGCTACTAACCTCTTTCTCTGGGGGGTGGGGGGTCGAGGGGGGGAAGGCTAGGGAGGCGGGTCCCTTGTATCCTTGCATTGTGTTGCATTCAAGCAGATACAAGGAAAAAATAAACACATCAATTCCCTTCCTGTGTGCCAACAGGTCCACATGGGGAAATGTATACATGCTTTGCATTGAATTCGTGCACACCCAGGAGCTCTGTCTACAGACAGTAAACATACAGGCTCCCTCGAAGTAAAGTAAACAAGGCATACATTTATCCATCACGTACATCCATGCAAAATACAGCAACGCATGCCTGGTCTTACAAACAGATCACATTGTGCCTAGGACCCCGAGAAAGTTTAGAAGCTCTCTCTTAAGAAATACACGGACCCTTTTTCTTGCAGTGCGATATCAGGTCTGGAACCTCAGCCTGTTGCTGACATATCAGAGCTGCCTGGGATAAAAGCAGAACATCTTGGACCAGATTTGAATGTCAACACGAAGCAAGCGCAGGAATTTAGTTGAGTTCAGGTAACTTCTCTGCCCAGTCCCTTCCCGTCCCCCACCTCCAGTGTAAACACCTCGCAAAGTGAGTCTTTCGATCCCCCTGCCCGGGGCCGCGACGGCCCTTGGCGTCAGGAAGCGATCTTTCCCAGAGCTCGCGGGGTGGAAGCGGCTTCGGGCAGGACCAGATCCAGATGGACTGGCCCCCAGCCTCTAGTAGACACACCGCCGGCTCGCCCGGCTGGAGAACTTTGCGAAGCGCCCCAAAACGCTCCCGGTTTCCACTTTCAGCCATTTCTCTCCTTCTTCCCTCACCAAGAGCGGGGACGGAGCAAGCCTTCGCCACCTGTCTCTGGCACTCGCCAAGGGAAGACAGGCCAATGGAAAGAGGGCAGAGGTTCACACCCCACCCCCGAACCCCAGCGCCTCGTTGCCCGGAGGTGGCTCCACAGCCCGAGGGAACCGACGCCCCCGGGCCGGCTGCCTGCTCCCCCACGGCACGGGCTCCACCCCCAATCCTTCCGGCGCCCCAGCGCCCACCCACCCGGGCGCGGGAGTGGGAGGGTGCCGCGTGGGCAGCTGGAGCAACAGGCGTGGGAGCAGCGCTCCTCTCACTTCCTGGCTCCAGAAGGCTCGGTCGCGTCCCTCTTACCTTCAGCGAAGCCAGCCCGGGCCCCGCGCCCGGCGCCCCGCGCGCGCGAGGAAGCTGCGGCCGGGAGCCGGGGGCCGCGGAGGCGCCGAGCGCTCAGCAGCGCGGGGAAGCGCCCAGCAGCCGCGGCTGGCGCGGCTCCTCCTCGCCAGCGAAGTCTCGCTCGCTGCCTCCCTCGCTTGGTCGGTTCGTGCGTCCGTCCGTCCGTGGGGCCCTCCCTCCCCCGCCGCCACTGCCGCCGCCGCCGCCGCTGCCGCTCCAGCCCCGGCTCGGCAGCGCGTCCCCTCCGCGCCTCGCTGCTCCGATCGCGGGCTCGCGGGCTCCCTCGCTCGCTCCCTGCCCCCGCCGCTGCCGGCGCCGCGCGGAGCGGAACCCGGCCGGCCAAGGGCTGCCTCTCCCGAGGTCCCTCTCCCGAGGGGGGAGGCGGTGGGGGCGCGGCGCGGGCGGGGCGGGGAGGAGAGGAGAGTCCGGGGGAGGCGGCAAGGCTGCGCCCTCGGCTCCCTTCCGATCCCCGCGGGCCCAGCGGCCCCAGGCCCGGCCGGAGAGCGCCGAGCCGCCAGGCAGCGGAGGGAGAGAGGAGGAGGACCCGGAGTCTCGCCGCGGGAGGGTGCCCAGGGCGAGGGCGTGCGAGGGGGAGTGACTCCGCGCGCGAGGGTGTGTATGAGTGTGAGTGCGTGTGTGTGTGTGTGTGTGTGTGTGTGTGGAGAGGGGCGCGCGCGTGAGCGGGGGGTGGGGAGACGAGGCAGAGCCTGGTGCGTCTCCCCGGCGAGTGGAGGAATCCTAGGGTGTGCCTGGAGGTGGCGGAGTGTACCGACGCGGGTGTGAGCGCGTGTGCCGGCGAGGGTGGGCACGGGGGTGAGCGTGGCAAGGTGAGCTGGGTTTGGGGGTGGGGGAGGAGTGGGGAGTACGGCGTGAGCGTAAGTTCGGGGGAGTGTGTGGCTGGGGACCCGCGGAGAGGTGGCAGGGAGCGCCGGCGTGTGCGCGCGTGGGGTGTGTGTGCAGCTAGCTGGGTGTCTATTTCTCGCTGACTGTCCACAGGGCAGCAGCACTTGCTAGAGACCAAGCCCGACCACCTGGCAAGGTGGGCCCCCTACCGCGCAAGCTTCCCTGCTGGCCCCTGGCTCTCAGCTCCGAGCGCTGAGGCTGAAGAGATCCCCGGGGGACACACTGCCTCTAACCCCACGTATGAGCCGCTCTCCTCTTGGAGGGCGAGGACACCATCGGAAGGTCGAGATTCGCCCTCCTATCCCGCCACGTCTACCCACCACCCAGACCGAGAGTCTGGACTTGGGAGTGTGAACTCTCACCCCTTACAACTGGAGCCCGCCCAGCCCCTCAGTCCGTCCGTGACGCCCATGGGTCCCCACTGCTCCATGCCTCGTGGACCCAGGATGCGGAGTGGGAAGGTCAGCATGTACCCACAGGGCCAGGTGTCCGGCCCAGATTCCCACCCTCAGGGCGGCGGCGCGCAGAGGGCGCAGTCCCAGCTGCTGGGCGGACCCACGGCTCCGGCTTTCACGGTGTCTCCAGCCTCGGTGCCCGGAATCCCGGATCTCGGCCTGGCGCTCGGGAAGCGAGGCAGCTCTGTGCCCCAGCAGGGACGGAGTACGCTTGGCTTGAGGATCACATTTCTGGGTGTGGAGAGGTGGGTGCTGAGGCGGAGAAATGCGAAGTGTGTTGTGATCGCGGGGGTGTTCTAGACTGTGAGGGTGTTGTAGACCCTAGGACAATTGTAGACCCAGGGCTGGAAAAGGACCTCCCTGAGCACGGAACGGGGCTTCTGGCTTGTGAGAACCCCTAGCCCTCTTCCAGATGAAGGAGTAGGAGTTGGTAATTGTGGTCTGGGCCTTTGTGGGCCCCTGGCAGGTTAGTCCCTCATTCACTCACTCTCACTTTCCCCGGAGTCCCCTTCAGTCTGTCAGTCTGAAAGGTGCACAATTGGCCCTTCAGAAGGTGGGCGTGGGTTCCATTAGCATTTGCCAGGAGTCCCGGAGCTGTGTGGGATTTGCATACAGTAATAATGATTAACAACACTGCCACTCCCTGGCAGACGGGGGAAGAATTCAGGGAAGGCCCTGGCCCTGCTCCCATCTCCCTCCTTCCTTCCCTCTGGGGAGGGGCTAATTTTCTGGCAACTGCACACCTCAGCTTCTCTAATCCCTGGGAGAAAGTGCCTCAGGTCCTGGGTGGTCACTACTCAGGAGGCAGGGGCACTTTCCTTCAGTCCTCCATCCCTTTGAATTTGTTCAATTCAAAGAAGTGAAACCCGTGTTTTATTTCTGCCCAGGTTTGAACTCCTGTACATTCTCACTGTTGTTTAGCATCTTGGGGGCAGCTCAGGGGTTAAATCTGCCTCAATGTTTGGAGGCTTCAGGAGACAGTTGGGGACATCATTTTTCCCCAGTCAACTAATAGGACAGTTGTGGCCTCCTGAGCCTCGTAAGCCCTGTTTGAAGACCAGACACTGGTTCAGACACCTGCCCCCTCATTCCTCATAAGCTGGTATCTCATTGCTTAAGCGCGGTAGCTGTAGACTATTCTCTCCTTTCTGTCTTAACCATCTAGGGAAAACAGGAAAGACTGGGATTTCTAGTCTAGGCCATTGAGGGTTTTGTTTACCAGCCCTTCCTACAACCAGGTGTTCTGCAAAATGAGAGCAAGAGATGGGGAGACAGGAGGTCCCTTGACTTGGGCAGCTGGAGTACCCAGGAGATGCTGTCCTTCCCATCGGTCCCCAGCCCTCTACTGCATCTTCCCAGCACTGCCTGTCCTCGCCTTCCCCCTCTGCCTCTGGTCCCGGCCTGGCCGGGATTTTCACTTGCTTTTCCCCCATGACACGGCCGCTTTTCCTTTAACTCTCAGCTTCTATTTAAAAAGCTAATTTGGGAGCTTGTCGATGCTCCCAATTCAGACATTTTAAATAGGAACTGAAAGTCAGGAGCTGCCAGGGCACTAGATTTCCTCCCCTCGCCACCAGCACAGCTGAGGCATTTGTTCAGTCACTCCTCTGGCCCTGGCCATGTGTGTCTGTGTGTGTGAGCACCCGCGAGCTCAGGGTATATTTCAGGCTATCTTTTCTATTTAAAGATGGTGCTCCTATGGATGACTATTCTTTCTCTGTGTGTGTGTCCTTTCCAAGCTGTGCACACATGAGGATTTTTCTTTAGTCCCGTGGCTCTGGCCGCTATTTGCAAAGCTCGTCACCGTGTGGACCGTGAGGGTAAGAGGCAGCCCAGCTCCAAGTTGGCTGCCTCTTTGCTGATGTGCCTGGCTGGCATGTCTGCGTGGCTGTTTCCCAGAGCTGCTCTGTTCAGGCTGTCTCTTTGAAGCTATGCTTCAGAGTGTCCTTAAGGGTCACTCCCACCCTCACTGCTTATAACTGTCCTATTTCAGCAGTCTGCCCATGTTGGGCCAAGAATTTTGGGGGTGAGCTGTACCTCTGAGGGTTACAGGCTTTCTACTTTCCGAGTGCTATGTACCTTAGATGTAAAAAGCATAGACTTTGAGGTGAGACTGGCGGGGTTTGAACCTGTCTCTGCTGTAAATTGGCTGTTTGATCGTGTGGAAGATACTTAACCCCTCTGTGCCATGATTTCTTCCTCTCTCAAATGGTGCTAAATAATACTATCTACCTTATGGGGTTGTGAAAATTGAATGAACTAACACAGATAAGGCACTTAGAATCATGCAATATAATTGTTGGTTGTTGTTGTTCAAGGTAGGAGTGGTGCAGGCAGGAGGTGCAAAGAAATCTGTCTGAGGAGGAAGATAGAACTGGCGGGTTGTACACAGAGACACATATAGTCACTCAGCCACCCATGCATGTAACAATAAAAACGCTAGGCTGCAGCCCACAGAGAGTCAAGTTCACCTTGCTGGGATAGCTAATTCCCTAGGTCCCAGAAAAGGGAGGTTTCTGGTGAAGGAATAGAGGAAGAGTTTAGGAATAGAGATGAGGAAGGAGCTTGACCATGTCAGAAGCCCACGGGACATTTCCTGGGGGCCAATTTTATGCTGAAGAGTAAGTCCCAGGACCCTCACTATCCATGTGGTCCCAGCTGCCCTCATTTAACCACTGAAAGCAAGGCTTTATGAGAGTGAGCTCCAGCGAGAAAGTCAGGAGGGTGGTACCTCATCCTCCCTGAGGCTCCCCTTGGGTTTGGGGTACTCTCACTTTCATCCTGCCATTGCCTTCCATCCCTTATTTCCACAGCTGGGCATGTGAGCTTTTATTTAGTTGCTATTAGAGTTTATTTCACCTCGGTTCATGAACATCTAAGGAAAGAAGATGGGGCCGCAGGAAGCTGCTAGCAGGAAGAGGAGCTCTGAAGAGCAGGAGGCTGTCCAAGAGATGAAAGCAACATTGCGAATGCTCGATTTGTATCAGGCTTAGCATATCAGCCGTAAGTTAAGGAGCCACCATATGTTGGGCTCCTTGCTAGATTTCCCGTAATCCTGCACTGTAGCTATTACTATTGTTTTATTGATAGAGAACCTGAAGGCAGCCAGTAGAGAGGGACGCTCCAGAAAGACGTGAGGTTGCATAGCTAGATTGGAGCTCTGACCTCTCCCTTTTGTCACCACCCCAGGATGCTTGGTTTCCCCTTTTCTGAAAGTAGAGTAGCCTCCTCAGTCTGATAGAGGGGCTACCCTAAGGGGACATTCTTGACCTCTCCTGTGTTTGGCCTCCATAGGTTAGGTGTGGGGTTGATGTCATTTGAATATTTGTCTCCACCAAATCTCATGTTAAAATGCAATCCCCAGTGTTGGAGGTGGGCCTAGTGGGAGGTGTTCGGGTCATGGGGGTGTATCCCTCATGCATGTCGTGGTTCCCTCCCCACGGTAATGAGTGAGTTCCTGCTGTATTAGTTCACGTGACAGCTAGTTGTTATAATGTGTCTGGCACCTCTCTCCTCTCTCTCTTGCTCCCTCTCTTGCCATGTGACGCATCTGCTTCTCCTTCTCATCCACCATGAATGAAAGCTTCCTGAGACCTGACCAGAAGCAGATGCTAGTGCCGTGTTTGTACAGCCTGCAGAAACCATGAGCCAAAAAAATATATATATATTTTTAACAAGTTACCCAGCCTCTGGCATTCCTTTTTAGCACTGCAAAATGAACGAATGCAGGGGCAAGGACTCAGTATGTCCAGGGTGGGGATGCACCCTATTTTTCTTCAGGGTGATGTCTGCCTGAGGAATTCTAAAGCTTGAAAGTGGCTTGGCTTTCTCTAGTTTCCCACGGCAGGGTAGGAGGTGGCGGTGTGAATGCTGAGGAGGTTTGCCCCAGTCCCAGAAGGCCAGGGCTCTGCCTTCCAAGTATCAGCCCAGGTTGTCTAGGTTCCAGGACAGCAAGCTCTGTACAACATTGGTGGTCTCCAATGGCCGAATGCTCACAACTATCAGATGTTTCTGGTCCCTTTATGAGGGGGGGAACTCTTGCTTCCTGCAGCCCTAACTCCATTTTGGAGGCCAGTAGTGGCCCGGATGGTCAGCTCATTAATCAATATGCTTAGACCAGTTATGGAAAATGATAGGCCATCCAAGTTTCGGGCTCTGGTGGACCTTCTGCCAGCCTGACCCTTGCTCCAATCAAGGCAGCTCCTGGGGGGGGGGCAAGCCCAGGTGGAGGGTTTTCTGCTTATCAAGACCTCCCTTGGAGAAAGATGCCAGGGAAGGAAGAGGAGGGAAGAAAAGGAGGAAAGCAAATATGAGAAGGGGAGAGTACTGGGAGTTGGGGGAAAGTTCTAATCATTTGTTTAGTTTCTTGCTAGCCGATCTGGAGAGCAGTGGGTGGAGGCTGGGGATTTATCTGTTGGATGTAGTGACTTGTTTTCTGCTGGTGGTTTCTTTTGCTTGTGTGCTGATGTTTCCCAGGTCTCCGTCCTTGGCCTTCTTTGCTTCTCTCTCTGCCCTTTTCCCTGGAGAGTCTATGCAAGCCCATGGTTTCAAGTTCACTCAGACGCTCATTTTTTCCTCTGTGCATCTCCATCTTTGTACACAGGCACCAGCCTTAATCCTTCTGCAATCGATTGTTTCCCCTCAAAAACCCTGTTTCTATCATGCTATCTCCCCCACTTTTTTTTCCAGCCTTACCTTCTTCTACTTACATCTTTCTTTCTAGCATGCAGATCTTTTCTTCATTACCTGCAAAATCTCATATCTTCATGCCTTTGTACATGCTGCACTCTCCTCCAGAAACGCCTTCCACCACTTCTTATTTCTTTTGTCTTCCTAGCAAACTTCTACTCAGCCTCAAACCTTAAATACCCAAGACAAAAGTCACGTAAGTATTAGTAAAGTCCTCCCTCACACTGCAGGATGAACTTAATCATTCCCCACTTTGGACTTTCACAATCCTTCCTGCAAACCTCAAATATGGTTCTTATGACCCGTATGGCCTTGTTTTCCACATGGTGATATCCCTCTCTGGACTTCAAGCTGTTTAAGGCAAGGACCATTGTCTTAGCTATTTCTGAATCCTAGCTCTGTGCTTGGCACATTACAGATGTTCAATACATTTGCATTAATAATTTATTTTAACCTTAATTTGCATGGCTCCCTTGATTGCATGTAACTGGGAATATGCAATTAATTTGTCAACTGGTTGGTCTCCAGGTCCTATCTGATTGATCTTAAGCACTAGCATGAGGACAGAAAAAAAGAATGAGGGTGTTCGATTTTCAGCTGATCCTAGATGAAAAGAGCCCCAAAGCCCCCCTCCTCCAATGGGGAGGAAGGGAAAGGCTTTTCGTTTCTACAAAGTGAGCCTCAGTCGACGCTGCCTGCAGAGACCTTGCCAGTGTTCTTTTCTTGAACCAGATTGGTTTTCAGAGAACTCTTTTCTTTCCTTTCTGGCAGAATGTCACTCACATACCCAGAATATCACCTTCTTGGGCACAGCCAGGGCATGGCCCATTGAAAATTTTCCTGGTTGCCTGAAGCTGACAGCTCACCGTAACAGTCAGCATGGGGACCTGTCAAAATGTATTAACCTAACCATGGCTTTGCTCAAGAAGATGCCAAGACCAAAGGCTGCTGAACTTTAAGTATAAGCTTGCATGAAAAGCACATCCCAAATCTGAGACAGTGAAGGCTTAGTGGTGAGAACATGGGCTCCAGATAGACCTGGCTTCAAGTCTTGGCTCTGTCATTCACCAGCTGTGTGAATTTGGGCAAGCCACTTTACTTCTCTGATGCTCAGTGCTCCCACCTAGCAAAATGGGTTACAGTGAAGGTTCATGAAGACTGAGTTAGATAATGCATACAACGTGTTTCATATACAATAATAAATAAAAATGTTGGCTGTTATAATATTGTCACTGAGTCTACATGTGTCTGAAACTAGCTCTTTTAAATCCAGGGTAGAGCTTTACAAGCAGTAATTTGTTTGCGTAGTTTAGACAGATCACCTGAGTTCCTTCTATGTAGTTATTGTTTACACTGAACCTCGGTAAATGTGTGAAATCAGAGGAGTTTGTCCCTAGGCACTCCCCCTCATCCTACTGGCTCCTCTCTCTGTTCTGTACAAGCCCATTTCTGCAGACTTGAGCGTCAACCCATTTCTCTCCATTGCTTCTTCATTAGCAGGAACTGATAAAAGTATCTGAACTGACATATAAGTGGCCATCTCATCCAGAGATACAGAATTCACATTTTAGTAGGTCAGAGCCTTAAGCCAAGACAGTGAAATAGAGCAGATGTTACTTCCAGCATTCATCAAAGTAATGGGGAAAGTTTGAGGTCCCAGGAGGCTCTTCCCAACTCCAGAGTCCTGCCCATTCATAAAACTGGTGCTAATTGATACATTACAGGCAACAAGGTAGTCTGTGTCTCAATTCTGCATCTAGAAAATCAAGTCTCTAGCTTTTGCAAAAGTGTTATAATGGGGAAATTTGGACACTAATTTTATATACCAACCTCTTCTTGGTAAACAGACATAGCTCATGAGCACCAAGGCCCTTCCAGCATTGCACATCTATGATACTTATAGTCAAGTGCATTTTTTTCTTCGGAACTCAAGGCTAGGGTTGGGTATTTTTGCCTCACTGGGTTTGTAGGAGACTCAACTGTAAAGTCGTTAACTGCTTTGGTGAATCAACCAGTAAAGAAAGACAGTCCAGCTCTTGTCCCCACACTGCAAAGTCATCAGAGGCTTCTGGACTTCTCTGCAAAATCCTCATTAAAGATGGGTCCTCGTGGCTCTCACAGAATTCTTTATTATGTCCTTTGAGCTGAGACTTCAAGGTAAAGAAAGAAAAAAAGGAAAATAACTAAATTTGTTATTATGGAAAATTCCAAACATATACAAAAGATGAGAGAATTGTATAATACACCCCCATGAATTTGTCATTTACCTTTGAGAGTTACAAACTCAGGGCCAATCATTTTTCATCTGTGCCCTACTCACACGCTCCCCCACCATAATTTTGAAACAGATTCCAGATATAATATAACATAATTTCATCTGTAAATATTTTTATAATTGCACTTTTGTTATGGCCAACAAAATCCATCTCTGCAGAAGAGAAGTCATTCTTCCCTCCCACCATGATGCTGAGAACATTTGGCCAGTACGTGCATCCATGCCCAGGAGTGGTCTCTGGTTTAGGCAAGCTTGAGGGTTTACTAAATGCTGTCCAAAGTCTGTCCTGTCCCTTGGGTAGAAAAAGGAACCCATAAAATGCCTGGTAGTGGTGCCACTAACTAGGTGCAAGCTTTTCTTTTCTTTTTTTTTTTTTTTTCCCTCCAGTGGGGATGATGCTCAATAGCTGTGATGAGGTCCAAGCTGAGAGAAAAGCATCATGGTCATGAATCCCAACTGGATTCATCATTTCCCACATACTTTACTTCATTTAGCTTTCTCCAATTCTGATGTTCCATTTTACAGATAAGAGAACTAAGACCTAAGGTCACACAGCTAGTAGTTACGTGTAGCAGAGACTGATTAGATGCTAATCAAGTTCAGTTCCTCTTTTCCCTAGACACGGCTAGATTACTTTCCCAGGTTCTCTTGCAGTTAGGTTTGGCCATCTGACTAAGTTCTAGCCAAAGTAATATAGGCCAGTCCCATAAAAAACATCTAGGGCAATTTAGCATGTTCTTTCTTTCTCCATCCACTGGCTGAATGAAAACAAATTCAAGGGCTTAGACAAGGACAGAGCCATAAGAAGGAAGGAACTTGGGTCCCTGGGTGACTATGTGAAGCAGAGACCCCTCCCAACCTACTTTGAACTGTGAAATATGCAAAAAAATTTTTTTTATTATGCGAAACTTCTGAAATATGGGTGATATATGTTAAAGTAGTAAGCCTACCCTGACCAATACAGTGGCACAGATGGGATTTAAACCCTCAGTCTGTCTATGCCAATGTCCAAAGTCTTCCCCTAAACCACACTGCCTCCAGGCACAACAAATAAGAATTGCTTATAAGGCCGGGAGCAGTGGCTCACACCTGTAATCCCAGCGCTTTGGGAGACCGAGGCGGGAGGATCATGAGGTCAGGAGATCGAGACTAGCCTGGCCAATATGGTGAAACCCTGTCTCTACTAAAAATACAAAAATTAGCCAGCATTGTTGCGCAGCCTGTAGTCCCAGTGAGGCTGAGGCAGAAGAATCACTTGAACCCGGGAGGCAGAGGTTGCAGTGAGCCAAGATCGCACCACTGCACTCCAGCCTGGGTGACAGAGTGAGACTCCAGTCTCAAAAAAAAAAAAAAAACAAAAAAAACTGCTTATAAGAATCTCCTACATGGTCAGCATGTGATAGGACTGTATTCAAGGAGATCGCACATCTTAGATGTGTGCTAATATGATAGCCACTGGCCACATGGGGCTGTCTAAATTAATTAAAATAAAATAAAGTTAAAAATTTAGTTTCTTAATTGCAGTGGCACATTTCAAGTATGCAGTAGCCTCCTGTAGCTAATGGCTACCACATTGGAATATGCAGACAGAGAACACTTCTGTCATCATGGAAAGTTCTGTTGGATAATGCTGTCTTAAGTAGACCTTCATTCACAATGCACCCTTCCCCAGACCCCCGCAGAAAAGCTAGAAGCTGGGGATACTGTTTAGGAGATGGTAGAGGGTA
This sequence comes from Cebus imitator, assembly GCF_001604975.1. Taxonomy (NCBI): domain Eukaryota; kingdom Metazoa; phylum Chordata; class Mammalia; order Primates; family Cebidae; genus Cebus; species Cebus imitator. The sequence continues at coordinate 7,785,118 of NW_016107347.1, read as the reverse complement.
GCGTAGCCAGCAGTCAGATTGTCATAGACATAAAGGCCTCTCCCCTGGCCTGAACTTGGGTCTTTTGTTCTTGCCTTTCTTATTTAACTCTCAGGGAATCATCTTATGGCCCTCCTGTACTCACTGGTAGCATGATTTCGATATGACTTCCTCAAACAGAAGGAACTCTGTCTGACCCTGTTCTCCAGACAGTCCTGAGAGCAGGAACCGCACATAATTCCCTCCCAAGCATCTGTAGCTGCTGAGCGTCAGATGCCAAGACTGGAGAGAACACAGGGCTGTGCTTCCTGGCCTGGATTAAGGATATTTCACACAGCAGCCAGAGTGATTTTTCAAAACACACATCCAACAATGTTGCCCCTTAGTTGAAATCCTATAATTCTCATTGCCCTCAGAATTGTGTAAACATCTCAACATGTCTCCTGTTGTTACTGAATCATTGATTATTTCTGCTTTTCCACTTTCTGCTCCTGGGCCCCTTGAACCTGGTGTTCCTGCCATATTGAAAGTGCTGCAGTTCTCCAAACTCACAGGTTTGCTTTTACCCCTGAGTGTTTGCTCAGGCTTTTCCTTCTGCAGGGACTCTATCTTTCCCCATGTCTGTTTAGCTAACTCCTACATGTAGGGCTTAGCTTGGAAATGCTGCTTCCCCACTCCCACCCCCTTTCCCACTATAGAACTTACCACACTTCCCAGCCATGTTTAGGGAACAGCAGATGTTTTCAGTTCAGGTATCAAAAGCAGAGACTATTTTGTGGAGGTTTTTCTCAAGAGGGTGACCCTTCTCAGTCCATCTAAATCATAAGTCTCAGTCCCTCCCTCCTTTCAACACACACACGCACACGCACACGCACACGCACACTTCCAATCTACTTAATTCCTCTGCAGAGTCACCGGGGAGGCAAGTGGAGCCCTGTAAATCTCTCACAAGCTGTGACGCCCAGAAACCTCTGCTCCTTGACCAGCCACTGTGAAACAAGTGCCCCTAAATCCATGGGCCATGCCCCACTCCCCTCCTACTTGCCACCATCCCATCATCTGAAGGGGGGGCCTGATATACAGAATAGGGTGTGGTAAAGTCACAATCCAAGCCGGTGCCAAGAAGTACTGTGGGTCTTCACTTCATTGGATTACTTTTATGGGATTGGAGCAGATAGGGGCAGTGACTCCAGTGCCTGAGACAACATGACAATAAATCGCCACGGTGACTCTTCCATAGCTCATAACTAGTAAATCAAGTCGATTGAACAATACATTTACTGCAAATTTAAGAAGCTGTTCTTCCATTTTTTAAGTATATGTGTTAAATCATGCCCAGAGTCATAAAGAATGGAGACAGCCAGCCTCGGTGTGAAAAAACAACAAAACACAGCCGCATGCTTAAAAAAGTTAGAACATTCTAACTTCTTTGTTGATGACAGAGTGAATACCCTGCCTGATAGCTCCATGGGGCTCTTTTCCCAGCGAGACAGACTAGAATCTCCAAAGTGGTAAGCTAATGACTTCTTAACTAATGCCTGAGTCAATTTTGCAAATACAAGTTCAATGTTAGCAGGCTCCTTCTTTGCTCCAGATTCCTGATATAGACAAAAAAAAAAAAAAAAAAAAGAAAGAAAGAAAGAAACACAACAGCCTTTTTAGTGAATTACAGCCCTGCTTGCATCACTTGGATGGCCATGAGGGTCAGGAGAGGGAGTGACTTACTGACTGTTTTTCTCTGGAAGATTCCCTTTACTCCTCATTTCACTCTATTCAAGTGCTGCTGAGCTGAATGCAGCTCCCAACTCATGATGCTCGTCTGACCAGGCTTTGCTGTCAGCTTGCTCTCTTATTTGTGTTCCTCTGCCCCGCCTATATATTAACAGGGGAACCTGGCATTCAATAAACATTTTATTTGAACTGATAGGTCTTTATCCACTAATGTTAGTTCAACTAACACTTAGTGGATGAAGTGTTCAACTTAGTGTTCAACTAACTAATGTTAGTTCAACAAACACTTCTTAAACCATTCATTCATTTAGATGCAATTGTTAAATATGCAGTTGCTGTGCTGGGCATATGGTGGTAAGCAAGCTAGACACTGACTTTGCCTCCTTGGAGTATAGCTCATGGTTTAAAGAGAAAGACAGACAGTGAGTCTGCATTCTGCATTGATGTTTAGGCTTATGAAAACCTCATCTGGGGTCAGTGAAGTCTGAGGGGTGACTAGAAGCTAGATTTACAAATTCTCAAAATGATCCCTTGAGATAGAGATATTATTCCATTTTCAGATGAAGAATTGGAGGCATGCGTCACACAGCCGCAATAGTGGCAAAGCTAGTATGTGTGATGGGGTGTGTGTGGACCCCAGGGAAGCACAGGGAAAAGACATTTGGTCCAGCCGAGCTGTCAGGGAAGATGCTCTGGAGGAGACAACATCTGAGCTGAGCCTGGAAAGAAGGCAGGAATCTGCCAAATGAGTGAGGGAATGATGTGACCACCAGGCAGGGCAAAGACACCAGGGCGTGAAACATCTCAGCATGTGCCTGCAGTGTGAAGCCAGAGAGAGAGCACATCAGGGCCAAGGTGGGGGAAGCAGCCCATGGAAGTCTTATGTGGCAAGCTTAGGAGTTGGACCCTATCCTGCAGGCCATGAGGTGCCACCCAAGGGCTTCAGTCAAATGCATAATGCAGTCGGATCTTATTTGAAAAAAAAAAAAAAAAAAAACCCACTCTGGCCCAGCAATGTGGATGATGGATTTGAGGAGGACCAGATGGGAAGCAGGGGGACCAATTAGCAGGCTATTGTAGTATTCCAGGAGAGAAATAAGGAGGGCTTCAACTAGGGCAATGGTACTGGGGATGGACAAGAGGGAACATGACAGAAATATGTTTACGGTAAAAAGGATCAGGACTCTGCTTGGCTGGATGTGGAGCAGCACAAGAAGGTCCCAGGTCAGGCTGTGCTGCCTGGACAAATGACCGTGCTAATCTGGGACAAAGGAGTGCAAAGGGGAGCTCCTGCGGGTGTAGATGCAGCCCTTCCAGGAAGGAGGGTGGTCATAGTTTTCTCTCAGGCTCTTTTCCAGCCAGAGCTGTTTATGCTGGACTGGAGGGACCTGCCAGCTGGAGATATTCGAGGCCTGAGAGCAATGCAGATCTCAGAAACAGGCTGGTTCACCTGAAACACACTCAACAACTCCTTTGCCTATAGGGCGATACATTTTCAAAATAAGGCTGAGCAAATCCCAGCATAGCAGGCCACAGAAGCTAAAGGATTATAGAACTGCTGATCACAGTTAAGATATAAGAGGAGAGATTAACTTTTGGGTCTCATCTCCCAACATTCTTCTTCCCACCCCCTTCTTGTCCCCCAATCTGCACACGTGTGCACACACATACGCTCAAGCATGCATACGCGAGTTTGCATACGCTTTATCATCCTTAAACTTCTCACCTTCCCCCAGACACACCAGGCCTGCCCCACTTCCTCTTTGCACCTGCTGTTCTCTCTGCCTGCAAAGTCTTCCCTCCAAGTTCTCCACTGGGCAAAATTGTTTTCTCCCTTCCATGCCAATCCAGATGCCTGGCCTCTCTGATGCCCAGCCCCACTGCCCCATGTGGGGTTAATTGTGCTGCCCCAAATATCCTCACCACACTCCCACTACCCCCACCAAAGAGCACTTTGTGAGATCCTCATTCACTGCCAAGCCGAACTCCTGAAGTCTTGTTAATCTTGGCATCCCCAGCAGTGGCACAAGGTCTGGTCCATCCCTGGTGCTCAAAAACTGTTTGAGGAATGAGCAAATCCCCTGAAGGTGGACTAGAAAATACCTTCCCTAGCCATGATTGCAAGTTCCTCACTTAAATGAAGGGCGGTATCTTTGCTCTCTGGACACTCACATGCCATTAGGAAACCAAGCCTGAAAACACATGAGACAAGGGCCATAAAGGTGGTGCCTACCTTTACCCTCACTTCTACATGAACAGATCAATGATTTTTCTGAAATTGGCCCTTATATTTATCCCCACTTTATAGAAAAGGGTTCCACCCTCAGGGAAGGCAACAGCTCTTTCAGACTAAAATGATCAAAGACTTGTTTAACATCTTTCAGGGGAAATGAGTAGGTAAATGAGAACACCAGCTGTCTGGGGGTTGGTTCTTACAGAGATTCCCCAGGCTGACCACAGTTGTTGGACCCAGATGAAGCCACTGACAGAGCGAAGGCTTCAGTTGTTCGTCAGGTGGCCTGTGCAGTCCTCTGTGATTCTATTTGGCTTCAGGAGCAGGAGGGGGGGTACTGACTACTATGAACCAACTTAGCCCCCCGAAAATTATCTCTGACTGCCTCAGGCTGGGCACCTCACCTTGACAAAGGTGATGCTCATCAGCAGGGCAATAGACAAGGGCTAGGAGGGGCCTTTGGAATTTACATTTCTAACAGGTTCCCAAATGCAAGTTGATGGTGTTGGTCTAGGCACACGCTTGTGAACCTCTGTTCTAAAGTGATAAACAGCAATGACAACAACAGAAACTCTTGCCGCATATTTACTATGTGCCACACAGTGTTCTAAACCTTTCTCTGGATTCTTATTTTATGGTCCTTACAACACTTCTCTGAACCAGGTACTATCATCCCCACTCATCAGATGGAAAAACAGAGGTGCAGAGAAGGACAGCAGTTGGCTCAAGATCAGATAGCAGAGCTGGGATTTGAAGCCAAACAGTCTGATTCTAGAGCTGCTATTCTTAAATATCATGCTGCAGGGAAGTACAGAAGGCAGACCAGTACCCTGACCTTTCGTAGAATGGCACACCACGAAATAAGAGGCCAGCATTTGCCCTTGTTCTGACCCCCATACCCCTCCAGGCTCTCCAGCTCCAGGCAGGGATGGATGTCTGCTCCCTGCTAGGGTAGAGCTCTGCAGAGTCCAGAAAGTACAAGTGAGCTGGAGAATGCTGGGCGGATGAGCTGGGTGCCCCTTTCCCCCTAGCCTCACAGCAATGGCCTTCAGATTGCTGCCTCTCCTGGGTGCCAGGATTGCAGCTGTCTGGAGCCTAATCTCCATTCTGCTGGTTTGGGTTGCTATGGTAATTGAATTCACTTAAAGTTGTCTCCAAGCTAGTCTGTCTACTTCTTTCTGCCCATAGCCTGGAAGGGCACAAACCCAGGATGGAGGGCAAGAAGGAGAAGGGATTGCTGCTCTGGGAAGCCTACATGTTTTTCCTGATCCAGAGGTCTTCCTCAGAGGCAAACAGAAGAGAAAATCACAAAGAAATGTTTTTTGCAAGTCTCTCTCCATCTTCCTTTTTGCTGCCTTAGCTCCTTTCTGTACAGATACATTGGAGTTAGATGGACCGGAAAGGCAGGGACTGGCACAAGGCACTGCGAGAGCCTCTTTCATTCTTCAAAGTTTTGTTACTCATTCAACAAACGCTTCCTGGAGGTTGACTGTATTCTAGGCTGCTTGCCCAGACTGGGGTCTCTCTGGAGGTAGCTAAGGATCTGGAGCCACAGGGAATATCCCCTGGCAGCACAGGTCTGTGTGGCCACCACTCTGAGATTTCAGGAGAATGGCCAGCCAGGGTCAGACCCTGACAGGGAGATTAGGGACTGTGGCCCATCTCCCTTTCCTCCTTTCTCTGCTTGAGGGAGATGCATCACACAGCTCAGGGCTGCTGCACACATAGAGGGGAATCAGAGATCCTAGAAACTAAGCTGCAGTGGACTGGGACCATCCCTAGCTGGGACCTGAGGTGCAAATAATACTCATTTTCTCCACCATTATAATGCAGGAAAAGTTCTGACACATAAGACAAATGACTAGGATGGAAGCTCATGTCAAAGAGCTGCCTGAGGCGTGTGTAGGAATGACAGACCCTTCCCCTTGACCACCACCATTTTGCTTGGATGATAAGGGAGTGGAGATAAGAAGGTTATAGTAGATTGTAGGTGACCATGTGTTTGCAAGTCTCCATCAGAGAAATCTCTGTGCAGAGTCAGGGTGGGGAGTGAACTAAAATAAGGAACCTCAAACATCAATTTGGGGGAGTTCTGTTTGGGACAGGTGAGGGAGGTGCCTGGTCTATTCAAGGTCAAGTGCCTGATAGGCAGAAAAAAGTGTATTTCTAGAACTTGGGAGAGAGTTGCTTATTAAAAATGCACATGTGAGAATCATCGGCCTGGAGGTGACAGCTGAAGTTGTGAGAGAAGAAAACATTGCCCAGGGAGAAGGTGCAGAGGAGGGATGTGAGAGGAGGCAAGCACAGCTCCTTGGAGAATGGTCTGAGGCAGGGCAGTTGGTTTCTTTTAGAAAGCAGGGGAGTGGCCTGAAGCCAGTGGTTGGTAGGAAATAGTTAGTACTGCACATATGGTGTGGGCTTCAGGGAAGATGCTGCTGAGGGAGTTGTGGAAAGTCGGGCTAGCGCCATGGCTGTCAAATGTGAAAAGGCATCACGATGACTGGAGGCCTTATTACAACACAGCTGGCTAGGTCCCAGCCCCAGAGTCTCTAATTCACTGGGTTGGAGGGGAACCCAGGAATTCGCATTTCCTTCCTTCCTTCCTTCTTTCCTTATCTCTCTCCTTTTCCCCTCTTTCTCTCTTCCTTCTTTTCTTCCTTTCTTTCCTTTTTTCTTTCATTCTTTCTTTTCTTTCTTTCTTCCTTTCTTTCCCTCCTTCCCTCTCTCTTTCATTCTTTCTTTTTTCTTTCTTTCTTCCTTCCTTTCTTTACCTTCCTTCCTTTCTTTCCTTCTCTTTCTTTCATTCTTTCTTTTCTCTTTCTTTCTTCCCTTCTTTCTCCTTCCTCCCTCCCTCCCTTCTTTCTCTCTTTTCTTTCTTTTCTTTCTTTCTTCTTTCTTTCTTTTTTTTCTTTCTTTCTTTCTTTTGACAGAGTCTCTCCCTGTCCCCGAGACTGGAGCAATAGGGGAGCCTGCCTTACTGCAACCTTGACTTCCTGGGCTCAAGGAACCTTCCCACTTAGGCCTCCTAAAGTGTGGGGATTACAGGCCAGGTGTGAGCCATCAGCTGGGCTGGAATTTACATTTTTAACAGGCTCCCAAATGCAAGTTGATGCTGCTGGTCTCAGGACACGCCTTGTGAACCCCTGTTCTAAAGTGATAAACCTGCACTTGAGGAGGTTCAAATTCCATTTCATCCACCCTTTATTGTGGCCCAAGTTGGACAGGATGAGAGGAGATGCTGGGCTTTGGTTAAAGAGCAGAAGCAGAGACAAAGATGGAGAATGTAAGGCAGCTCCTTGGAGATAGAATGGATACTGAGGGAACATGATGACACTCAGGAGGGAAGGCCTGAGGGCCACAGCCCCCACCATGACTATGGGCCTACGATTGTGGGTCGTGTAAAGAGATCATTGGTGAGCCAGGCAGATGGGAGTATGGGGATTACAACCAGCCCCAAGGAGTCCTGAGCACCTCATCCCACATCCCTCTCCCAGCCCCGCTGTCCTAACCCTGCAGGATTATTGACAGCCTCTGGGCCTCAGGCCTTCCCAAGCAGAACCAGGCAGCTGCCTCATATCCTGGGTTATCTCTCACTGGGATTGCTCCGCGGACCAGGACCTGGTACTTTTTTCATTTTCAAGAGCCCAGATCAGGCACTTTGAGAGTGCTGTGAGGAGGCTGCTGACCTCAGTGCCAAACACCCTCTTGAGACTGAGCACCCTGCGGGGGGGAGGAGCAGAACTTGAGCCTTATTTTCTCTCAATGGAGTGAGTCCATAAAGAAAATCCAATTCATCGGTGTCCAAGAGAACATTACCAAGATAGACGAGACACCATGGGCAGTATTTAATTATGAGCGGGCAGAGCAAATAGGAGGGACGCAATAAAAATGCTAATCAGGGAGGGAAAAAGCCAGACTTCGTTTTCTTCTAGAATAGACTGAAGCTCATCTCTTCCCCCTCCATTTCCAGCCCCCAAATGAGTGCCACAAACCAGGTTCTGAATGTGACTTGGTGACAGGTGAGTTCATTTTAGCACCCCCCTCCCACGGCTTCTCCCTGCCCTCCATTGTCCCAATCTCCTAGTTCCTAGAAGATCCAGCCCAAAAAGAGGGAGGCTGGCTTTCCCTTGCAAGCACACGGCTTCCGCGTCAGCCAGGGAGAACTGGCAGAGAACTTAGAAAGTGAATGAAGTTATTATTCAGGGCTCGATTCCATGTCCCAGGGAGCGCTTTAGGAAGGGGCAATCTCCCCCTTTCAGTGGCATATCCAGAGCTCACATGGGAAGGGATGGAGACCTGCTCAGTGTCCCCCTGACAAACCTGAATTTCATATGTTGGGCTTAGTCTCTGGTCTGATCCTAAGTGGCTCAGTCAATCCAATTCTGAGCCACTTAGGATGAGCTTGGGGACATTCAGCCAGGCCCAAGCAGATTCTCAATTCCTTTCAGCTTGGCCGAGCTTGACGTTGAAGTATGGTTTAGGAATTGCAGGCCGTTCCTGTCTCACCCCAATTTGGCAGACTCCTTGTGTAGCCAGATCCTTTGGGTCACTATATCCTTTCCTACCAAAGCTCAACTTTTCACACTGCTGCCAGGCAGATTTATTTCTCTAGTTTTGCTCGGTCGCTGGGCTGCCTGGATCCCAAGCCTCATGCCACTTTTGGGTAAAATTTGCTTGGTTTTGGAGGCCTCAGGCTTGCGACTCAGCCCAGGCTCTTTCCCTAGGTTTGCTTCTTCTGTTTACTGGGCATACCATTCATCCTGGCTGGTTTCCATGCAATTTCCTTTGAATTTCCTTGTAGTTTCCAATCAATTTCACTTGATTAATCTCTCTCTGGTCTTCTCAAATCCTTATGCAGCTTGAGGTCTTTCCAACATCACCAGGACAGGACCTGGGCCTGAGGACCACCTGGTATTTCATTCTGGGCCATCTCCCTTCCCTCCATGACTCAGGGAGAAAGAACTCAGGCCTTCGACTCTTAGCTTATGACCCCTTCCTGGAAAAATATCTGTTAGATTAAAAGTTTACATACCAGTCTAGCTACTTACCTGGTTTGGAACCCTAGACAAGCTGCTTAACTTCTTTGTGCCTCGATTTCCTCATCTAACAAATGGAGATAACATTATCTTCCTCAGATTGATTGTAAGACTTCAGTGCAAACACATGTAAAGAGATAAGAAGGGCTGGGCGCGGTAGCTCACGCTTGTAATTCCAGCACTTTGGGAGGCCGAGGTGGGTGGATCACGAGGTCAAGAGATCAAGACCATCCTGGTCAACATGGTGAAACCCCGTCTCTACTAAAACTACAAAAAATTAGCTGGGCATGGTGGCGTGTGCCTGTAATCCCAGCTACTCAGGAGGCTGAGGCAGGAGAATTGCCTGAACCCAGGAGGCGGAGGTTGCGGTGAGCGGAGATCACGCCATTGCACTCCAGCCTGGGTAACAAGAGTGAAACTCCATCTCAAAAAAAAAAAAAAAGAGATAAGGGTGCCAATCACATAATAAACACTCAGAGAGTGTTAGCTGTCATCCTTATTATTGTTACGGTATTTATTATTAAAGTCAATGATATTGTCTTATTTGCCCATATGTCCAGGTACTTGGTAGAATGGTGTAAATAAACATGCAATAATCATTGAATGAATGAATGAATGTTCATTTAAACTAATTCTTTTGAATTGAGACATTACCCTTCCCAGGAAAATCTAAAGAGAGGACCCATGTTGACAAGGCTTTACATATAAGTGGCTAATAGTGTGATTTCAGGCATGTGTGGGAAAGGGATTTTAAGTCAGTGGTTCTTTTCAATCTCCTTCCTATTGAGTCAAGATAGTTACTAGAAACATAACTAGGCCTGATTTTCTGGTCAGTAGCTCACAGTTATGTTCCTTAAGGGTTGAATCTCCCTTGTAACTCTAAAAGCAATGAAACCTTAGAAAGATAACGAGCAAGGGGATAAAGAAGAGAAAGGAAAGTGCTAGCTACAGGGACCATCTTTCCTAGATTCTGCCTAGGAAAGTCCCACAACCTGCACACATGCTGAGGCTGGAAAGCCCACATCAGCTCATTCACTGTGCCGCAGGAAGCTGACCTCAGACCCTGGCATAATAGGGCCCCTTCGAGAGTCAACCCCTATACTCTTTTGGGGAGAGCTCTGCCCCCTTCTGCGTCTCACAAGAGAGTTCTCATAACGGAGAGTGGAAATATTCTATCTGCATGTTGCTGGATGATTGTGCCGTGAATCTTCTAGGGGGGATCAGGACAGAATCTTGATTGGAAAAAAGTTATGCAAATTCAGGGGCAAGGGGTAAACCAAGGCCTGAGAGACGTGCCAGTCCCCACACTGGTATCACAGCCTGCCATGGACAGTGTGCCTTCATAGGGGCCATCCCACATGCTTCTCAACAGATGAACGGGTCAGTTGGGGCCTTTATTCCCCTTCCTTCTTTCCTTCCTTCCTTCCTTCCTTCCTTCCTTCCTTCCTTCTTTCCTTCCTTCCTTTTGACATTCTTTAAAAATATATTCCTATTTTCACATGGTTCAACTAAATGTCACCAGTTCCCTGAGTAACCTTCCAGAGATATTTTATGCATGTACAAGCAAATATACACATACATTCTCTCTCCCCTCTCCATGAATTGAAAGCTTGCTTTATACAATGTCATATGCCTTGCACTTTTTCATTTAATATACTTTGGAGCTTATTCTATATCAGTATATACAAGCTTACATCATTCTTTTTGGTGGTTGTAAACTATTATGTTCTAGAAATTAGTTTCTTTAACCAGTTTGTTTCCAATTGTTAATCTTTACAAATAAAACTGTAATGAATAACCTGTAAGTAAGTATACCTGCAGGATATGTAAGTGTATCTGAAGATAAATTTCTGTAACAGGAATTGTTTGGGCAAAGGCTTTATTCATTTGTAAATGTGATAGTTATTGACAAATTCCTTTCATAAATAGCCGCCTTTTTTGTTTCTTTTTAGTTATAACAAAACTGGAGCTTTAAGAGGGTAAGTGACTTGACTAAAGTTGTGCAGATTGCACATAAAGCAACTGGGATGATAACTAAGGTTTGTTGAACACTCGGGCTCTCTGGGACCATGAGCTCGAAGAAATGGGCACATCTAAGACGTATGCTGCAGATTGCTGAACTCTAATACAATCTACAGCTTTATATGTTAAATATTAAGCACTCCAGACTCAACTTTGAGAAAACCACACAGTCCCTACCCTCAAGCAATCTCAAGTCTAGAAGGGGAGAGAGACAAGAAAATGAAGTAATTTCAGTTTAGTATGGTGGGAGAAGGCTGAGATACAAGGAGACATAATGAGAACATGGGAAGGGATCCTGATCAGCTTTGGTTTCCTGGAGGAGGGGGCATTGAAGCGGACATTGGATAATCTAAAAATGCCCTTTGTAACATTAGTTATGACCTGCCTCTTGTTCAACTCTCACTGTTTCCCATACCAACCTTCTATCAAAGTTATTGATAAGTACCAAAATAAATTCCTTCGTGAAAGCATGGTATAGTTGCAATAATGGTAACAGAGGCTACCATATTCTGAGTTCCCACTGTGTGCCAGACACTGCTCTCTGGCTCAGTATGAACTAGCAGTGTGACGTTGGTCAGGTAACGTCTCTCATGTGTGACTAAGTCCCCACTACTGAAATGAAAAGTTGACCAGATGATCCCTAGCTTCCCAGCCCCAGCAGTTCTCACATGCTATGGCTCTATCTCTTCTAAAATCACTGAAGTCTCTGCTGGGAGATAATGGACAAGGAAATGGCCAGGAGTGGGAGATGAAGGAAAAGGTAAAAGGACTAGAGATAGTCCTCAAACTGGCCAGTCAGCCTTGGGAAATTTAATTTTGAGAGAAGATGATGCATATGTGACATAAATATCAATACTGAAAACGCCTTACCGTTATATTTTTTCCAAAGTGATTTGGTATGTTATTTCATATGTTCTTCCTAACGATGTGAAGGAGGGAGTTAGGGAGGTGGGGAAACTGAGGCAGGGCCAAGGGCGGCTACTCAGCCTAAGTCCCATGGTAAAACAGTGGTGCCGCCTGGGCTAGAACTGTGAACTTTTGTCCTGATACATGACTAGTTCTGTTTTTCCATAAGGCAAAATTCTGATTGGGAGCAATCCCAAATCCCGACAACCTCCAGAATGCTGCACTGAAAAGGCCTTTGTGGCGCTGCCCCCACCTCCTTTACTGTCCTCCCAGCAGCATAAGCCTTTCCCTGGGTCCTGGAGCCAGGCTTTTATTTCTAAAGAACAAGTCGAGGGAGTGGTTTTGGTGACTCAGCACCAATCAATCTGGCTGCTGGGCCCTCTCTGGCCTTTGAGTCTGCTGAGTGGGATTTCTGCCTGGCTCTAGTGACCAGGCTGGACATCCCTGATAATCTGCTTCACCCTCTTGCTCCTCTGAGCCTGGGCCCTGCCTTGCTCTTCTGAGTCCTCCCTCTCTAGAGGTTCAGCCCTGCCCTTGACCCTATCCTGATGCTGATTCCAGAGCCTCCACTCTGAACCACTGAACACTGTTGTTTCTAGATTCCCTTTTCTGTGCTGTTCAAAAACTAAACACCAACTACTGGACCTCCCCGATGCTGACCACCAGTTAGGGTGTCTGTCTAGCTCTCATGACGTGTTTTCCAAATAATTATCTTTGCCTGATAGGCTGGCCACCTCCCATTGCTGCTAGGTTTGCCCCTAAGCTGCTCACCCACCACAGTGGATGATGTTCCAATTCCAGTCTGGGTGATCTGGTGATCTGGCTGTCTGCAGGCTCTGAGCTTCATTTCAACAGCCACCACCTCCACCCCACCAAAGCTGGAAGCCAGTAGGCTGGGTATACTGAAGCAAGTTGCTATCCTACCCTTTCTGGGGCCCTATTGGCCCATCTGTGGAAGTGCCTGTGAAGTTCCCTTTCCTGACAGGTATGAATAGGAGCACAGCCACTTTGGGCCCCTGGAGGGACAGCTCTGTCTGAAAACAGACGTGATTACTATTTCCATCACCATTATAATCCTTTAATCACACATTTGCAGCAGAAAGCCTGGGCAAGGTGAGTCCATTTATATAAACAGCAGGAAAAAAGGAGGCTCTGTGCTATATGCCAACCAGGCTTAGTGGAAACGTAGCAGTCGCTAGCCTTTCATGAGCAGAAAAATGAATAATCTAGGTTTTTATCCCAAAACAGCTCACATTCAAGCTGCCAGGACCTGTGCTCATATTACGAAGGGTTTCACAAAACCATATCACCCTTTCAGGCTGGCCTGAGCATTTGGCTGTCGGTGGGCTGGAAGGCATGGAAGGACAGGCTCTCTGGATACCTGACTGTCCCTGAGCAAAGACTCTTCTATGCGTTTGGCCCTTGCATCCTGGAAGTAACAATCTGTCTTCCTATCATGAGTGGGATAAGGAGTCCAAGGAAGATTCCAAAACAATTGTTTGGAATGGGTCCTTAACAGATACAGGTGTTTCTTCCCCTCCCTTTGAGATGGTGAGAGAATGAGGGAAACAGGTACTTCAACTCTAGAAAGGGAACTTCTTCATGTGAGACTGTGGCATTTCCCTATTTTCTCAGGTGACAGAAGCAGAGAGGAGGCCCTGGTGACAGTGCAGTGGCACAGTTCACTGTAAGAAGAGCATTCGGGCTGGGAATATGCCCTGAATCTCCTAATTTTAGATAATTGCCTAGGTAGAGGTCGGTTTTTCCCTCCAAAGGACTGGTCTTCTTGTACATAAGACTCTTTTCTGCTTTGAATGGGGAATTACAATTTGCTATTGCTGTGTTACAGAGCACTGCGGAACTTGGCACTGTACAAGAGTAATTCTTTATTTAGCTCACAGGTGTGGGTCACCCGCAGTCAGCTGGTCTCGGCCAGACTTGGCTGGACAGCTAGGATACAGCTCTGTAGGACGTCTCTCTCAGCCTTCCTCTGGGACCAGTGGGGATGTCAGAAGCACCTGAAGCTGAGCGGAGCATACAATGACACTTAAAACCTAGGCTCAGAACTTTCACGCTGTCACATGGCCAGTGGCAAAGCTAAGGACAGGGAAAGTGACCACTAATTTACGGGAAGAGCTGCAGAGTCACAGGGCAAGGGGATGAATGGAGAGGGGTGAAGAAATTGGCCTAATGACAAGTCTGCAGAATCCAGAAAGAGGTCAGAATTGTGCTTTCTCCCTTGAAGCTCTTGCAGAGGTCTCCCCCTCCATACCACTTCTGCTTGGGATGGATGAGATGACGGGAGATCTTCTGAAGAAGGACCCAGCCAACCCAGAATAACTTGGCCTCATGACTCCCTCTCCATCTTTCCTGTGCTGGTCCAAATGTGGGCACAGAGAGAATGGAAAGACAAGGAGTTTGCAGTGAGCCGAATGAGTACTTCAATCTCGTAGTGGTTAGGTCCTGATGAGTTGTAGTTTTCATGTCTGAAATTTCCCCAGGAGAATAAAGTGGCCAAAGTTATACACGACAAGGAGTGAAAAACAAAAACTGCTCCAATTCAGGTCACATGACCCATGTCACTGCTGAATGGGAAGCATGAACCAGCAGGATGAGTGATGCTGTGTCCAGCCTCAACCGCAGATCATCACATGGAGCTGAGATCTTGTAAATGATCTGAACAGAGATTTCACAGAAGCTTGATTAAAGGACTTGGCCTTGCCAGGACCCTGGACTTTTCAAACCAACAGAGGTCCAAAACACAGACTGTTGGGCTTCCATCCATGCAGAGTGGCTGCAAATGCAGCTGTGGTGACAGCAACTCAGTTTTCCAAAAATCCAGGCATGAAACTTTCCTCTCCCAGCCCTGCAGCCTTCCCCATCCCCCAATTAAATAAATGCTTGTTGTTTTGTTCCCTGCCATGAAGCATATTATTTCACGATGTCTCATTTACTAGAGGTTACCAAAAGAAAGCTAAATTGTGATTTTGTTCAGCTGCTGATAACTCTTCCCTATTACCCTAACTCATTTTCAGTGGCATTTCAACACTTTGGTAATGAATTAGCTCTACCATTTCTGGCACAAAGAAAAGAGAGTTTAAATTAATTTTCAGCAAGGGATGCTATTGGTCCAGGCAGCTTCCCTCCCACTGTGTTAACATCAATGTCTTGTCTCGTTAAATGCCGATAAACAAGTATAACTCTCTAACAAGCCACAAATTGGCTTATTGACACCTATGTCAGCTATTCTTTGCTTCCCAAATCCCCTGCTTTATAGGCATACAGAGGTTATACAAAACAGGGGTTCTAATGAAACATCAGAATGAAAAGACGCTGCTGGCATCTGGGTTCCCTGGCTGCTCATTTTTGCTCTGTCTGACTTTCATCTAACAGGAGATTGTATTAATTTGGCCTTTCCACCCCCTGGGATTCATTTGAGGCACATGTATTTTTTGGTTTCTCCACAGTGGGGCTGGGGCCCATTCCCCTTCCCAGTTCTCCCCAGCTCTCTCAAGCAAAGGTTCCATTGGCTTTTACACTGGGTACTCCTCACCATGTCAGCAAGTCAGACCATTGGCGACAAAATTGCCAGTAGATGGACAGGCACAGTGGCTCATGCCTGTAATTCCAGCACTTTGGGAGGCTGATGCAGGCAGATCACGAGTTCAGGAGATCAAGACCATCTTGGCCAATGTGGTGAAACCCCGTCTCTACTAAAATACAAAAAATTAGCTGAGCATGATAGCACACACTTATGGTCCCAGCTACTTGGGAGGCTGAGGCAGGAGAATCGCTTGAACCCAGGAGGTGGAGGTTGCAGTGAGCCAAGATTGTGCCACTGCACTCCAGCCTGGCGATAGAGCAAGACTCCATCTAAAACAAAATGCCGGTAGCCCTTTCACTTGTTGAGACCTGAGGACACAGAACACAGGACACAGGAGAGCAGGTGATCCCCAGTATGATATCCCACCAGATTGTCAGGCCACAGATTGACAGAATGGCCAATCACCAAAAATGGTTATAGCTATGACCAATGGCTGGCACATGGCACATGGTCAGGCCACTAAGGCTCCCTGCCCAACTCCTGTTCAAGATCCCAGGAACAAAATAGAAAGCAACCTGGTCACCTGGAACTGGCTCAGATGTCCCCAGAGGAAGGGGGTTAGATGAGATGACCCATTCTTTGTTGTGAGGGCACCATAATATTCCTGGTATTCAAAATCAAACACTATTTTTAAAGTTCACATTCTTATGAATGTACATAGGAGATCTCTTCTCCATAATTATTCCACGGGCATAACAGTGTGATCAGTGATCGGTAGAATTAACAATAGGAAAGGGATATGAAAATAATGTTTCAGGCTGCCAGTCTCCAGGGGGACAGCACTCCTGCCCCTGTTCAAGCCTGCCCCTCATGCAGCACGGTTGGGGACAGTGCTTCACATTCTTGCCGTTCTTTGCAGGGACATAGAACACAAACACAAAGGAAATGTTATAGGACCAGCAGGTTCATATGCTTCGGCACGGGAACAGACCAGTTGCGCTGAGACAGCAGGGTTTGAAGCAGAGAAAGGATTTAATCATTGCAGGGCATGGAGCCAGGAGATGGGAGGAGACCCTCAAATCTAACTCCCTGAGTGCTGGACTGGGGTCTTTAAGAGGATCATGAAGAGTAGGGGGCTGGAAAAAGTGGGTTATTGAATAGTCGGGGCAAGGGGGATGAAGTCCTGAGAGCATGGAAACTGCTTTCTTTGGTGACCCAGCTTCCTGTGGAGTCCTTCAGCTGGCATCAGTGGGGTCCCTCACACCAGCTGGTGTCAGTGGGGTCTTCCACATCATCTGGCATCAGTAGGGTCCTTCAGACCAGCCAGGGTTAGTAGAGCAGTTAAGGGGATCTGTAATCTTGTAACAGGGTCCACACAATTCTAGGACAGTAGACAAACAACTCTGAGTAAGCAGGTCAGTGAGCAAGCTGACCTAACGATCAATGCCGAATATGCTGCAAGCTTGGTTTATTTTTGTTCCCCCCACACGCCCACTGCTTCCCTGATTAATTTTATAAATTTATAGGGATTGTTTCAGAAACAGGAAATTGACTCGGGTGTGTGTGTGTGTGTGTGTGTGTGTGTGTGCGCGCGCGCGCGCGTGTGTGTGTACATGTCAGGCATTGAATGCTGAGGAGGCTAGCATGGGGTGGGTGGAGAGAGCTGGTGAAGAACAAAGTTGGCCCACTCAAGGTAGCTTTGATCATGGCTTCTTTTGAAGTTTTTCTTTGCAAGTTCTTCCTCAGTGCTGTAGGGCTCCAGGGACCAATCTCTCCTACCATCTACCCTCACTCTGTAGATAATCTCACTTAGTCTTCTGGCTCTAAATATCTGACAACTCCCATGTTGTTTTTATTTCCTTCCAGACCTCTTCCCTGAACTCTTACTGCTTGTCTCCACTGGATGATTAATGGAGATCTCAGACTTAACATGTCCCAATGCTAGCCCCTCTGATTTCTCCCTCTAAGCCGGCTGCTCCTACAGCCCTTCTCACCTCATAAGTAGCAATGTCATTTTCCCAGATGCTCAAGCCAAAAATCTTGGTGTTTTTTTGATTCCTCTTTCTGTTGATTTCTCTTTCTTGAAATCCCCCCTTGCCCCGACTATCCAATCCATCAACAAATCTTATTGGCTCCTCCTTTAAAATATATCCAGAATCCAACATTTCTCACTCCTTCAGCGCCTGCTATCCTAGCCCACATCACCAGTCTCTGACATGGGCTTCCTTGGTCCACCCTTGCATCAATGCCTACAGTCTTTTCTCAATAGCTGCTCAGAGTGATCTTTTGAAATTGTGTGTCACATCATGTCACTCCCTGCTCCAACTCCTCATTCAAGGAAAAGCCCAAATCCTTAAATGTCCTCCAAAGTCACACAAAACCTGGCCCCATGGCCCCCTTGGCCTCACCCCCAACCCCCTGCTCAATTTGTTCCTGACTGTGCTGGCCTCCTTGCCTTTTCTCAAGTTGGCTGGGCACACTTCTGCCTCACAGCCTTTGTAATTGCTGTTCACTTTGCAGGGAATGCTCTTCCCCTGCGTATGGCTAGGCCCCCCACCCACCCCAACTCTTTTAGGCTTTTCACTATAAGGCCTTCCCTGACCACCTCATATAATGTTGTTCCCTTACCCCTTGAACTGACAATTTATTTATCCATTTCCTGCTTTTTTTTCAATATTAATATGATCATTATTTATTATATATTTGTCTGCCTTCTCCATTAAAATATAAATTTCATTAGGGCAGAATTATTTAAGAGAATTGATTCTGCTTGTTCACTACTATATTCCAGCAGATAGTAAGTACATAATAATGGCTATGAATGAGTGAACAATGAATGAGTACCATTACCCCTCCAAATCCTTGGTAAACATGGTGGTATGATAGGAGGAAAGTCCCTGAGAGGGGTCCTCTGTCACCTCTTCAAACTTATTTCCTCCGTCCAGCACATTCTTCCCTCTCCTGATCTAACTCTGGTTCATCCCTGAGGGGTCAATTTAAATATCGCTTTTTTTAGCCTGGGGGGTCTAAATTAGCAATATTAAGTGATTCTGTAGTTCTGAGTCTTTCTTTGCGTAGCATTTTGCATGCTCAGGATTTTATAATAAATCATTTATAGCTGTTGTTTAATGTCTGTTTTCCCTATTAGACTGTGAGGGTCTTTGTTCACAGCTGGGTCCCCAGCACACATGGCTCAGCACGTGCGTGTGCTCGGTTAGGAACAGTTGACAGTTAAGAGAATATGGGACTTTAAGTGTTCAATTAAAGCCTGAAGACAACGTGTCGGAGGGCAGGGCCTCAAAAACAGTTATGGAGAGGCAGACACAATTCCAGGGATGAGCCAAGGCCAGGCTCCTCCAGAGTTGTGAGAGGAGCCAGGGTCTCTGCCGAACCCCCACCCCCTCTGAGTGGACTGCCTGTTGTCATGTGATGGGTTCAGTTGCAAATCTAGCTCTCAAGAGACCCTTGTTTGCCTGCAGTCAGGATGCACTGATAGGAAGGGGGGCTTTACTCATACCCTTGACCTTGAGTTTCACATTGGCAGGCAGTCCACGAGGGTGTTAACTAAGAGGGAAATGAGTGCATTTTTCAATCCATAAAAAACCCACATGATTTTAGAGCCAGAAGAGATCATTTAACCCTGTGTTCTCATTTCTCAGAAAAGAAAACTGAGGCTCAGAGAGCTGATATGACTTGCCTAAGGGTCATACAACTAATTAATGAGAATAAAGGCAAATATCCAGGAACTCTGAGGCCAACATGTGTTTTTTCTACTATGCGATGATCCTGCTTTTTTATTCTTCTTGCCCTGAAATAAAGCTTTTTTGTTAAAAAAAAAAAAAAA